>NC_134398.1:210226827-210544639 GCF_050003625.1 Haematobia irritans
CTTTTGGCTCTAGGACGCATATTTAAGGAGTTATGGCCAAAATAAGTTTTTCATATAAAAATTTAAAATTTTTGAGGATTTTCATCACAATTTGGATTTTTTGGGAGTGATCACGAATTGAGGTCCTTTTGGCTCTAGGACGCATATTTAAGGAGTTATGGCCAAAATAAGTTTTTCATATAAAAATTTCAATTTTTTGAGGATTTTCGTCGAAATTTGGTTTTTTGGGGGTGGTCACGAATTGAGGTCCTTTTGGCTCTAGGACGCATATTTAAGGAGTTATGGCCAAAATAAGTTTTTCATATAAAAATTTAAATTTTTTGAGGATTTTCATCACAATTTTGATTTTTTGGGAGTGATCACGAATTGAGGTCCTTTTGGCTCTAGGACACATATTTAAGGAGTTATGGCCAAAATAAGTTTTTCATATAAAAATTTCAATTTTTTGAGGATTTTCGTCGAAATTTGGTTTTTTGGGGGTGGTCACGAATTGAGGTCCTTTTGGCTCTAGGACGCATATTTAAGGAGTTATGGCCAAAATAAGTTTTTCATATAAAAACTTAAATTTTTTGAGGATTTTCGTCGAAATTTTGATTTTTTGGGGGTGGTCACGAATTGAGGTCCTTTTGGCTCTAGGACGCATATTTAAGGAGTTATGACCAAAATAAAGTTTTTCATATAAAAATTTAAATTTTTTGAGGATTTTCATCACAATTTTGATTTTTTGGGAGTGATCACGAATTGAGGTCCTTTTGGCTCTAGGACGCATATTTAAGGAGTTATGGCCAAAATAAGTTTTTCATATAAAAATTTCAATTTTTTGAGGATTTTCATCACAATTTTGATTTTTTGGAAATGATCACGAATTGAGGTCCTTTTGGCTCTAGGACGCATATTTAAGGAGTTATGGCCAAAATAAGTTTTTCATATAAAAATTTCCATTTTTGAGGATTTTCATCAAAATTTTGATTTTTTGGGGATGGTCACGAATTGAGGTCCTTTTGGCTCTAGGACGCATATTTAATGAGTTATGGCCAAAATAAGTTTTTCATATAAAAATTTCCATTTTTGAGGATTTTCATCAAAATTTTGATTTTTTGGGAGTGATCACGAATTGAGGTCCTTTTGGCTCTAGGACGCATATTTAAGGAGTTATGGCCAAAATAAGTTTTTCATATAAAAATTTCAATTTTTTGAGGATTTTCATCAAAATTTTGATTTTTTGGGGATGGTCACGAATTGAGGTTATTTTGGCTCTAGGACGCATATTTAAGGAGTTATGTCCACAATAAGTTTTTCATATAAAAATTTCAATTTTTTGAGGATTTTCATCAAAATTTTGATATTTTGGGAGTGATCACGAATTGAGGTCCTTTTGGCTTTAGGACGCATATTTAAGGAGTTATGGCCAAAATAAGTTTTTCATATAAAAATTTAAATTTTTTGGGAATTTTCATCAAAATTTTGATTTTTTGGGGATGGTCACGAATTGAGGTCCTTTTGGCTCTAGGACGCTTATTTAAGGAGTTATGGCCAAAATAAGTTTTTCATATAAAAATTTCAATTTTTTTGAGGATTTACATCAAAATTTTGATTTTTTGGGGATGGTCACGAATTGAGGTTCTTTTGGCTCTAGGACGCATATTTAAGGAGTTATGGCCAAAATAAGTTTTTCATATAAAAATTTAAATTTTTTTGGGGATTTTCATCAAAATTTTGATTTTTTGGGAGTGATCACGAATTGAGGTCCTTTTGGCTCTATTTAAGAAGTTATGGCCAAAATAAGTTTTTCATATAAAAACTTCAATTTTTTGAGGATTTTTATCAAAATTTTGATTTTTTGGGGATGGTCACGAATTGAGGTTCTTTTGGCTCTAGGACGCATATTTAAGGAGTTATGGCCAAAATAAGTTTTTCATATAAAAATTTCAATTTTTTGAGGATTTTCATCAAAATTTTGATTTTTTGGGGATGGTCACGAATTGAGGTTCTTTTGACTCTAGGACGCATATTTAAGGAGTTATGGCCAAAATAAGTTTTTCATATAAAAATTTCAATTTTTTGAGGATTTTCATCAAAATTTTGATATTTTGGGAGTGATCACGAATTGAGGTCCTTTTGGCTCTAGGACGCATATTTAAGGAGTTATGGCCAAAATAAGTTTTTCATATAAAAATTTCCATTTTTGAGGATTTTCATCAAAATTTTGATTTTTTGGGAGTGATCACGAATTGAGGTCCTTTTGGCTCTAGGACGCATATTTAAGGAGTTATGGCCAAAATAAGTTTTTCATATAAAAATTTCAATTTTTTGAGGATTTTCATCAAAATTTTGATTTTTTGGGGATGGTCACGAATTGAGGTTCTTTTGGCTCTACGACGCATATTTAAGGAGTTATGGCCAAAATAAGTTTTTCATATAAAAATTTAAATTTTTTTGAGGATTTTCATCAAAATTTTGATTTTTTTGGGAGTGATCACGAATTGAGGTCCTTTTGGCTCTAGGACGCATATTTAAGAAGTTATGGCCAAAATAAGTTTTTCATATAAAAATTTCAATTTTTTGAGGATTTTCGTCGAAATTTTGATTTTTTGGGAGTGATCACGAATTGAGGTCCTTTTGGCTCTAGGACGCATATTTAAGGAGTTATGGCCAAAATAAGTTTTTCATATAAAAATTTCAATTTTTTCAGGATTTTCATCAAAATTTTGATTTTTTGGGGATGGTCACGAATTGAGGTCCTTTTGGCTCTAGGACGCATATTTAAGGGGTTATGGCCAAAATAAGTTTTTCATATAAAAATTTCAAGTTCTTGAGGATTTTCGTCGAAATTTTGATTTTTTGGGGGTGGTCACGAATTGAGGTCCTTTTGGCTCTAGGACGCATATTTAAGGAGTTATGGCCAAAATAAGTTTTTCATATAAAAATTTAAATTTTTTGAGGATTTGCATCGAAATTTTGATTTTTTGGGGATGGTCACGAATTGAGGTCCTTTTGGCTCTAGGACGCATATTTAAGGAGTTATGGCCAAAATAAGTTTTTCATATAAAAATTTCAATTTTTTGAGGATTTTCGTCGAAATTTTGATTTTTTGGGTGTGATCACGAATTGAGGTTCTTTTAGCTCTAGGACGCATATTTAAGGAGTTATGGCCAAAATAAGTTTTTAATTAAAAAATTCAAATTTTTGAGGATTTTCATCAAAATTTAGATTTTTTGGGAGTGATCAGGAATTGAGGTCCTTTTGGCTCTAGGACGCATATTTAAGGAGTTATGGCCAAAATAAGTTTTTCATATAAAAATTTACATTTTTTGACGATTTTCATCAAAATTTTGATTTTTTGGGAGTGTTCACGAATTGAGGTCCTTTTGGCTCTAGGACGCATATTTAAGGAGTTATGGCCGAAATACGTTTTTCATATAAAATTTTCCATTTTTTGAGGATTTGCATCGAAATTTTGATTTTTTGGGTATGATCACGAATTGAGGTCCTTTTGGCTCTAGGAAGCATATTTAAGGAGTTATGGCCAAAATAAGTTTTTCATATAAAAATTTCAATTTTTTGAGGATTTTCATCAAAATTTTGATTTTTTGGGGATGGTCACGAATTGAGGTCCTTTTGGCTCTAGGACGCATATTTAGGGAGTTATGGCCAAAATAAGTTTTTCATATAAAAATTTCAATTTTTTGAGGATTTTCATCACAATTTTGATTTTTTGGGAGTGACCAAGAATTGAGGTCCTTTTGGCTCTAGGACGCATATTTAAGGAGTTATGGCCAAAATAAGTTTTTCATATAAAAATTTCCATTTTTTTGAGGATTTACATCAAAATTTTGATTTGTTGGGAGTGATCACGAATTGAGGTCCTTTTGGCTCTAGGACGCATATTTAAGGAGTTATGGCCAAAATAAGTTTTTCATATAAAAATTTAAATTTTTTGAGGATTTTCATCAAAATTTTGATTTGTTGGGAGTTATCACGAATTGAGGTCCTTTTGGTTCTAGGACGCATATTTAAGAAGTTATGGCCAAAATAAGTTTTTCATATAAAAACTTCAATTTTTTGAGGATTTTTATCATAATTTTGATTTTTTGGGGATGGTCACGAATTGAGGTTCTTTTGGCTCTAGGACGCATATTTAAGGAGTTATGGCCAAAATAATTTTGATTTTTTGGGGATGGTCACGAATTGAGGTTCTTTTGGCTCTAGGACGCATATTTAAGGAGTTATGGCCAAAATAAGTTTTTCATATAAAAATTTCAATTTTTTGAGGATTTTCATCAAAATTTAGATTTTTTGGGAGTGATCAGGAATTGAGATCCTTTTGGCTCTAGGAAGCATATTTAAGGAGTTATGGCCAAAATAAGTTTTTCATATAAAAATTTCAATTTTTTGAGGATTTTCATCAAAATTTTGATTTTTTGGGGATGGTCACGAATTGAGGTCCTTTTGGCTCTAGGCCGCATATTTAGGGAGTTATGGCCAAAATAAGTTTTTCATATAAAAATTTCAATTTTTTGAGGATTTTCATCACAATTTTGATTTTTTGGGAGTGATCAAGAATTGAGGTCCTTTTGGCTCTAGGACGCATATTTAAGGAGTTATGGCCAAAATAAGTTTTTCATATAAAAATTTCCATTTTTTTGAGGATTTACATCAAAATTTTGATTTGTTGGGAGTGATCACGAATTGAGGTCCTTTTGGCACTAGGACGCATATTTAAGGAGTTATGGCCAAAAGAAGTTTTTTATATAAAAATTTAAATTTTTTGAGAATTTTCATCAAAATTTTGATTTTTTGGGAGTGATCACGAATTGAGGTCCTTTTGGCTCTAGGGCGCATATTTAAGGAGTTATGGCCAAAATAAGTTTTTCATATAAAAATTTCAATTTTTGAGGATTTTCATCAAAATTTTGATTTTTTGGGAGTGATCACGAATTGAGGTGTTTTTGGCTCTAGGACGCATATTTAAGGAGTTATGTATATAAGTTTTTCATATAAAAGTTTCAATTTTTTGAGGATTTTCATCAAAATTTTGATTTTTTGGGAGTGATCACGATCTGAGGTCCTTTTGGCTCTAGGACGCATATTTAAGGAGTTATGGCCAAAATAAGTTTTTCATATAAAAATTTCAATTTTTTTGAGGATTTACATCAAAATTTTGATTTTTGGGGATGGTCACGAATTGAGGTTCTTTTGGCTCTAGGACGCATATTTAAGGAGTTATGGCCAAAATAAGTTTTTCATATAAAAATTTAAATTTTTTTTAGGATTTTCATCAAAATTTTGATTTTTTGGGAGTGATCACGAATTGAGGTCCTTTTGGCTCTAGGACGCATATTTAAGAAGTTATGGCCAAAATAGGTTTTTCATATAAAAATTTCAATTTGTTGAGGATTTTCATCAAAATTTTGATTTTTTGGGGATGGTCACGAATTGAGGTCCTTTTGGCTCTAGGACGCATAATTCGTGACCATCCCCAAAAAATCAAAATTTTGATGAAAATCCTGAAAAAATTGAAATTTTTATATGAAAAACTTATTTTGGCCATAACTCCTTAAATATGCGTCCTAGAGCCAAAAGGACCTCAATTCGTGATCACTCCCAAAAAAATCAAAATTTTGATGAAAATCCTCAAAAATGGAAATTTTTATATGAAAAACTTATTTTTTCGAAATTGAGGTCCTTTTGGCTCTAGGACGCATATTTAAGGAGTTATGGCCAAAATAAGTTTTTCATATAAAAATTTCAATTCTTTGAGGATTTTCATCAAAATTTTAATTTTTTGGGAGTGATCACGAATTGAGGTCCTTTTGGCTCTAGGACGCATATTTAAGGAGTTATGGCCAAAATAAGTTTTTCATATAAAAATTTCAATTTTTTGAGGATTTTCATCGAAATTTTGATTTTTTGGGGGTGGTCACAAATTGAGGTCCTTTTGGCTCTAGGACGCATATTTAAGGAGTTATGGCCGAAATAAGTTTTTTAAAAAAATTTTAGTTTTTGGGGGATTTTCATCACAATTTTGATTTTTTTGGGAGTGATCACGGATTGAGGTCCTTTTCGCTCTAGGCCGCATATTTAAGGAGTTATGGCCAAAATAAGTTTTTCTTAAAAAAATTTCAGTTTTTCGAGGATTTTCATCAAAATTTAGATTTTTTGGGAGTGATCACGGATTGAGGTCCTTTTCGCTCTAGGCCGCATATTTAAGGAGTTATGGCCAAAATAATTTTTTCGTAAACAATTTGAATTTTTCGAGAATTTTCATCGAAATTTTGATTTTTTTGGGCGTGATCACGAATTGAGGTCCTTTTCGCTCTAGGACACATATTTAAGGAGTTATGGCCAAAATAAATTTATCTTAAAAAAATTCAGTTTTTCGAGGATTTTCATCAAAATTTTGATTTTTTGGGAGTGATCACGGATTGAATTGAGGTCTTTTTCGCTCTAGGATGCATGTTATATTAAATTAGTTTTTTATACAAGTTTTTTATACAAAAATTTAAATCGATTCTACAAAAATTGCGATTTTTTGAAAATATTTATCAAAATGTCACAAAATTTTTTAATTCACATCCAAAACACTGAATTCGGAACACATCGCTTCTGCGCCAATTTTTCACCACCTCCGGATCCAAAGAGGACATTTTCAGTACTTTTTTGGTGACGCTTTTTTACTGGGAGATTAAACCAAAATAGAAAACTTTGCAAAGTTCGAGGAAATTTGTACTTAAATTACGACCTACATGTTTTCATTAAATTCTCTAACAGTTTATAGTCACAACAAGTAAGGAAAGTCTAAAGTCTGGCGGGACCATATTATACCCTGCACCACTTAGTAGATCTAAATTTTCGATACCATATCACATTCGTCAAACGTGTTGGGGGCTATATATAAAGGTTTGTACCAAATACATACATTTAAATACCACTCGATCTGGACAGAATTTGATAGACTTCTACAAAATCTATAGACTCAAAATTTGTGTCGGCTAATGCACTAGTGTGGAACACAATTTTAGTAAAAAAAAAATATGGGAAACATTTAAATCTGAAGCAATTTTAAGGAAATTTCGCAAAAGGTTATTTATGATTTATCGCTCGATATATATGTACTAGAAGTTTAGGAAAATTAGAGTCATTTTTACAACTTTTCGACTAAGCAGTGGCGATTTTACAAGGAAAATGTTGGTATTTTGACCATTTTTGTCGAAATCAGAAAAACCTATATATGGGAGATATATCTAAATCTGAACCGATTTCAACCAAATTTGGCATGCATAGCAACAATGCTAATTCTACTCCCTGTGCAAAATTTCAACTAAATCGGAGCAAAAACTTGGCCTCTGTGGGCAAATGAGTGTAAATCGGGCGAAAGCTATATATGGGAGCTATATCTAAATCTGAACCGATTTCAACCAAATTTGGCACGTATAGCTATAATGCTAATTCTACTCCCTGTGCAAAATTTCAACTAAATCGGAGTTAAAAATTGGCCTCTGTGGTCATATGAGTGTAAATCGGGCGAAAGCTATATATGGGAGCTATATTTAAATCTGAACCGATTTCAACCAAATTTGGCACGCATAGCTACAATGCTAACTATACTCTCTGTGCAAAATTTCAACTAAATAGGAGCAAAAAATTTGCCTCTGTGGTCATTTAAGTGTAATTCGGGCGAAAGCTATATATGGGAGCTATATCTAAATCTGAACCGATTTCAACCAAATTTGAAACGCATAGCTACAATGCTAATTCTACTCCCTGTGCAAAATTTCAACTAAATCGGAGCAAAAAATTGGCCTCTGTGGGCAAATGAGTGTAAATCGGGCAAAAGCTATATATGGGAGCTATATCTAAATCTGAACCGATTTGGCTGATATTTTGCAAGTTTTTCGAGACTCATAAAATATTCGGATGTACGGAATTTGAGGAAGATCGGTTGATATACACGCCAATTATGACCAGATCGGTGAAAAATATATATGGCAGCTATATCTAAATCTGAACCGATTTTTTCCAAAATCAATAGAGATCGTCTTTGAGCCGAAACAGGACCCTGTACCAAATTTTAGGACAATCGGACTAAAACTGCGTGCTGTACTTTGCACACAAAAATACATCAACAGACAGACAGACGGACATCGCTAAATCGACTCAGAATTTAATTGTAAGACGATCGGTATACTAAACGATGGGTCTCAGACTTTTCCTTCTTGGCGTTACATACAAATGCACAAACTTATTCTACCCTGTACCACAGTAGTGGTGAAGGGTATAAATATGGGAAACATTTAAATCTGAAGCAATTTTAAGAAAACTTCGCAAAAGTTTATTTATGGTTTATCGCTCGATATATATGTATTAGAAGTTTAGGAAAATTAGAGTCATTTTTAAAACTTTTCGACTAAGCAGTGGCGATTTAACAAGGAAAATGTTGGTATTTTGACCATTTTTGTCGAAATCAGAAAAACATATATATGGGAGCTATATCTAAATCTGAACCGATTTCAGTCAAATTTGGCACACATGACTATATTACTGATTGTACTACTAGTGTAAAGTTTCAACCAAATTGGGCCGAAACTCTGGCTTCTGGGGCCATATAAATCCATATCGGGCGAAAAATATATATGGAAGCTATATCTAAATCTGAACCGATTTCAATCAAATTTGGCACACATAACTATACTACCAATTGTACTCCTTGTGCAAAATTTCAAGCTAATCGGGATAAAACTCTGTCTTCTGGTTCCATATAAGTGCATATCGGGCGAAAGATATATATGGGAGCTATATCTAAATCTGAATCGATTTCAACCAAATTTAGCGCACATAGTTACAATGCTAAATCTACTCCCTGTGCAAAATTTCAACCAAATTGGGCCAAAACTCTGGCTTTTAGGGCCATATTAGTCCATATCGGGCGAAAGATATATATGGGAGCTATATCTAAATCTGAACCGATTTCAATCAAATTTTGCACACTTGACTATACGACCAAATGTTATGTTTGTACAAAATTTCAAGCAAATCGGTATAAAACTCTGGCTGCTGGGTCCATATTAGTGCATATCTGGCGAAAGATATATATGGGTTCTATTCTGACCCAAATTAGGAACATGTGCCAAATTTGAAGGCGATTGGACTTAAATTGCGACCTAGACTTTGATCACAAAAATGTGTTCACAGAGAGACGGACGGACGGACGGACAGACGGACATGGTTATATCGACTCAGGTAGCCACCCTGAGCATTATTGCCAAAGACACCATGTGTCTATCTCGTCTCCTTCTGGGTGTTACAAACATATGCACTAACTTATAATACCCTGTTCCACAGTGTGGCGCAGGGTATAAAAATACTGATATTGCTCCAATAAATGACTTTCTCATATATAGTACAAATTACACAAGCTTCAAACGAAAGTTTTTTTGTTTTTTTTTTTTTTTTATAATTGTTTACCATTTATACCATATGACTGTGTGTTATGTATTTTTCCACTCTTTATTGACAAATAGTTCCACTCTCATATATTTTTTATTGATATTGCAAAGTAATGACTTCGTATCACAATTCATTCCCTCTGTGTGTGGCATAGACCATAGACCAGTTCGGTGCACCTTATGCATATGTATGTATGGCATGTTGGGACATTTGCAATCCATAAACGAAGTCCTTTTTATTGTTATAGTCATGAAAGTATTTCAATAATAATAATAGTAATAATCTCTATAGCTCTCAATGACCATGGCAACATGTGGACTTTAATGTACTCTGATTTTTATTTGCTCTAGACATTGGTATGTAAACGAAAGTTGTCAAGGGTTTTCTATTGCATGGTCTTTTGTATCATTTAAATTGTATGTGCCAAAGAGAATATATGTATTTAATACTAGAAGCAGAAATTCATATTAAGTCATAAAATTTATGGATGTTATCAGGTCTTCAGAGAAGGTGTTTCAAGGTGCAGGAAAAGTTCTATATTTAAAATTTACGTCGAAATATCACATTCACAATGAAGGAAAATTCAAGATAGCTGATTTTTTCATTTCTTTAGATGAAGATATTGGTTAGAAAAAAAAACGCATACGCTGAATATAATTTTAAAGCTCTTAGATCTAAAAATACACACAAAGAAAATGTCATTAAAATTGTGTCAACGACAATTTTCATTGATACAAAGAAAATGTTCATTCCGAAAATGAAAACATTTGTTAAAAGTACCAAACGTTTGATTATTTAGAAAAATATTCAGCATCCCATTAAAAAATGAGCTTCCAAAAAATAGTTTGTTATCCGGAAGTAATGCAAACTTGGATTATCTCCAATTAATTTTACATGGACTTTTCATAGGTCGAAAGTACTTCGTACTGGAATCCTTTGCATTCGGTTAGCTTAGGTTAAAGTGGCGGCCCGATTAAGATTCAGGCTCACATAGGCTATTCAGTCTGTCGAACGCAGTTTGGTCTTCATGCAGCTTTATTGAACTTATTGAATTGTATTGAATTGAAATGTATTGAATTGAATTGTATAGTTCTATAAAAAATCACTTTTAGTTTGTAAAGCAATGAATTATGAACAATACAACACTGAATTAAGATTTTTGTAATGACGATTGGCAACTCCTTTTATCTTTTTTTATCCGCTCTTATTTTATAAGAGGGTTCCTGTCATGTAAAACATGAAATCTCCTTCTTCTTGCCGTTTGACTGTCAACCAGAACACTCGTCTCTCAACCATAATAAATGTAAGTGACACGAAATCCCACCTGTTTCAATTTGGGTTGCCGGGAGTATTTCGTCGGAGCAATTTGGGGTATTTTCTAGAGATCCCAACTTTAACTTATTTTATCTATTGGAACCTAAGTTCCACTCACCAATCAAGCACTGGTGTTTTCATGAGCCTAAGTTCTTTGTTATTGAAAAACATTCGGTGGCTTGACGAACCTTAGTTCACCTCTAAATCTCGCCAATAGGCATATTACACAAAGATAAGTATAATCTTCACAGTCCATTATGATACCACATTAACTAAAAGTACCTATTACATATGGGCACTTCTAGTTTTAACCGCTGAACCTTCTCGATTATTTCCTTCTGTTGAACCAACCAGATTGTTCCAAAAACATTAGCAGACTGCTTAAGTTAACATTTTCCAGGTCTGCCAGTAATCTAAAGCTATATGCCCCTAAAATTTGCTTACCCCATCCTTTGCATTTGTTTAGAAGTTGTGCCTTTGAAGTTCATTTGCATGCAGAAATTAAAAAAATATATATATATTATTTTCGTCAATTTCACTTTTTATATCCTCCACCATAGGATGGGGGCTATATTAACTTTGTCATTCCATTTGTAACACATCGAAATATTGCTCTCAGACCCCATAAAGTATATATATTCTGGGTCGTGGTGAAATTCTGAGTCGATCTAAGCATGTCCGTCCGTCTGTTGAAATCACGCTAACTTCCGAACGAAATAAGCTATCGACTGGAAACTTGGCACAAGTAGTTGTTATTGATGTAGGTCGGATGGTATTGCAAATGGGCCAAATTGGTGCACTTTTACGTATAGCCCCCATATAAACCGACCCTCAGATTTGGTTTGCGGAGCCTCTTGGAGGTGCACAATTCATCCGATCCGGTTGAAATTTGGTACATGGTGTTAATATATGGTCTCTAACAACCATGCAAAAATTGGTCAACATCGGTCCATAATTATATATAGCCCCCATATAAACCGATCCCCAGATTTGGCTTGTGGAGCCTCAAAAAGCAGCAAATTTCATACGATCCGGCTGAAATTTGGTACATGGTCTTGGTAAGTGGTCTCCAACAACCATGCGAAAATTGGTCCACATCGGTCCAGAATTATATATAGCCCCCATATAAACCGATCCTCCGATTTGGCTTGCGGAGCCTTTAAGTGAAGCAAATTTCATCCGATCTGGCTGAAATTTGGTACATGGTGTTGGTATATTGTCTCTAACAACCATGCAAAAATTGGTCCACATCGGTCCATAATTATATATAGCCCCCATATAAACCTATCACCAGATTTGGCTTGCGGAGCCTCTAAGAGAAGCAAATTTCATCCGACGCGGCTTAAGTTTGGTACATGGTGTCAGCATATGATCTCTAACAACCATGCAAAAATTGGTCCACATCGGTGCATAATTATATATAGCCCCCATATAAACCGATCCTCCGATTTTGCTTGCGGAGCTTTTAAGATAAGCAAATTTCATCCGATCCGGCTGAAATTTGGTACATGGTGTTGGTATATGGTCTCTAATAACCGTGCAAAAGTTGGTCCACATCGGTCCATAGTTGTATATAGCCCCCATATAAACCGATCCCCAAATTGGCTTGCTGATCTTCTAAGAGAAGCAAATTTCATCCGATCCGGCTAAAATTTTGTACACGGTGTTAGTATATGATCTCTAACAACCATGCAAAAATTGGTCCACATCGGTGCATAATTATATATAGCCCCCATATAAACCGATCACCAGATATGACCTCCGGAGCCTCTTGGAAGACCAAAATTCATCTGATTCAGTTGAAATTTGGTACGTGGTGTTAATATATGGCCTCAAACACAAATGCAAAAATTGGTCGAAATCGGTCCATAATTATATATAGCCCCCATATAAACCGATCCCCAGATTTGACCTCCAGAGCCTTTTGGAGAAGGAAAATTCATCCGATCTGGTAGAAATTTGGTACGTGGTGGTAGTATATGATATTTAATAGCCATGCCAAAAGTGGTCCATATGAGTCCATAAACATATATAGCCCCCATATAACCCGATCCCCTTAGAAGAGCAAAATTCATCCGATTCAGTTCAAATTTGGTACGTGATGTTAGTATATGGTATCCAACAACCATGCAGGAATTGGTTAATATCAGTCCATAATTATATATAGCCCGCATATGAACCGATCCCCAGATTTGACTTCCGGTGCCTTTTGGAAAAGGAAAATTCATCCGATCTCCGATATTTAACAACCATGCCAAAAGTGGTCCATATCAGTCCCATATAAACCGATCCCGAGATTTGGTTTTGGAGCCTCTTGGAGGAGCAAATTTCATCCGAGTCAGTTGAAATTTGGTACATTGTGCTAGTATATGACCGTTAACAACCATGCCTAACGAGGTCCATATCGGTCTATAGTTATAAATAGCCGTCAGATAAATCGATCCCCAATTACACAAAAATTGCTCCATATCAGGTTCATAATTGTATATAGCCCCCATATAAGCGACCCCCATATTTCAATTCTGGCTCTCTACGTACCGTGCAAAACTCCATATCGATTCGTAATTATTTGTAGACTTTCCTATACATACCTTTTTTGTCTAATATATACCACGTAGGGACTAACTCACAATTTAGAAAACGATGTTAAGAAGTTATAAGATACCACAACCCAAGTAATTCGATTGTGGATGACAGTATTTCGTAGAAGTTTCTACGCAATCCATTGTAGAGGGTACATAAGATTCGGTCTGGCCGAACTTACGGCCAGGCCTTAAGTTCGTTGTAGGACTTCGCAGTTATTTTTCGATTTGCCTGAAATTAGAAATCTAGAAGAGTTTTGGGTCCATAAACAAGTACGTGAAATATGGGGTGTATCTGTCCATGTTTCGGTATAGCGCCCATATAGCCAGACTTCCTGATTAGATTTTGAACTTCCTTTTTTTTATTTATTCCGAGCCAAATATGCGGCTTCTCTAAAATTGTTGGCGACCAATCTGCCTTAAATGTAGGATCTGGGATACAGATTTCATTTGTCGAATTTTTATTCTCTTTTCGCAGTATATTAATAAAGCTATTCACAAACAAACAAATGCCCAAATTATATCGGAAGCTTCAAAGCAGCGTTGCCAGAATTGTTTCACCAAAAACCGCTAGATTTGTCCAAAAAACTAGCCAAAAAAAGCTAAAAAATGTCAAAAAATAGCTAGAAAAAAAGCTAAATTTTTTTGTATCAAAAGTCACATTTTTGATTGAAATTTATCAAACATAAAGGCTTTGTTTCACTTAAAACGCATATTATTTTAATTGTATTCATTCATTATTTCCATTTCTGTGAGACTGTAAGAAAATCTAAGTTATATTAGCTATGTTTGCATCTACATTTTGATTACTATCACAAATTTTTACTGGAAGTCCTTCGTTTATATTTCCTAGTAAAAACATTTTTCCCAGTAAACTTGCGATTATCAGCTGGTTAATCATCAACAAGTCCAATATGCGATATATTGCACAATGTCACATACACACAAAGAAAATTTCATTAAAATAGAGCCAACGACAAATTTTCATTGATATAACGAAACATTTTCATTAATACAATGAAAATATTCGTTAATAGTACGAAATGTTACGTTGATTAACAGAAAATTCGTAATAATGACGAAATTTTTCGTTGTATTAACGAATTTGTTTCATTGGCTCACTTTTAATGACACATTTCGTTAATATAACGAAACTTTTTCTACCAGTGTAGAATTGCATTAGAAAATATCAATATATTTCGTTTTAACTGAATTAATGATAAATTCTCCTAACTTCTCCTAATATTACCCAAGAGAATAAAACCCATTCTAACTGTCTTGCACGTTTATACTGAATAAATCCATTCCATTAATAAATAGCAGATTTGTTTTGATCCTATCACAATGAATTTTTTTATTGATTTTTTTTTTGTGTTAAAAAAAATAATACCACATTCAAAACTTTATTATTATTATTAAATTATTTCTATGTTCGATTCCAAAGATTTTGTACACTAATGATTTTGGTATTGATTCCGAGTCAAATTTGAATTTATTAGTTTTTTCAGCTTTTTCTTCATGAGCTATCACATTGCTTTAAAAACGTGCTAACGACAACTTAAAGTACCAAATTCAGACTCGACTTTAAGTAGAAATTATTCAATGTATACGTTTTTAAAATAAAATGTTGAAACCCCTCTTCTATTTTTGAACGCAATTTGGTTTGTGGTCAAGATACAAAAACTCCACAAATTTAAAGACTATTTCATTAATTTTGAGAATTTTTTGGAATTGACCCTAGCCTTCTTTCATGAAAAGATACCCATTTTTAAGTTGAATCACTTAACTATAAGGACAAAACGACTTTATCGCCTTTTGGACAAGGGAAACAGTTTATATAAGAGAAATTCACAAATGCTATATAACCAAAATTCGCGTTTATATTTTAAGGACATGAAATCTTTGGCCTCCAACAATATTTTTTCAGTGTACAAGGCAATTCACATCTACTATTTTAATTTAGAAATATCATAATAACTTTAGAATATTATAATAACATAAAAAGGATAAACGAGTCAAATGCTAATATTCCTAATAATTTACTGACAGTTTATATAAGGATGGTAATAGTAGATTTAATGTTTACGATAACTTTTATGAATACGAGGAAAAAACTTTACAACAAGGTATATTTGCTGCAAAAATGCCCGCATAATGGCTGGAATAATTATTAATGTTTCAATTGAGCTTTGAAATATGTGGAAAACCTTATTCTGGCAGCAAGGCTTAGGTTAAAGCGAAGTTTTATCCATATTTCAATAGGAACATACCGAAAATAAAAAAGCCAAAAATAGCTAAAAGGGTCATGAAAAAAAGCCAGAAAAAAAGCTAAAAGCTAAATGCATTTTTTCCTCGCTAAACGTCTTCAAAAAAAGCCAAATCTAGCGGGAAAAAAGCTAAATTGGCAACGCTGCTTCAAAGTAACAAACGTTTTTATACCCTGCGCCACACTGTGGAACAGGGTATTATAAGTTAGTGCATATGTTTGCAATACCCAGAAGGAGACGAGATAGACACATGGTGTCTTTGGCAAAAATGCTCAGGGTGGGCTCCTGAGCCGATATAGCCATGTCCGTCTGTCCGTCTGTCCGTGAACACATTTTTGTAATCAAAGTCTAGGTCGCAGTTTTAGTCCAATTGACTTCAAATTTTACACAAGTATGTGTTTTGGCTCAGAATAGATACCATTTGATTTTGGAAGAAATCGATTCAGATTTAGATATAGCTCCCATATATATCTTTCGCCCGATATGGACTAATACGGTCCCAGAAGCCAGAGTTTTACCCCAATTTGGTTGAAATTTTGCACTAGGTGTACAATTAGTAGTGTAGTCAAGTGTGCCAAATTTTATTGAAATCGGTTCAGATTTAGATATAGCTCCCACATATATCGTTCGCCCGATTTACACTCATATGACCACAGTGGCCAATCTTTTACTCCGATTTAATTGAAATTTTGCACAGGGAGTAGAATTAGCATTGTAGCTATGCGTGCCAAATTTGGTTGAAATCGGTTCAGATTTATATATAGCTCCCATATATAGCTTTAGGCCGATTTACACAAATATGACCACAGAGGCCAATTTTTTGCTCCGATTTAGTTGAAATTTTGCACAGAGAGTAGAATTAGCATTGTAGCTATGCGTGCCAAATTTGGTTAAAATCGGTTCAGATTTAGATATAGCTCCCATATATAGCTTTCGCCCGATTTACACTCATATGACCACAGAGGCCAACTTTTAACTCCGATTTAGTTGAAATTTTGCACAGGGAGTAGCATTAACATTGCTGCTATGCATGTCAAATTTGGTTGAAATCGGTTCAGATGTAGATATAGCTCCCATATATATGTTTTTCCGATTTCGACAAAAATGGTCAAAATACCAACATTTTCCTTGTAAAATCGCCACTGCTTAGTCGAAAAGTTGTAAAAATGACTCTAATTTTCCGAAACTTCTTATACATATATATCGAGCGATACATCATAAATAAACTTTGGCGAAGTTTCCTTAAAATTGCTTCAGATTTATATGTTTCCCATATTTTTTTACTAACATTGTGTTCCACCCTAGTGCATTAGCCGACTTAAATTTTAAGTCTATAGATTTTGTAGAAGTCTATCAAATTCTGTCCAGATCGAGTGATATTTAAATGTATGTATTTGGGACAAACCTTTATATATAGTCCCCAACACATTTGACGGATGTGATATGGTATCGAAAATTTAGATCTACAAAGTGGTGCAGGGTATAATATAGTCGGCCCCGCCCGACTTTAGACTTTCCTTACTTGTTTTTTAGTTAAAAAAAAAAAAAAAAAAAAACTGTAAGCCAAAGATGCTAAATTCTCAAAATATGAGAAGCGTTTTTATCTTAAATCTAAAGATTCAATATTTCAGTTAATTTAAGGACGATTTCTCTCAATCAAACATGTGTTTCTTTACTTTAAGGGAAATTTATCTCAGATCAAGGACACACGACTATAAGGGAGGGACGCAAATATTAAAATGTGTTCTAAATTTATTAAAAAATTTTTTCATGCAAAGATTATAAACTTCATTTTAATTAAAATTGCATTATTTATAAAAAAAAAGAATTACCTTTATATTGTGTAAATTGCAATTCCTTAACTTTAGGTTAATATCGCGTAAATATTTTTTTCAGTGTAGTCAAAATGGAAAAGCACAAGAAATTTAAAGACAATTTCATTAATTTGGAAGATTTTTTCAGAATTATTAAGGCCATGTTGACCCTAGTCAAAACAAAATTTTCTTACATGTTGGGATAAACAGTTTTAAGTCAAATTACTTAATTGTAAGGACAAACTGACTTCATTAAAGAGTTTATCGACTTTTGGAAAAGGAAAAAAATATATAAGAGAAATACCTCTTTTATTCTAAGCAAACAACACATTTGACCTCAAAACAAATCTTTTTTTCAGTGTAGTTGTCTTCGTATGCCAAATCGACTGTACAATACAATAAACCTGTACACAGAAAAAAATATCGCCAAAATTTTTCCAACTAAAATTTTAAAAAAGTATTCAATTAAACATTTTATTCACTCAACAAATTTTTAATTTAAATAAAAATCAATCACAAAAATTAATTGTATTAATTAATTTTTTAATTGTCTTTGGTAATTGATACTATCATTCATGTGATTGAAGACTTTTCACTTAAAAATCAATTGTATCAATTAATTTCGTGCTGGAAGTAAAAAAATATTTTTTCTCTGTAAATTGAGCAAGGAATAAATCTTATTTTCTTTCTAACTGCATAGTTAAATCTCTAAACGGCAAAAATACAATAAAATGATAATGCATAGACAAAATTACCCATATGGCTTTATTTGTCCAGGGCCAGTACCACCATAACCACCAACACCGCCCACAATCATAATGACGGACATACTAATGAATTGAATTTGTTTGCTAGTCTCAATAGTTTTTCACTTTATCGATTTCATAATTTAAGGTCTGCTAATCACATGAACTTTTATCTAAAATACATTCATACGAATTTGCATACCAAATCACCTGGCAGCTGTTCAGTAAAACTCAGTTTAGTTTAAGCAGACCAACAACCACTCGTACTAGTCCTTGGTCCCCCGGGAGGCTAGGATCAAAATAAAATTGTTTGGAATATAAAATGTTAAACAGAGAGTAGCAATGATTACCAGGATATTCGAATAAATGGGCTTTTATGACCAAATGTCGTTGCCTATTCTATTCTCGACAAAATGTTCTGTCTATGTGGCCTATGGTAAATATTCACAGGGACCGGAACGGACAAAAAAAAACAACACATATGAATTGGACTCATGGCCGGTAATAAAAATGAACGAAACGAAGTAGATCTATGGGCAACCAAATACAATGATTTGGTTTGAGGGGTGGTAGGAGTAGGTGGGAGTGAGAGAGGACAATACCATTTCTCCAATACAATTTGCTAGCAAACATAAAATTGTATGTAATTAACAACAAATCATCCACAAACGAGAATAACCATAATAATAACGGAAAATAGTTTTTCAAATTTCCAATTCGAAATGTATGCTTAACTGTACACACAAACACATCTAAACTAGTTCTGTTTTTGTATTAGTTAGTGTGGGATATTGAATCACTTATGCCTATATATAGGAAATATTTTCATAATGTGCTTGGAAAATATTTGAGTAAATATACCTTGTTGCACATTCATTTTTATACCCTCCATCATAGGATGGGGGTATATTAACTTTGTCATTCCGTTTGTAACACATCGAAATATTGCTCTAAGACCCCATAAAGTATATATATTCTGGGTCGTGGTGAAATTCTGAGTCGATCTAAGTATGTCCGTCCGTCCGTCCGTCTGTTGAAATCACGCTAACTTCCGAACGAAACAAGCTATCGACTTGAAACTTGGCACAAGTAGTTGTTATCGATGTAGGTCGGATGGTATTGAAAATGGGCCATATCGGTCCACTTTTACGTATAGCCCCCATATAAAGGGACCCTCAGATTTGGCTTGTGGAGCCTCTAACAGAAGCATATTTCATCCGATCCGGCTGAAATTTGGTATATGGTGTTGGTATATGGTCTCTAACAACCATGCAAAAATTGGTCCACAGCGGTCCATAATTATATATAGCCCCCATATAAACCGATCCCCAGATTTGGCTTGCGGAGCCTAAAAGAGAAGCAAATTTCATCTGATCCGGCTGAAATTTGATATATGGTGTTGGTATATGGTCTCTAACAACCATGCAAAAACTGGTTCACATCGGTCCATAATTATATATAGCCCCCATATAAACCGATCCCCAGATTTGGCTTGCGGAGCCTCAAAGAGAAGCAAATTTCATCCGATCCGCCTGAAATTTGGTACATGATATTGGTATATGGTCTCTAACAACCATGCAAAAATTGGTCCACATCGGTTCATAATTATATATAGCCCCGTATAAACCGATCCCCAGATTTGGCTTGCGAAGTCTGCAAGAGAAGCAAATTTCATCCAATCCGGTTGTAATTTGGAACATGGTGTTAGTATATGATCTTTAACAACCGTGCCAGAATTGGTCCATATCGGTCCATAATTATATATAGCCTCCATATAAAACGTTCTCCAGATTTGACCTCCGGAGCCTCTTGGAGGAGCAAAATTCATCCGATCCGGTTCAAATTAGGAACGTGGTGTTAGTATATGGTCGCTAACAACCATACCAAAATTGGTCCAATCACACAAAAATTGGTCCATATCGGTTCATAATCATGGTTGCCACTAGAGCCAAAAATAATCTACCAAAATTTTATTTCTATAGAAAATTTTGTCAAAATTTTATTTCTATAGAAAATTTTGTTCAAATTTTATTCGGTTCATAATCATGGTTGCCACTCGAGCCAAAAATAATCTACCAAGATTTTATTTCTATAGAAAATTTTGTCAAAAGTTTATTTCTATAGAAAATTTTGTTAAAATTTTATTTCTGTAGAAATTTTTGTCAAAATTTTCTTTCTATAGAAAATTTTGTCAAAATTTTTATTTCTATAGAAAATTTTGTGAAAATTTTATTTCTATAGAAAATTTTGTTAAAATTTTATTTCTGCAGAAAATTTTGTCAAAATTTTATATCTACTTTGTCAAACTGAATTATATACGTATTGGATCGATCTTTTTTGATTTAATATATACCACGTATGGACTTACATACAATTTAGAAGATGGTGTTAGGAGGTTTTAAGATACCTTGCCATCGGCAAGCGTTACCGCAACTTAAGTAATTCGATTGTGGATGGCAGTGTTTAGAAGAAGTTTCTACGCAATCCATGATGGAGGGTACATAAGCTTCGGCCTGGCCGAAGTTACGGCCGTATATACTTGTTTGAATTTGAATTTTAAATACCCAGCAATAAATGTTGGGGCGTCTTTTTAAATCTTAGCATCGTCCCTTTTGACTTAAAAGACTGTGTGAAAAGTGAATTCTAACCATGGTTTCCACAGTTGGTAGTATTTCTACAGAAATAAAATTAGAAATAAAGTTTTGACAAAATTTTCTATAGAAATCAAATTTTGACAACATGTTGTATGGAAAAAACAGTTTTACAAGATTTTCTATAGAAATAAAATTTTGACAAAAATTTGTATAGAAATAAAATTTTGAAAAAATTTTCTATAGAAATGAAATTTTGACAAAATTTTCTATAGAAATAAAATTTTGATAAAATTTTCTATAGAAATTAAAATTTTGACCAATTCCCCATAGAAATAAAATTTTGGAAACATTTTCTATGGAAATAAAATTTTGAAAAAATTTTCTATAGAAATAAAGTTTTAACAAAATTTGCTATGGAAATAAAACTTTTGTACAGAAATCAGATTTTGACAAAAATTTTATAGAACTACCAATTTGAGAAAATTTTGTATAGAAATAAAATTTTGATAACATTTTGTATAGAAATAACATTTGCTATAGAAATAAAATTCTTTCGTTTTGTTTGTTATTGTTGGCTTCTCTTCAATCGGTATTGTTGTTTTTGATCTCAGCTTAAAGCCATGCATTGACTAAACTACAAGTGTAGCTTAACCAACAGAGGAAAAGTATGCTTGTCAAATTTATTTGGGCAAAGCCCTATAGACTGCAAGATGGTTGGATGTACAGCTGTTTCGGAATTACCACATTCCTCATCAGCATCCTCTACTTGCAGCAAAACTATCAACCAATTATCAGAATAAATTCGGGTAATTCACTCAAATTCAAAATTCTGACAACATTTTCTATAGAAGTAACATTTTGACAAAATTTTCTATAGAAATAAAATTGTGACAAAATTTTTTATAGAAATAAAATTTTGGAAAAATAGAAATAGAATTTTGGAAAAATTTTCTATAGAAATAAAATTTTGGAAAAATTTTCTATAAAAATAAAATTTTGAGAAATTTTTCTATAGAAATAAAATTTTGACAAAAATTTGCTATGGAAATAAAGTTTTAACAAAATTTGCTATGGAAACAACATTTTGTATAGAAATTTTGAGAAAATTTTCTATAGAAATAAACTCTTGAAAAAAATTTCTATAGAAATAAAATTCTGACAACATTTTCTATAGAAATAAAATGTTGACAAAATTTTTTATAGAAATAAAATTTGGCAATTTTTTTTCTATTGAAATAAAATTTTGACAAAATTTTCTATGGAAATAAAATGTTGAGAAAATTTCCTATAGAAACAAAATTTTGAGAAAATTTTGTTTAGAAATAAAACGTTGAGAAAATTTTCTATAGAAATAAAATTTTGAGAAAGTTTTCTATAGAAATAAAATTTTGACAAAATTTTGTATACAAATAAAATTTTGGAAAAATTTTCCATAGAAATAAAATATTGACAAAATTTTCTAGAGAAATAAAATTGTGACAAAATTTTCTATAGAAATAAAATTTTGACATCATTTTGTATAGAAATAAAATTTTGGAAAAATTTTCTATAGAAATAAAATTTTGGAAAAATTTTCTATAGGAATAAAATTTTGACAAAATTTCCTATAGAAATAAAATTTTGACAAAATTTTCTATAGAAATAATATTTTGACTAAGTTTTCTATAGAAATAACATTTTGACAAAATTTTATATAGAAATAAAGTTTTGACAAAATTGGCTATGGAAATAAAATTTTTACAACATTTTGTATAGAAATAAAATTTTGAGAAAGTTTTCTATGGAAATTAAAATTTTGTCCAAATTTATTATAGAAATAAAATTTTGACAAAATTTTGTACAGAAATAAGATTTTGACAAAATTTTGTATAGAAATAAAATTTTGATTACATTTTGTATAGAAGTAAAATTTTGACAACATTTTCTGTAGAAATAAAATGATGACAAAATTTTCTATAGAAATAAAGTTTTGACAAAATTCCCTACAGAAATGAAATTTTGACAACATTTTGTTTAAAAATCAAATTTTGACAAAATTTTCTATAGAAATAAAATTGTGACACAATTTTCTATAGAAATAATATGTTGACGTCATTTTGTATAGAAACAAAATTTTGGAAAAATTTTCTATAGAAACAAAATTTTGGAAAAATTTTCTATATAAATAAAATTTTGACAAAATTTTCTATAGAAATAAAATTTTGACAAAATTTTCTATAGAAATAAAATTTTGACAAAATTTTCTATAGAAATAAAATTTTGACCAAATTTTCTATAGAAACAAAATTTTCTATAGAAATAAAATTTTGGAAAAACTTCCATAGAAATAAAATTTTGTACAGAAATAAGATTTTGACAAAATTTTCTATAGGAATTAAAATTTTGACCAAATTCCCTATAGAAATAAAGTTTTGACAAAATTTTGTACAGAAATAAGATTTTCACAAACATTTGTATAGAAATAAAATTTTGATTACATTTTGTATAGAAATAAAAGTTTGACTACATTTTCTATAGAAATAAAATTTTGACAACATTTTCTGTAGAAATAAAATTGTGACAAAATTTTCTATAGAAATACAGTTTTGACAAAATTTGCTATGGAAATAAAATTTTGACAATATTTGGTATAGAAATAAAATTTTGACAAAAATTTCTATAAAACTAAAATTTTGACAAAATTTTCTATAGAAATAATATGTTGACGTCATTTTGTATAGAAACAAAATTTTGGAAAAATTTTCTATAGAAACAAAATTTTGGAAAAATTTTCTATAAATATAAAATTTTGACAAAATTTTCTATAGTAATAAAATTTTGACAAGATTTTCTATAGAACTAAAATTTGGGCTTTATCGGTTCAGATTTTGAATAGCCCCATATATAAATCAAACCCCTGACTTGGTGTCCTGGGCTTCTATAAATCCTAGATTTTATAACATTTTTCTGAAATTGAGTTATTTTGGGACTACAAATGGCTATTCCGGTTATAATGTGCATAGCTCCCATACGGGCTTATATCACGATTTAACTTCTTGGGCTTCTAGAAAACGCAATTTTTGATCAATTTTCTTGTTTATCGGTCCAAGGTTTGGTATAGCCGCAATGTAAACCGACTTCCTCCGATTTTTTTTTGCAAATTTTACCACAGCCCAAGTATTTCAATTGTGGATTACAACTTTTAGTAGAAGTTTCTACGCAATCTACGATGGGAGGGTACATAAAATTCGGCCTGCCCGAACTTACGACCGTATATATTTGTTAGAAATTCAGATTTTTCGGAGTCCGTACTACTCTAACTGTTTGTATGTTTCATCAAATCCACCATTGAATGATGCCTATATGCCAGTAAGTGTCAATTTTAAATATTGTTATATGAAGTTTACTTAAAAGGTTTGTTTTTTTGGAAACGGAATCCCGTCATATTTTCGCTCTCGCGTTCTCGGGAATTTTTCATCACAGTATTTTGTATGAAAACTTGCTCCTGATACTACAAAAATGTACTTTTAGTACCAATGGGGTAATTTTGACTTAGTTTAGAAGAATACAAATTATAAAATGATTTAATTGGTTGTATTTCGTTAATTGAAAATAGAAAATATGAAGTAAATAATTTAAGGAAAAGTAGTTCAGATTCTAATGAGCGCACAAGTCTTTAAAGGGAAGGTTTATTTTTAATAGTTTTCATAGAATTTTGGGTTAGTCATAAAAATCATCGATGCTTTAATCATCGGTGCGAGCTTTGAAGAAAAAAAAAAAAAACATATTTGACGATGTAATATATAATTATTTAAAGTTTTATTTATTTATAGAAATTTCATGATTGGTGTTGACATCCACTCCCTTTTACAGCTTTGCCATACTTAGATTGTGATGACAATGAGCATTATTGTTTGTTGGTGTCCGTTGTTCATGCAAATAAAACAATAAATTTTATGATTTGTTGCTTCCTTTCATATGAAAGCAGTGGCGCTATTGCATCATCGATATCTGAACTCACCATTTGGTGCCTCAAAACAAACGACTGCAATTGCATAACTCTTCATTTTTTTGCGATTTCTTTCTTTCTAACTCATGACAAAGTGAATTATACTGGATATACAAACATGAATGTCATGATGATGATGGTGTTGGTGCTGGAATTGCCGTGAAGGCAAAGGCAGAAATGCAACTCATGGCACCGCGAGAATAAGAAATAAAACTCTGCGTAACTGTGATTTACAATGTGACAGCACAGAGAGTCATTAAATTTCATACTCGTGCGCAAAATACAATCGAAAAAATATTAACTGCCAAAGTCCTTCAAGGAAACAAGTCAATGAATAAATTGAATTTTAATACTTCAAATAACGAATATTGAGAGCCACTACTAGAACAATAAAAATTCGTGTATAGATTTTTGTAGTAAAGGAAACAATATTCGTTTACTTTGAAAGGAAAATTTATTTACACAATACACCGTTGTGATATTAAGAGATTTAGGTTTGGTGTGGAACACATAGGAAATGTATAAGATTCATGAAGTCATATATGAATTGTCTTAATACTATGAGATAATACTAACAGCTAATCCATGTTGTTCATGTGCTTAGGTCATACCAACGTTTCAGTACTTTCTGAAATTCGACAAAGGCACCTTAAATTTCCAGACAAAAAAGAACTTTAATTCGTGACCATCCCCCAAAAATCTAAATTTTAATGAAAAATTTTAAGATTTTATATGAAAAACTTATTTTGGTCATATCTCCTTAAATATGCGCCATAGAGCGAAAAGCACGTTAATTCGTTACCATCCCCACACATCAAAATTTTGATAAACATTTCCAAGAAATCAAATTTTTATACGAAACAATTATTTTGACCGTATCTCCTTAAATATGCTTCCTAGCCGGAAAAGGACGCTTATTCGAGACCATCCTGAAAATATCAAAATTTTGATGAAAATACTCAAAAATTTTAATTTTTATATGAAAGCCTTATTTTGGGAAATATCTTCTTAAATATGCGTCCTAGAGAAAAAAGGATCTCAATGCGTGACCACCCCCAAAAAATCAAAATTTAGATGAAAATCCTCGAAAAATTCAAATTTTTAAATGAAAAATTTATTTTTGCCACAACTTCTTAAATATGCCTTCTAGAGCGAAAAGGACCTCAATCCGCGACCACCCCCAAAAATTCAAAATTTCGATCAAAATCTTCGAAAAATTAAAATTTTTATATGAAAAACTTATTTTGGCCATAACTTAAATATGCGTCCTAGAGAGAAAAGGACCCATATCCGTATAAAATATCCCAAAAAATCAAAATTTCGATGAAAATCCGCAAAAAATTAAAATTTGTATATGAAAAACTTATTCTGGCCATAACTCCTTAAATATGCGTCCTAGAGCGAAAAGGACCTCAATTCGTGACAACCCCAAAAAAATCGAAATTTCGACGAAAATCCTCGAAAAATTTAAATTTTTATATGAAAAACTTATATTTGCCATAACTCCTTAAATATGCGTCCTAGAGCGAAAATGACCTCAATTCGTGATCACCCCCAAAAAATCGAAATTTCGACCAAATCCTCGAAAAATTTAAATTTTTTTATGAAAAACTTATTTTGGCCATAACTCCTTAAATATGCGGCCTAGAGAGCAAAGGATATCAATTCGTGATCTCCCCCAAAAAATCGAAATTTCGACGAAAATCCTCGAAAAATTCAAATTTTTATACGAAAAACTTATATTTGCCATAACTCCTTAAATATGCGTTCTAGAGCGAAATGTACCCCAATCCGTGACCACCCCCAAAAAAATCAAAATTTCGGTGAAAATCCGCAAAAAATTGAAATTTTTATATTAAAAACTTATTTTGGCCATAACTCCTTAAATATGCGTCCTAAAGCGAAAAGGACCTCAATTCGTGACCACCCCCAAAAATTCGAAATGTCAATGAAAATCCTCGAAAAATTCTAATTTGTAAATGAAAAACTTATTTTGGCCATATCTCCTTATATATGCGTCCTAGAGCGAAAAGAACCTCAATTCGTGACCACTCCCAAAAAATCAAAATTTTGGTGAAAATCCGCAAAAAATTGAAATTTTTATATTAAAAACTTATTTTGGCCATAACTCCTTAAATATGCGTCCTAAAGCGAAAAGGACCTCAATTCGTGACCACCCCCAAAAATTCGAAATGTCAATGAAAATCCTCGAACAATTCTAATTTGTAAATGAAAAACTTATTTTGGCCATATCTCCTTATATATGCGTCCTAGAGCGAAAAGAACCTCAATTCGTGACCACTCCCAAAAAATCAAAATTTCGATGAAAATCCGCAAAAAATTTAAATTTTTATATGAAAAACTTATTTTGGCCATAACTCCTTAAATATGCGTCCTAAAGCGAAAAGGACCTCAATTCGTGACCACCCCCAAAAAATCGAAATTTCAATGAAAATCCTCGAAAAATTTAAATCGTTATTGTTGTTTTTTTGATCTCAGCTTAAAGCCATGCATTGACTAAACTACAAGTGTAGCTTAACCAACAGAGGAAAAGTATGCTTGTCAAATTTATTTGGGCAAAGCTCTATAGACTGCAAGATGGTTGGATGTACAGCTGTTTCGGAATTACCACATTCCTCATCAGCATCCTCTACTTGCAGCAAAACTATCAACCAAACCATCTTGCAGTCTATAGGGCTTTGCCCAAATAAATTTGACAAGCATACTTTTCCTCTGTTGGTTAAGCTACACTTGTAGTTTAGTCAATGCATGGCTTTAAGCTGAGATCAAAAAAAACAACAATAACGATTGAAGAGAAGCCAACAATAACAAACAAAACGAATGAAGATAGAGGAAGCACGCTCAAAAACAAACCCAGCCAAATACATATAAATCGATGATTTGAGTTTGGCAAAAGGAAAAGAGATATGCTGGCAAATTTGTTTAGGCAGTAGCCGACTATCAAACCCTTTTTCGGGAGGTTCAAGTGTAGTTCACTTTGGGTTGAGTGAATTACCCGAATTTATTCTGATAATTGGTTGATAGTTTTGCTGCAAGTAGAGGATGCTGATGAGGAATGTGGTAATTCCGAAACAGCTGTACATCCAACCATCTTGCAGTCTATAGGGCTTTGCCCAAATAAATTTGACAAGCATACTTTTCCTCTGTTGGTTAAGCTACACTTGTAGTTTAGTCAATGCATGGCTTTAAGCTGAGATCAAAAAACAAAAATAACGATTGAAGAGAAGCCAACAATAACAAACAAAACGAATAAAAATTGAAATTTTTATATGAAAAACTTATTTTGGCCATAACTCCTTAAATATGCGTCCTAGAGCCAAAAGGACCTCAATTCGTGACCATCCCCAAAAAATCAAAATTTCGACGAAAATCCTCAAAAAATGAAAGTTTTATATGAAAAACTTATTTTGGCCATAACTCCTTAAATATGCGTCCTAGAGCCAAAAGGACCTCAATTCGTGGTCATCCCCAAAAATCAAAATTTCGGTGAAAATCCTCAAATAATTGAAATTTTTATATGAAAAACTTATTTTGGCCATAACTCCTTAAATATGCGTACTAGAGCCAAAGGGACCTCAATTCGTGACCACCCCCAAAAAATCAAAATTTCGATGAAAATCCTCGAAAATTTAAAATTTTTAAATTAAAATTTTATTTTGGCCATATCTCTTTAAGTATGCGTCCTAGAGTGAAAAGGACCTTAATTCTTGACCACCCCCAAAAAATCGAAACTTCGATGGAAATACTCAAAAAACTGATTTTTTTATATAAAAACTTACTTTGGCCATATCTCCTTAAATATGGGTCCTAGGGCGGAAAGGACTTTAATTCATGACCACCCACAAAAAATCAAAAATTTAAATTTTTTATGAAAAACTTATTTTGTCCATATCTCCTAGAGCGAAATGAATGTTAATACGTAACCACCCAAAAAAAAAATAAAATTTCAATGAAAAATTTTAATTTTTATATGAAAACCTTATTTTGGCCATATCTCTTTAAATATGCGTCCTAGAGCAAAAAGGGCATTATTTCGAGACCACAACCCAAAAATCAAAATTTCGACAAAAATCCTCAAAAAATTTTATTGTTTATCTGAAAAACTTAATTTGGCTATAACTCCTTAAATATGCGTCCTAGAACTAAAAGGACGTTAGTTTGTGACCACAACCCAAAAATTCAAATTTTGAAAAAAATCCTTGAGAAATTTAAATTTTTATATGAAAAACTTATTTCGGCCATATCTTCTTAAATGTGCTTTCTAGAAGGGAAATGACCTTAATTCGTTACCACCATAAAACATTTTAATCAAACGGTCGAATCCATTTCGGATGAAATGTAGTCGACCTAGTCCTCTTCAGAATTTTTTCACATGTGTTGTTTAGGTTTTAAATTTAGTAATATGGTTCTCTTGATTGTTGGCAATTTATATCTAAACTAAACCAGAATTAAATTTCTTTTTAAAATTACACGCAATTCCAACATTTTATGATTGTGAGACATATTTTGTCATTCCTCTTCATATTCTGTAAAACCAATTGTAGTTCAAACATTTGATTGGCTTACTTGTTTAGCCTTCCCACGTCTTTTTTCTACAGTCATCCCAAAGGCAGTCATGCTAGGATTTATTTACCTAAACGAAAATTTATGACTCGCAGCATTTTTTATGGTGCACTATATCTAGAAAAAAAGTTACAGTTAGTTGAAGTTACAGTTTATGGCTGTTCGAAGTTTTACTGCGTTTGGCTTCATCTTCGTGGTACGAGAGGAATCCGTTAAAAAATCAATAAAATCCAGATATGTTACGCATGACAAAGTATTCATG
This sequence comes from Haematobia irritans, assembly GCF_050003625.1. Taxonomy (NCBI): domain Eukaryota; kingdom Metazoa; phylum Arthropoda; class Insecta; order Diptera; family Muscidae; genus Haematobia; species Haematobia irritans. Next base: position 210,256,426 of record NC_134398.1, read on the forward strand.
TACAATTTCATACAATTGGGTCAAACTATTTTAAGACACATATTCCCATGGTAAAATAGAAGTTTATCCAAAATCAAGAAGTTTTAAGTGCTTGCAAAAAAAACTCATTCAATTGTTTTCGCATAAAAATGGGAGTGTTGTGTGAGGTAATGCGGTATAGAATTAACGTGCTTTTCGCTCTAGGACACATATTTAAGGAGATATGGCTAAAATAATATAAAATTCATATAAATATTTGAATTCCTTGAGGATTATCATCACAATTTTGAGTTTTGAGGGGTGGTCACGAATTAACACCTTTTTCGCTATAGAAAGCACATTTAGGAAATATGGCCAAAATAAATTTTGCACCCGAAGGTAGGGCCAAATTATGTTTAAACATGTATATACGGCCGTAAGTTCGGCCAGGCCGAATCTTATGTACCCTCCACCATGAATTGCGTAGAAACTTCTACGAAAGACTGTCATCCATAATCGAATTAATTGGGTTGTGTTATCTTAAAACTTCTTAACAACGTTTTCTAAATTGTGAATTAGTCCATACGTGGTATATATTATACAAAAAAGTTATGTATAGGTAAGTCTGCAAATAATTACGAATCGATATGGACTTTTACACGTTACGTAGAGAGCCAGAATTGAAATATGGAGTTCGCTTATGTGAGGGCTATAAACAATTATGAACTTGATATGGACCAATTTTTGGTGTGATTGGGGATCGATTTATCTGAGGGCTATATACATAACTATAGACCGATATGGACCTAGTTAGGCATGGTTGTTAACGGCCATATACTAGCACAATGTACCAAATTTCAACTCACTCGCATGAAATTTGCTCATCCAAGTGGCTCCAAAATCAAATCTCGGGATCGGTTTATATGGGGGATATATATGATTATTGACTGATATGGACCACTTTTGGCATGGTTGTTGAATATCATATACTACCACCACGTACCAAATTTCAATCAGATCGGATGAATTTTGCTTCTCCAAAAGGCACCGGAGGTCAAATCTGGGCATCGGTTTATATGTGGGCTATATATAATTATGGACCGATTTCGACCAATTTTTGTATGGGTATTTGAGGCCATATATTAACAGCACATACCAATTTTCAACTGAATCGGATGAATTTTGCTCTTCCAAGGGGCTCCGGAGTTCAAATCTGGGGATCGGTTTATATGGGGGCTATATATAATTATACACCGATTTTGACCAATTTGTGCATGGGTGTTTGAGGCCATATATTAACACCACGTACCAAATTTGAACTGAATCAGAGAATTTTGGTCTTCCAAGAGGCTCCGGAGGTCAAATCTGGTGATCGGTTTATATTGGGGTTATATATAATTATTGACCGATGTGGACCACTTTTTGCATAGTTGTTAGAGACCATATACTTACACCATGTACCAAATTTCAGCCCGATCGGATAAAATTTGCTTCTCTTAGAGGCTCCGCAAGCCAAATCGGGGGATCGGTTTAAATGGGGGCTTTATATAATTATGGACCGGTGTGGACCAATTTTTGCTGGTTGTTAGAGACCATATATTAACACCATGTACCAAATTTCAGCCGGATCGGATGAAATTTGCTTCTCTTAGAGGATCGCCAAGCCAAATTTGGGGGTCCGTTTATATGGGGGATATATATAATTATGGACCGATGTGGACCAATTTTTGCATGGTTATTAGAGACCATATACTAACACCATGTACCAAATTTCATCCGGATCGGATGTAATTTTCTTCTCTTAGAGGATCCCCAAGACAAATTTTGGGGGTCCGTTTATATGGGCACTACGCGTAAAAGTGGACCGATATGGCCCATTTGCAATACCATCCGACCTACATCAATAGCAACTACTTGTGCCAAGTTTCAAGTCGATAGCTTGTTTCGTTCGGAAGTTAGCGAAATTTCAACAGACGGACGGACGGACATGCTCAGATCGACTCAGAATTTCACCGCGACCCAGAACATTTATAACATGTATAAAAAAAATCATATTTATCAAAAAGTTTGATTTTTGGGGTGTGGTCAAGAACTAGTGTCCTTTTCGCTCTAGGATGCATATTTAAGGAGATATGGCCCAAATAAGTTTTTCAAATAAAATTTAAAATTTTTCGAGGATTTTCATCGAAATTTTGATTTTTTTGGGGTTGTCACGGATTGAGGTCCTTTCCGCTCTAGGACGCATATTTAAGGAGTTGTGGTCAAAATAAGATTTTATATAAATATTAAAATTTTTCGAGGATTTTCATAGAATTTTTGATTTTGTGAGGGTGGTCACGGATTGAGGTCCTTTTCGCTCTAGGACGCATATTTAATGAGATATGCCCAACATAAGTTTTTCATATCAAAATTTAAATTCTTTGAGGATTTTCATTGAAATTTTGATTTTTTGGGGGTGGTCACGAATTGAGGTCCTTTTCGCTCTAGGACACATATTTCAGGAGTTATGGCCGAAATATGTTTTTCATATAAAAATTAAAATTTTGCTAGGATTTTCATTGAAATTTTGATTTTTTGGGGGGTGGTCACGGATTGAGGTCCTTTTCACTCTAGGACGCATATTTAAGGAGTTATGGCCAAAATAAGTTTTTCGTGTAAAAATTTCAATTTTTCGAGGATTTTGTTTTAAATTTCGATTTTTTGGGGGTGGTCACGAATTGAGGTCCTTTTCGCTCTAGGACGCATATTTAAGTATGTAAGGCCAAAATAAGGATATCTGGCCAAAATAAGTTGTTCATATAACAACTTGAATTTTTTGAGCATTCCATAAACTCTTCAAACAAGAATTTTGAGATACATGTGTTTTGGAGAAAGTACCTTCCAGTGAATACATGCAACTCTCAAATTAACTTGTTTGGCAGTGAAGACTACCTTTATGGTTGTTGCAAATTCAAAATGTCCTCGAAATATAGGAAATTCTATTGTATTATTAATGCTACCTATACATAGGTCCATACAACAGGCGACTAACACATAAGCTGGTGTACATGTACACCTGTATGTGTGAATTACAAATGTAAGCCAAAGATGTTTTCAAATTGTTATGGCCATTGTAGATGGCTGCTGTGTTAAGAATACATCTTTGATAGTTTTTCTATTCGTTCGTACTAGTTCTTCGTTGATGCAAAGCATGCAGGCAAGCAAAATGGCAATTTTCCAAAGTGCTTAAAAAGCGATTAGAAAAATTGAACTTGATGTTTCCGCTGCTCACTCAACCCTAACCATTGAGTTCAGGCCTTTGATATGTAGATATTCGTATATTGCCATTTCCATTAAGGACATTGCCATCAATAAGCAAGGAATCCTGGTGGAACAATTGTTCGCTGAAAGGCAACATTTTTCAATTAGATGACATGGAGGTTCGTTGCATTGCGTGCGATGTGAAATTCTTAAATTTCTTTTGGATGAAAATTGGAGCTACGATGTTTTGGGTGGAGAACGTAATTATGTTTTAAAAAATAAAACAATTTTTAGGATTTTTTCTAAAGAAATAAAATTTTGACAAAAATTTCTACAGAAATAAAATTTTGACAAAATTTTCTAAAGAAATAAAATTTTGAGAAAGTTTTCTACAGAAATATAATGTTGAGAAAATTTGCTACACTGAAAAAACAGTGAACCCACCAGGTTAATTTTAGAAAATTTTGAATATTTTTAGAAAATTTTAACTAAACAGCATAACAAACGCTGCCATCACGCCGATGTCATAAAAATAAGTAAATATTTTTCGACAAATTCAAGAAAATTTATTTGACATAATTAAGTTTTTTTCACTTGTTAAAGAAAATTTTTTAGTTAGAAGGAAAAAATTGGAGTTCAAAATTGCAAGAATGTTTTTAGTGACATACGAAGTTCATGATGGACGCACTTGTAGTAAAATGTACAAATTTAAAGAAATATTGAACTATTTTGTGGAATACACGAATTTAGTTAATCTTTATCCTTCATTTGTGTATATTTTTTTCCTCGGTTTTAGTTAATTTAACTAACATACACAAAAAATTATTAGAGTAGAGGGAACTCTCTCCAAACATAATAATTCCATGAATTAAAATAAAGTCAAATTGGCTTTAGTGCAATAGAGAGTTCACTTTTTTTTGAGTGTATATAAATAAAATTTTGACAAAATCCTTTAGATATGATTAGTGTAGCTAGGTGCCCACATTCCCTCTCCAAAACTATGCCATATCAAATACACCTTTCAGTACACCCAAAAAAAGTGAACCCACCGTGGAAAATTTTAACTAAAATAGTTTTCTAATTGCAACATGTTACAAATAAGTTAATACTTTTTTGTCAAATTGAAGAAAATATTTTTAAAATAATTATTTTTTTTCTGTTGTTTAAGAAAATTTCATATGGTGAAAAAAAATTGGATTTAAAAATTGTTAAAATGTCTTTAGCGCTGTACGAAGTTCGAGACAGGTACAATTTTAGTAAAACTTACTCATTTGAGAAACTTATGAACTCAGTTTAACTCAGTTTACATGGTGTTGGCAAACTTCTGCCATTTTAGGAAAATATGAACTATTTTATTTTTTAGTAAAATTGTGCACTATATTTGTATACAATTTTTATACCCTCCACCATAGGATGGGGGTATATTATTATACCCTCCACCATAGGATGGGGGTATATTAGCTTTGTCATTCCGTTTGTTAAACATCGAAATATTGCTCTAAGACCCCATAAAGTATATATATTCTGGGTCGTGGTGAAATTCTGATCATGTCCGTCCGTCCGTCTGTTGAAATCACGCTAACTTTCGAACGAAACAAGCTATCGACTTGAAACTTGGCACAAGTAGTTGTTATTGATGTCGGTCGGATGGTATTGCAAATGGGCCATATCGGTCCACTTTTACGTATAGCCCCCATACAAACGGACCCCCAAATTTTGCTTGCCGATCCTCTACGAGAAGCAAATTTCATCCGATCCGGCTGAAATTTGGTACACGGTGTTGGTATATGATCTCTAACAATCATGCAAAAAGTAGTTCACATCGGTCCATAACTATATATAGCCCCCCTATAAACCGATCCCACGATTTGGCTTACCGAGCCTCTAAGAGAAGCAAATTTCATCCGATCCGGCTGAAATTTGGTACATGGTGTTGGTATATGGTCTCTAACAACCATGCAAAAATTGGTCTACATCGGTCTATAATTATATATAGCCCCTATATAAACTGATCCCCCGATTTGGCTTACCGAGGCTCTAAGAGAAGCAAATTTCATCCGATCCGGCTGAAATTTGGTACATGGTATTGGTATATGGTCTCTAACAACCATGCAAAAATTGGTCCACATCGGTCCATAATTATATATAGCCCCCATATAAACCGATCCCCCGATTTGGCTTGCCGAGCCTCTAAGAGAGGCAAATTTCATCCGATCCTGCTGAAATTTGGTACACGGTGTTGGTTATGGTCTTTAACAACCATGAAAAAATTGGTCCACATAGGTCCATAAGTATATATAGCTCCCATATAAACCGATCACCAGATTTGACCTCCGGTGTCTTTTGGAGAAGCAAAATTCATCCGATCTGTTTGAAATTTGGAACGTGGTGGTAGTATATGATATTTAACAAACATGCCAAAAGTTCCCCATATCAGTCCATAATCATATATAGCCCCCATATAAACCGATCCCAAGATTTAGTTTTGGAGCCTCTTGGAGGAGCAAATTTCATTCGAGTCAGTTGAAATTTGGTACATTGTGCTAGTATATGGCCGTTAACAACCATGCCTAACTAGATCCATATCGGTTTATAGTTATATTTATATAGCCCTCAGATAAATAGATCCCCAATCACACAAAAATTGGTCCATATCAAGTTCATAATTGTATATAGCCCACATATAAGCGACCCCCATATTTCAATTCTGGCTCTCTACGTACCGTGCAAAAGTCCAAATCGATTCGTAATTATTTGTAGACTTACCTATACACACAGAAAAGAGATTGGTTGGAAATCGATTATAATAATGAACATTCTTGCTGTAGAACTAAATATCAATTGAATCTACTAATATTCTGTAGTTACTACATACATTCTATTTTTAAGACCGTTTGGGAGTTATTTAAATAAAAAGTTATTTATGATAATGGATAAATGATTGGGTTAACCAATTGCTTCTCCTATGAAAAATTTTATTGGGAATCGGTTGACAGAACCTACATAGAAACATTTGTGCAACTTTCATTCTGTACTCATCATAACCATACGGTTATATAAACCAAATGTTAGTTGAAATATTTATTGATTGTCATTTTAATTATTTCAAATTTATCAATGAAAATCAAAAACGTTATTATGTAAAATACAAACCAAAAAGAAATGATATTTTATTTATATGTGTGCTTATATATCTTACTTTTGAACTAGTCAAGATTTGGCCATCTAAGGAAAATTTTCATCAGCGAACTATTGGTATCTTAATTGATACTTATGCATTGCCTTTATAGGTTTGATATTTTACTTACAAGGAAGATGTTCTTTGCATGTCAAAACGTTGAAGATACGCCAATTTTACACGCAACGAGATGGCTTTATGAATTAATCATTCGTAAAAGTTACAAAGACATTAAAAAATTCCAACATAATAATTGCAATTTGGATTCGGATGTTTCTACCAGAAGTGCCGGACACTGTTAGTATCGGTCCAGGTTACTCGAACTTAAAGTAACATCAAGAGATTTTAAATTGTGGGAAAACTCAATATAAATTCATACTAATTTTGAGACAACCAAAAAATTATTTAAGATGGTAAATAGTGGTCCTTGTTTGTGATATAGCTCGTTCTTACTTCATGACAGCTTTGAAGTGTAAATCCTCATCACGGGTTACATGTGCCAATATTTTTAATTTGGCCGCAATAGAGTTATTAGATGTGTGCAGGTCAGTGAAATTTTACCAGTGCTCACGCGCGGTTTTTATGATATGATTTACACACACTCCCTACATCCATACTCATGAACTTCTTTCAAATACTAGCATTCACTAATACATGTATTTATGCAGTTTTACGGTTATGCTATACGTTAATTTGCCTTTAAATAAATATAAATCAATAACCAATATGTGTTTTTATAAGTCTTTTAACTTGGTGGTGGAAATAAATTATTTCCGAATTCGATTGTACCTACTAATAGAAATGGTCCACGCGACCGAATGATGAAGGTAGCTATAACCGATGTCGTCGGCAGACCCAACCAATACCATATGAGATATTGGTTGTGTCGACCGAATCTGTCAGTTGACACAACTGCCAACTGGTAGTTGATACAACTGCCAAAAGGAGGTTGGCAATAAATTCGATTATCACAACCAATCTGTATTCTCTGTGTACATGCCTTTTTTGTCTAATATATACCACGTATGGACTAACTCACAATTTAGAAAACGATGTTAAGAAATTTTAAGATACCACAACCCAATTAATTCGATTATGGATGACAGTCTTTCGTAGAAGTTTCTACGCAATCCATGGTGGAGGGTACATAAGATTCGGCCTGGCCGAACTTACGGCCGTATATACTTATTTTTATTTTTTCTAGTTCACTTCATTAAAGTTAGCAAAAAATTATTCAAATAAGGGACATTTACTTATATTGTGCAAAATTTAACTAAAATCAAGTAATCTTCATGAACAAAAATAAAGTTCAGTTCCCTTTTTTCTGGGTGTATAGCAACACACACACCCATAAGCATATGGTTCTCACTAATATCTATTCATTGCATACGATTTCATTTTAAAATTCTCTGATTATTTGTTAGTGCTCTTGTTGTTGTTTTTCTCTCTTATTTACCAATTTCATATTCATTTTGCCGGAAATACTAATGTTTACACTATGATATTCATATTTACTTTGGCATCGCAATGTTATTAATATTCTTTGGATAGGGAAATATTTTACAAACAATTTTATAGGGTTTTTGCAGAATAGACAATAAAATTTTACACATTTACATATTTTCCACATCCGTGATTATTAAAACAAATCAAAAAAATGTTAATAGTAATACAAACGAAAAAATAAAAACAAAACGAAATGCCAAACAGGACCGACCACAATTTGCCAATTGACAATATTTGTTAAACACCTCAGCATAAAATGCTAAATAATAATTTTCAAATGAACCCTTAAACAAATAGGTAGTCAAAGCAATTATAATCACAGATTCATAGAATGTCCCTGGAGAGAAAAAAAAAACTACAAAGTCATCAACAAAACAATAAAATTTGTAGTAATTACCATAATCGCAATGGTTATGAGTATCAATGGCTGTTAAATGAATTACATTAAATAATAAAAATAATCATAATAACACTTCTTTATGACCGCAATAATGAAATCAATTAACAGCTGCTAATTACAAGGTTCATTGGTGTTCTAATTAAACTTCCTAATATTTGTAATATTTTAAAAAAATAAGAAGAGGGGGAAATTATGCAAGTCATAAGTGCATTATGGGGTCAAAATACTAGCAAAAAGATAAATATCACATTTTGAAGAGTAAAATGGATTTAATAACCAAATCGTTATAAAGTGTTCGTCATTAATACAAGAGCCTGAAACTGAGCAATGGAAAGGAAATTTAGCACAAATTTAATTTCTATAGGGAATTTTGTCAAAATTTGGTTTCTGCAGGAAATTTTGTCAAAATTTACTTTTTATGCGACGTTTTGTCAAAATTTTATTTCTATGAAAAAATTTGTCAAATTTCATTTCCGTAGGAAATTTTGACAAAATCCCAATTTTTAAAGGGGTTTTTGACAAAATTTCATTTCTATAGGAAATTTATCAAATTTTCTTTTGTATAGGAAATTATGTCAATTTTTTATTTCTATAAACAATTTTTTCAAAATTTCTATAGAAAAAAAAATAATTCTTTCCTCTTAAACGAAATTTTAGAGCTATTTTAGCTATGTAGCTGTTATTGTCATCAATAGACAACTATCCATATCTATATATCTATTTGACACCTGGTCGCGGAGGGGGGCCTCTCCTTTGCGGACTTTTTGAAAATTGGACCAAAGTTGACCGATTTGCATGAAATTTTCATTGAAGGTTTGGGTTGCCATCTAGACAAAGATCCGCTTAAGGGTGATACGGTCAAAATTTGGTCAATATAAACTTGACGTATTTCTTTCAATTTTGCATTAAAAAACCCCTCATTTTGAAGGTGTGTGTGTGTGTAGAATGTTGCTCCTATTTTGATTTTGGAATTCACCCTTCAGTTGTCAAAATGCCGTCCAAGCAAGAAGAGCAGCGTATCAAAATTTTGTTCGCGCATCGCGAAAATCCGAGCTACTCGCAAGCAAAGCTGGCAAAATCGCTAAAAGTTGCCAAATCAACCGTTACAAATGTAATTAAAGTGTTTGGGGAACGTTTGTCGACAGCCAGGAAGTCTGGATCGGGGGGAAATCGAAAACCGAAAGCCGCTGAGACGACAAAGAGAGTTGCCGGTAGTTTCAAGCGAAACCCTAACCTCTCTCTCCGAGATGCCGCAAATAAGCTGGGTGTATCGTCTACAACCGTGCATCGAGCCAAAAACGAGCCGGACTATCGACTTACAAGATGGTAGTGACTCCAAATCGCGATGATAAACAAAATACGACGGCCAAAGCGCGATCCCGGAGGCTGTACACGACGATGCTGACGAAGTTTGACTGCGTGGTAATAGACGACGAAACCTACGACAAAGCCGACTACAAGCAGCTTCCGGGACAGGAGTTTTATACGGCAAAAGGAAGGGGAAAGGTAGCAGATATTTTCAAGCACATAAAACTGTCAAAGTTCGCAAAGAAATATCTGGTTTGGCAAGCCATCTGTACCTGTGGCTTGAAAAGCAGCATTTTCATAGCTTCCGGGACTGTCAACCAAGAAATTTACGTGAAAGAGTGTTTGAATAAACGTCTGCTGCCTTTCCTGAAGAAACACGATTGTTCCGTACTGTTTTGGCCGGATTTGGCATCTTGCCATTACGGTAAAAAGGTCATGGAGTGGTACGCCGCTAACAACGTGCAGGTGGTTCCCAAGGACAAGAACCCTCCCAACACGCCAGAGCTCCGCCCAATTGAGAAATACTGGGCTATTGTCAAGCGGAACCTAAAGAAGACAAATAAAAACTGCTAAGGACGAGCAGTAGTTCAAGGCAAACTGGCTTTCTGCGGCGAAGAAGGTGGACAAGGTGGCTGTACAAAATCTCATGGCAGGTGTCAAGCGTGAGGCCCGGCAATTCGGATTTGGAAAAGCGAAAGCCTAACTGAATATTTGTCCTGAATTTTATACTAATTGAACTTGAAAACTAAATTTAATTTGATTTTTTAAATAAACGATTTCACCGATTTACACGCGTTTTCCCTTGACCAAATTTTGACCGTATCACCCTTATGATATTTGGCCGTCCCTTTGCTTATAATTTGCTTGACATTTTCAGGGACGTTTACAAAAGATACACTACAGCACTCTTCAATATTTGGTCGGGAAGGAGGTCCTCCTCTAAAACTACAAAAAAAAATTTAACTTTTCTTGAAATTTACAAAGGCAGTGGGGGAAGGTTATGAACGAAGAGGGAACCTTCCTTGCCCCACACTTGAAGGAAAGTTTCAAGAATTTTCAGGGAAAGTTAGGGGTGCTATTCACTACGGTGTTTGTCGATATTGTATCGGGGAAAGTGACGTCCCTTTAAAACAATACAGCAAAATTTAAACATCTCCGATCTACTTGAAATTTACAGGGAACGTGGGAGGAGGTGATTAAATTTATACATGATTTTTCAATTAGTATATGATTTTTCGATATCTGCTTGGGGAAGGGGAAAATTGAAATAAACTTTGTCGATTTACTTCTATAGAATTTATAGGGACCATTTAGTAGTTGTGAAATTAATATAGGGTACGTGATAGTCGGATATCAAGTCGGGGTGGAGCGAAGGTGGGGAGAGGGTTCCCTTTTGTTCGTTTTTTTTTCTTAAATTGAAAGTACACCCAGAGAAGGAATATGATCACCTCAAACATGTTTTAAGAGCAAAATGTTATTTTTGGGTGGTGACCATGTAACATGGTTTTCGCAACCATGTTATTTTCTTGGAAATCATGTATCTGATTTCGGCAAGCAGGTTATATTTGACGACAAAATAACATTTTAGTGACAAACATGTTACATGGTCACCATACAAAAATAACATTTTGCTCTTGAAACATGTTTGAGGTGATCATATTCCTTCTCTGCGTGTAGAAGGTTGTCCGTAAATGGGAATTCGGTACATAATTTTATGATTTTTGCACAGGCTTCTGCCAGACTTCTTTTTAGTAAAGAACTTAAATTTACATGAAATTGGCAGCCAACGTAGAGGGTACATCATTTCCCAACATTTTAGCAAATGTTAATGTGGTAAAATTTTTTACTACTTTTGCTTTTTCCGATTTATTGAATGGGAAACAGTAATTCTTTGAATGTTATTATAATATAGTGCTTAATTTTCAGATATGTTGAGGAGAAGGATACCTTTCCTTGACAAACCACACTTAAAATTCACAAGAAATATAGAAGATTTTCCAACTACTTGAATACAGAACATTATTTAAAAATTTGGAGGAAAGGTTACACCCTCTCCCCGACACTTTTTAAGACGAACCGTTTTACAAATGCATATCCGCCATATTTGTACCTATAAACGAAAACGCAAGTAGTCCGATTTGTTTGAAAGAATTCAAATCTTTTCGAATTTGTTTTCAGCACGAAGGATATGGTTGACTACGTTAACGCAAAATGTTCCTACAAATACGCTTCGGAAGGCGCAGCGAAGCAGGCCGGGTTACGCTAGTAAGTTATACTTATATATATTTCTATCGTAAATTTTGTCAAAATTTAATTTCTATTAGAAATTTTGTCAGAATTTCATTTCTATAGAAAATTTTGCCAAAATTTCATTTCTACTAGAAATATTACCAAAATTTGATTTCTATAAAAAACTTTGTCAAAATTTCATTTCTATCAGATATTTTGTCAGAATTTCATTTCTATTAGAAATTTTGTCAGAATTTAATTTCTTTAGAAAATTTTGTAAGAATTTCACCTCTATAGAAAATGTTTTCAGAATTTCATTTCTATAGAAAATTTTGTCAAAATGATTCTATAGGAAATTTGGTCAAAATTGCTTTTCTATGGAAATTTCTGTCAAAATTTCATTTCTATGAGCAATTTTGTCAAAATTGCATCTCTATAGTAAATTTTGTCAAAATTTAATTTCTATAGGAAATTTTATCAAAATATAATTTCTATAGAAAACTTTGTCAAAATTTCATTCCTATAAGACATTTTATAAAAATTTCATTTCTACTAGAAATTTTACCAAAATTTCATTTCTATAAGAAACTTTGTCTACTTTTCATTTCTATTAGAAATTTTGTCAAAATTTTATTTCTGTAAAAAATTTTTTCTACATTTAATTTCTATAGGAAATTTTGTCAAAATGTTATTTCCATAAGAAATTTTGTCAAAATTTTATTTCTATAGGAAATTTTGTGAAAATTCCATTTCTTTAGGAAATTTTGTCAAAGTTTCAGTTATGAAGGAAATTTTCTCAAAATTTCATTTCTTTTGGAAATTTTGTCAAAATTTCGTTTCTATAGGAAATTTTATCAAAATTTCATTTCTGTAGAAAATTCTACCAAAATTGCATGTCTATAGAAAAGTTTTTTATACAGAAAATTTTGTCAAAATTTCATTTCTATAGGAAATTTGGTCAAAATTTCATTTCTACTAGAAATTTTACCAAAATTTCATTTCTATAAGAAACTTTGTCTACATTTCATTTCTATTAGAAATATTGTCAAAATTTCATTTCTGTAGAAAAAAAATGCGAAAACTTCATTTCTATTAGAAATTTTTGTCAGAATTTCATTTCAATAGAAAATTTTGCCAAATTTTCATTTCTATTAGAATGTTGTCAACATTTTATTTCTATAGAAAATTTTTCAAAATTTCATTTCTATTAGATATTTTGTCAGAATTTCATTTCTATTAGAAATTTTGTCAGAATTTCATTTCTATGAGAAACTTTGTCAAAATTTCATTTCTATTAGAAGTTTTATCAAAATTTCATTTCTGTAGAAAATTTTGTCAAAATTTAATTTCTATAGAAAACTTTATAGACATTTCATTTCTATAAGAAACTTTGTCAAAATTTCATTTCTAACAGAAATTTTGTCAGAATTTCATTTCTACAGAAAATTTTGTCAAGATTTCATTTCTATAGGAAATTTTGTCAAAATTTCATTTCTGTAGAAAATTTTGTCAGAATTTAATTTCTTTAGAAAATTTTGTCAAAATTTCATTTCTATAGAAAATTTTGTCAGAATTTCACCACTATAGAAAATGTTTTCAGAATTTCATTTCTATAGAAAATTTTGTCAAAATTTGGTCAAAATTGCTTTTCTATGGAAAATTCTGTCAAAATTTCATTTCTATGAGCAATTTTGTCAAAATTGCATCTCTATAGTAAATTTTGTCAAAATTTAATTTCTATAGGAAATTTTATCAAAATATAATTTCTATAGAAAACTTTGTCAAAATTTCATTCCTATAAGACATTTTATAAAAATTTCATTTCTACTAGAAATTTTACCAAAATTTCATTTCTATAAGAAACTTTGTCTAATTTTCATTTCTATTAGAAATTTTGTCAAAATTTTATTTCTGTAAAAAATTTTTTCTACATTTAATTTCTATAGGAAATTTTGTCAACATTTCATTTCTATAGGAAATTTTGTCAAAATGTTATTTCCATAAGAAATTTTGTCAAAATTTTATTTCTATAGGAAATTTTGTGAAAATTCCATTTCTTTAGGAAATTTTGTCAAAGTTTCAGTTATGAAGGAAATTTTCTCAAAATTTCATTTCTTTTGGAAATTTTGTCAAAATTTCGTTTCATTTGGAAATTTTGTCAAAATTTCGTTTCTATAGAAAATTTTATCAAAATTTCATTTCTGTAGAAAATTTTACCAAAATTGCATGTCTATGGAAAAAGTTTTTATACAGAAAATTTTGTCAAAATTTCTTTCTATAGGAAATTTTGTCAAAATTTCATTTCTACTAGAAATTTTACCAAAATTTCATTTCTATAAGAAATTTTGTCTAAATTTCATTTCTATTAGAAATATTGTCAAAATTTCATTTCTGTAGAAAAAAAAATGTGAAAATTTCATTTCTATTAGACATTTTTGTCAGAATTTCATTTCTATAGAAAATTTTGCCAAAATTTCATTTCTATTAGAATGTTGTCAACATTTTATTTCTATAGAAAATTTTTCAAAATTTCATTTCTATTAGATATTTTGTCAGAATTTCATTTCTATTAGAAATTTTGTCAGAATTTCATTTCTATAAGAAACTTTGTCAAAATTTCATTTCTATTAGAAGTTTTATCAAAATTTTATTTCTGTAGAAAATTTTGTCAAAATTTAATTCCTATCGAAAACTTTATAGACATTTCATTTCTATAAGAAACTTTGTCAAAATTTCATTTCTAACAGAAATTTTGTCAGAATTTCATTTCTACAGAAAATTTTGTCAAAATTTCATTTCTATAGGAAATTTTGTCAAAATTTCATTTCTACTAGAAATTTTACCAAAATTTCATTTCCAAAAGAAACTTTGTCTAAATTTCATTTCTATTAGAAATATTGTCAAAATTTTATTTCTGTAGAAAATTTTGTCAGAATTTAGTTTCTTTAGAAAATTTTGTCAAAATTTCATTTCTATAGAAAATTTTGTCAGAATTTCACCTCTATAGAAAACGTTTTCAGAATTTCATTTCTATAGAAAATTTTGTCAAAATTTGGTCAAAATTGCTTTTCTATGGAAAATTCTGTCAAAATTTCATTTCTATGAGCAATTTTGTCAAAATTGCATCTCTATAGTAAATTTTGTCAAAATTTAATTTCTATAGGAAATTTTATCAAAATATAATTTCTATAGAAAACTTTGTCAAAATTTCATTCCTATAAGACATTTTATAAAAATTTCATTTCTACTAGAAATTTTACCAAAATTTCATTTCTATAAGAAACTTTGTCTAATTTTCATTTCTATTAGAAATTTTGTCAAAATTTTATTTCTGTAAAAAATTTTGTCTACATTTAATTTCTATAGGAAATTTTGTCAACATTTCATTTCTATAGGAATTTTTGTCAAAATTTTATTTCCATAAGAAATTTTGTCAAAATTTTATTTCTATAGGAAATTTTGTGAAAATTCCATTTTTTTAGGAAATTTTGTCAAAGTTTCAGTTATGAAGGAAATTTTGTCAAAATTTCGTTTCTATAGGAAATTTTATCAAAATTTCATTTCTGTAGAAAATTTTACCAAAATTGCATGTCTATAGAAAAGTTTTCCAACCTACCATTTTCATAGAAAAATCTCTTTTTATTAATTTAGTTTCTTGAAAAATTAAAAAAAAATATTTGCTTTAAACTTTGTAAACTACATCTTTCATATTTCTGTGCAAAAAAGTTAAAAAAAAAATTATTTCAATATTTAAATGTGCAATAACAACAAAAGCCATATGAGTTCTTGAAACTACATATATAACATTATAATTCTATTTTAAATATTGTCCTTAAGTTGAATTCATAATAATTTGTGTTTCTTTTTGCGATTTATTTGAATTCACAACTCTTGTGTACAATTTTTTGTTAATTCTATCACTGGTTGGTGTATTTTGTTGCTTTTAGTTTCATAATTTCTCTCCGGCGTAAAACACAAACCATACATTTTGTTTTATTTGTCTTCAGCAATAATGTTTCCATTTATTTAATCTTTAAATAAAGTAGAGGCGACAAGAAAAAAACAAAACAAAAATAATAAAGCACACAATTATGCCAGAGGAGAAGTAAACTTTTACCCTGTACTGGTGAGAAAAGTTAAGCATTAAAAACTGTTACATGCTTCCTTAACCAAAAGATATTTAGAAAATATGAAATTTGTCTCAATGTGCTCTAAAAATAAAATATGAATTATTGTCATATGATAAAATATTTTGAAATTTGCGAAAATGTTGAAACTAAATTTTTTTTTTTAGAAAATAAATTATGGCAAATTTTCCTAAAAAATTACATTTTTACAAAATTTTCCATGTAAATGAAATATTAATGAAATTTCCCATGCAAATGAAATTTTGACAACATTTTTGTTAGAAATGAAATTTTATACAAGTCTCCCATCAAAATGAAATTTTTGACAAAAGTTTCCTATAGAAAAGAAAGGTTAACATTTTTTTGTAGAACTGAAATGTTGACAGTTTTTGTTATAGAAATGATCTTTTACAAAATTTCCAATAGAAATGAATTTTGACAAAATTTCCAAAAGAAATTTTGACCCAATTTTCTCCTATAGAAAAGATATTTTGACAAAATTGTCAATGGAAAAGAAATATTGACAAAAGTTCTTAGAAATTAGGTGTTGCAAAATTATCTATAGAAATGAAATTCTGAAGAAATCTCCTATCGAAATGAAATTTTCACAAAGTTTCCTACAAACATGAAATTTTGACAAAAATTCCTGTAGAAAAAAAAATTTTTGACAATTTTTTATATAACTTTAAAGTTGACTATTTTTCTCATTGAAATGAATTTTGATAAAATTCTATAAAAATGAATTTTACAAAATTTGCAAATGAAATGAAACTTTTTACAAAAAATTCTATAGAAATAAAATTTTGACAGAATTTCCTATAGAAAAGTAATTTTGATAAAATTTTTCATGGTAAATAAATATTGACAAAATTTTCGATGGAAATAGGTTAGGTTAGGTGGCAGCCCCATGTATCAGGCTCACTTAGACTATTCAGTCCATTGTGATACCACATTGGTGAACTTCTCTCTTATCACTGAGTACTGCCCGATTCCATGTTAAGCTCAATGACAAGGGACCTCCTTTTTATAGCCGAGTCCGAACGGCGTTCCATATTGCAGTGAAATCACTTAGAGAAGCTTTGAAACCCTCAGAAATGTCACCAGCATTACTGAGGTTGGATAATCCACCGCTGAAAAACTTTTTGGTGTTCGGTCAAAGCAGGAATCGAACCCACGACCTTGTGTATGCAAGGCGGGCGTGCTAACCATTGCACCACGGTGGCTTCCTTTCGATGGAAATGAAATTTTGACAACATTTTCTATAGACAAGGGACCTCCTTTTTATAGACGAGTCCGAACGGCGTTCCATATTGCAGTGAAACCACTTAGAGAAGCTTTGAAACCCTCAGAAATGTCACCAGCATTACTGAGGTGGGATAATCTACCGCTGAAAAACTTTTTGGTGTTCGGTCGAAGTAGGCATCGAACCCACGACCTTGTGTATGCAAAGCGGTTTTGCTAACCATTGCACCACGGTGGCTTCCTTTCGATGGAAATTAAATTTTGACAATATTTTCTATAGAAATGAATTTTTACCGAAAATTCCCAACGAATTCAAATTTGCACAAATTTTCCTATAAAAATCAATTTTTGACACAATTTTCTATAGATATAAAAGTTTGAAATGTTTTTATAGAACTTAAATTTTAAATATTTTTCTAAAGAAATAAATTTTGACAACATTTTCTATAAAAATAAAATTTTAACTAAAGAAATAAAATTTTAGCGAAATCTTGAAATGAAATTTTTAAAAAATTTCTTATAGAAATAAAAATTTGACATTTTCTTATAAAACCGAAATTTGGACAATTTTTATTAGAAAAATCAATTTTTACAAAATTTTCTATACAAATAAATTTTGACAAAATTGACTTTAGAAATAAAACTTTGACAGAATTTCCTTTATAAATAAAATTTTGACAGAATTTCCTTTATAAAATAAATTTTGACAAAATTGTCTTTAGAAATAAAATTTTGACAGAATTTCCTTTATAAAAAAAATGACAATTTTGTTTCTTGAAATGAAATTTTTGAAAAAATTTTCTATACAAATAATTTTTTAATTTTTTTTATACAACTGAAATTTTGACTGTTTTATACCCTCCACCATAGGATGGGGGTATATTAACTTTGTCATTCCGTTTTTAACACATCGAAATATTGCTCTAAGACCGCATAAAGTATATATATTCTGGGTCGTGGTGAAATTCTGAGTCGATCTGAGCATGTCCGTCCGTCCGTCCGTCCGTCTGTTGAAATCACGCTAACTTCCGAACGAAACAAGCTATCGACTTGAAACTTGGCACAAGTAGTTGTTGTTGATGTAGGTCGGATGGTATTGCAAATGGGCCATATCGGTCCACTTTTACGTATAGCCCCCATATAAACGGACCCCCAAATTTGGCTTGCGGTTGCTCTAAGAGAAGCAAATTTCATCCGATCCGGCTGAAATTTGGTACATATAAATCGATCCCCAGATTTGTCCTCCGGAGCCTCTTGGAGGAGCAACATTCATCCGATCCGGTTGAAATTTGCAACGTGGTGTTAGTATAAGGCCGCTAATAACCATGCCAAAATTGGTCCATATCGGTCTATAGTTATATATAGCCGATCCCCAATCACACAAAAATTGCACCATATCGGTTCATAATCGTGGTTGCCACTCGAGCCAAAAATAATCTACCAAAATTTTATTTTTATAGAAAACATTGTCAAAATGTTATTTCTGTAAAAAATTTTGTCAAAATTTTATTTCTATAGAAAATTTTTTCAAAATTTTATTTCTATAGGAAATTTTGTCAAAATTTTATTTCTATAGAAAATTTTGTCAAAATTTTATTTCTATAGAAAATTGTTTCCAAGTTTTATTTCTATAGATTTTTTTTCCAAATTTTTTTTCTATAGAAAGTTTTGTCAAAATTTTATTTCTATAGAAACTTTAAACTTATTTATATACGTATTTAATCGGCCTTTTTTAGTTTAGTGTATACCACATATGGACTATGTGGTATATATTACAGTGTTAGGAAGTTTTAAGATACTTTGCCATCGGCAAGTGTTACCGCAACCCAAATAATTCGATTGTGGATGACATTCTTCAGTAGAAGTTTCTACGCAATCCATGGTGGAGGGTACATAAGCTTCGGCCTGGCCGAACTTACGGCCGTATATACTTGTTTTTAATAAATTTTTTATAGAAATGAAATTTTTGCTAAATAAATTTTTCATAAAATTTTCAAAAGAAATTAAAGTTTGACAACATAAAAATAAATATTGACAAATTTTCTATATAAATAAAATTTAGACAAAATTTCCTTTACAAAAAAAAAAAAATGACAAAATGTTGTATAGAATAATGACAAAATTAGGATATAAATAAAGGTTTGAAGTTTTTTTTATAGAAATGAAATTTTGACTTTTTTTCTTATAGAAATGAATTTTGATAACATTTTTTATAGAAATTAAATTTTGGCAACATTAATTTTTGACAATTTTTTAAAAATGAAATTAAATTGTGACAAAATTCCCTGTAGAAATGATTTTTGACAAAACTTCCTATAGAAATGAAATTTCGCCAAAATGTATAGAAATGCAATTTTGTCAGATTTTTTTTGACGATTTGACATCTCTCTCATATCAGTGTAATATGAAGTCTACTTTTGATGTTTGCAAAACTTCGTAAATTGGCATCAGTGTCGGCAGTGCATTTTTACCATGACAGAGCTACGCTGACATCCAAGTCCCTTGTGGTATCATAAGGACTTCATCGCATTGACGCTAATGCTGATGTCGCTACCACATTCACTTTAAGCAACATTTTCAGTTGAAAGTGTGCGGTTAATTATTCATGGAAATTGTTGCGGTGCAAGGCAACTTAAGATGATGTTTGTTGGTTGGCTGGTTCGTTCATTCGTCGTCTTGTTGGTTGGTTGCAAGAACTGCTAACTGTTGCTGATATGATGGCATGACATGCCATGGGTTGGAGGTTACTCTGTGCGTTATATGGTAAATTTACGTCTAGAACGACATTATCAGTGTTCATATTCAAATGGAAATTTTCGTTATTTTCTTGTGATGTTTGACTAAATGATCAGACATTTATTGGACAGTATGTAAATGTTTGTCATGGAATTCATTTCGATGCTAATGGGTAGCTGGCAACAGATGTGGTTTTAGTTTCAATCACAAGAAGGATTTTTGGGTTTTGTTACAGAAAATTGTGTGTAGGAGTTTTTCAAAATGGAGATTTTTTTGTGAAAGTATTAATAAAATTCAAAGTTTTAGTGCTTATAAAATACGAATGTCTTCTTTGCCTGACATTGAAAATGAATTTATTGCATATATTTTGTCCATCCTCTTACCAATGTAACTTTCAAATTTTCTAGAAATTTCTATTTTTTTTGTCATTTCGGCATTGCTATATGATTAATCTTAAATCTAAAAAAAATTATAAATTTTTTATTTTCATTTCTTCTTCAAAGGAGTTGTGAATTTACATTCTTCTCTTCCATTGCCAATTTTTTAAAAGACGTAAGCTCGTTCAAAAATAGATTTTTCTGTTGGATGTATGGCTTCATAAAGTGGCCACATGCTAACTGTACACTCTTGCCATTCTTTCTTAAATATAGGCCAACAAAATTTCAATGGCCTACTATTATGCAAATCTATTGGATCAATTATCTATATTTCTGCAAAGAGTTTTTAATTGATTCATGTGTAGTGGACAAGTGATTGCTGGTTAATTGCATGTTGTAGAAAAAACTAAATTTCTTTATACTTTTCTCTCATCGGTCGGATTTGCATTTATATTTCAATGAAGGCCCATATGCTTGTGTGTCATAATATAGTATATGTATCTCTGCCATTCTCCGTGTCTCTATCTCTCTCTCTCTCTATCTCTCCCTCACTCTATATAGTGCACATTGATTTTCATACCTTAATTCGATATCTGTATTTCTAACAAGCCATTGAGTACTCATGCTTCATAGATATTAAGTAGTCGGTGTCTGTGTATATATTAGAGACCTGTTTGCCATTTGTTGTGAACAACATTCTTTCCGTTTCCGTTGAAAATATTTTAAGTATGAAAATTCTAAATATCCTTTCGTTAGATTTCCTTAAATTTCCGGTGTTTGGTTAAACCTAAATGCAAAGCAACATTTTGTTTATTAAAACTGCAAAATGGCTATCATCATTGGTTAGCAAGTTTTGGGAAAAATCAAAGATTTTCCACACTGTTGGAGATAAAGAGAGAGGGAGAGCGAGGGAGACAGATAAGTAAATAGGAATGTTGAATTGCTAGTTTATAATCCAAACATGTTTAGGGCAAGTTATTTAAATGTGGTATGTTTCTTGTTTGAGATACAAGAATATTGTGGTCGAAGAATTGGTTTTGATACTAATATAATCGTATTTCGCTATCGAAGAAGTATTTTTAATGAATGGAAACACTTTTCGAATTTTTGTCAAAATTTAATTTCTATAGGAAATTTGATCAAAATTTAATTTTTATATGAAGTTTAGTCACAATTTCATTTCAATAGGAAATTTTTTTCAAAATTTTACTTTTATAGGATATTTTGTCAACATTTCATTTCTATTGGAAATTTTGTGAAAATTTCATTTCTATAGGAAATTTTGTCAAAATTTCATTTCTATAGGAAATTTTGTCAAAACTTCATTTCTATAGAAAATTTTGTCAAAACTTCATTTCTATAGAAAATTTTGTCTCAATTTAATTTCTATAGGAAATTTTGCCAAAATTTCATTTCTATAAAAAATTTTGTCAAAATTTAATTTCTATAGGAAATTTTGTCAAAATTTCATTTCTATAGGAAATTCTGTCAAAATTTTATTTCTATAGGAAATTTTGTCGAAATTTCATTTCTATAGGAAATTCTGTCAAAATTTTATTTCTATAGGAAATTTTGTCGAAATTTCATTTCTATAGGAAATTTTGTCAAAATTTCATTTCTATAGGAAATTTTGTCAAAACTTCATTTCTATAGAAAATTTTGTCAAAACTTCATTTCTATAGAAAATTTTGTCTAAATTTAATTTCTATAGGAAATTTTGCCAAAATTTCATTTCTATAAGAAATTTTGTCAAAATTTAATTTCTATAGGAAATTTTGTCAAAATTTCATTTCTATAGGAAATTCTGTCAAAATTTTATTTCTATAGGAAATTTTGTCGAAATTTCATTTCTATAGGAAATTCTGTCAAAATTTTATTTCTATAGGAAATTTTGTCGAAATTTCATTTCTATAGGAAATTTTGTCAAAATTTCATTTCTATAGGAAATTTTGTCAAAACTTCATTTCTATAGAAAATTTTGTCAAAACTTCATTTCTATAGAAAATTTTGTCTAAATTTAATTTCTATAGGAAATTTTGCCAAAATTTCATTTCTATAAGAAATTTTGTCAAAATTTAATTTCTATAGGAAATTTTGTCAAAATTTCATTTCTATAGGAAATTCTGTCAAAATTTTATTTCTATAGGAAATTTTGTCGAAATTTCATTTCTATAGGAAATTTTGTCAAAATTTCATTTCTATAGGAAATTTTGTCGAAATTTCATTTCTATAGGAAATTTTGTCAAAATTTCATTTCTATAGGAAATTTTGTCAAAATTTCATTTCTATAGGAAATTTTGTCAAAATTTCATTTATATAGGAAATTTTTTCAAAATTTCATTTCTATAGGAAATTTTGTCAAAATTTCATTTCTATAGGAAATTTTGTCAAAATTTCATTCCTATAGGAAATTTTGTCAAAATTTCATTTCTATAGGAAATTTTGTCAAAATTTAATTTCTATAGGAAATTTTGTCAAAATTTCATTTATATAGGAAATTTTTTCAAAATTTCATTTCTATAGGACATTTTGTCAAAATTTCATTTCTATAGGAATTTTTTTCAAAATTTTATTTCTATAGGAAATTTTGTGAAAAATTTCATTTCTATAGGAAATTTTGTCAAAATTTCATTACAATAAGAAATTTTTGTCAAAATTTAATTTCTATAGGAAATTTTGTCAAAATTTTATTTCTTTAGGAAATTTTGTCAAAATTTTATTCCTTTAGGAAATTTTGTTAAAATGTCATTTCTATAGGAAATTTTATTAACATTTTATTTCTATAGGAAAATTTGTCAAAATTTTATTTCTGTAGAAAATTTTGTTAAAATTTCTAATCTATTAAAAATGTATCTATAATGCTATTTCTATACTAAATTTTGTCAAAATTTCATTTCTATAGGAAATTTTGTCAAAATTAGCCAAAATCTTTTTTTCTATAGGAACTCTAGTCAAAAATTTATTTTTTTGTTTTGCAATTTTGTCAAAATTTCATTTCTATAGAAAATTTTGTAAAAATTTCATTTCTATAGGATATTTGTCAAAATTTCATTTCTTTTGGTAATTTTTTCAAAATTTCATTTCTATAATTTCAAAATTTTCTTTTGGAAATTTTGTCAAAATTTCTTTTCTACAGGAAATTTTGCCATTTTTCTCTTTAGGAAATTTTGTGAAAATTGCATTTCTGTAATTTCAAACATTTTATTTCTATTGGAAATTCTGCTAAAATTTAACATCTACAGACAACTGTGTCGAAATTTCATTTCTATGAGAAATTTTGTCAAAATTTCATGTTTAGTTGGAAATCATTTCCATAAGGAAATTTGTCAAAATTTCATTTTTTTTATAAGAAATTTTGTCAAAATTTCATTTCTATAGGAAATTTTTGACAAAATTTTATTTTTATAGGATATTTTGTCAAATTTCAGTTCTATATGAAATTTTGTGAAATTTTCATTTCTATAGGAAATTTTGTTAAAATTTTATTTCCTTAGGAAATTTTGTCAAAATTACATTTCTATAGGAAATTTTGTCAAAATTTCATTTCTATAGGAAATTGTGTCAAAATTTCATTTCTATAGGAAATTGTGTAAAATTTCATTTCTATAGGAATTTGTTTTTCGAAATTTCATTTCTACAGGAAATTTTGTCAAAATTTCATTTCTATGGGAAACTTTGTCAAAATCATGTCATGTTAAGCTCAATGACAAGGGGCCTTCTTTTTATATCCGAGTTCGAACGTCGTTCCACATTGCAGTGGAACCACTTAGAGAAGCTTTGAAACCCTCAGAAATGTCACCAGCATTACTGAGGTGGGATACTCCACCGCTGAAAAACTTTTTGGTTGAAGCAGGAATCGAACCCACGACCTTGTGTATGCAAGGCGGGCATTGCATCACGGTGGCTACAAATTGTATTGCCCGCGGTTCGATTCTCCGTCCAGGCGAAAGGTAAAATTAAAAAAAATTGAATAATTTCTTCTACATTGTTTGTTTGTATTTTAGAAAAAGGTGTTAAGAACTGAAAAACCTCGTGGAAGTGAGGAAGATGTGAGGGAAAATGCAATTAGCCAGAAAAGATTGATTTTTGAGTTAGTCTTTATGAAATTGTTTTTACATCCTGGAAAAGAATAAAAGTTTATCACAAACAGTATATATTTTTCTTCCAAATAAACTTCCTTACAGCGAAAAGCAAATGAGAAACGAACTTTGTTTGTCTAAAATTTCGTATGGAGGGAAAGAATTATTTTTTTTTGCGTGTATAGGAATTTTTGTCAAACAGTCATTGCTATAGGGTTTTTTGTCAAAAATTTATTTCTTTAGGAAATTCCGTTAAAATTTCTGTGGTCACACATATTTAAAATTTTTGTCCTCGGTCACTCCTATTTCAATGTGTGACAAACGGCATGGCAAATTGACTGTAAAGGGTATAAAAATATTTATTTTTTTTTTCATTTGAATATACATTTTTTCTCAAAAAATACATAAATTATATTTTATTTATTTATTTTTGTGGGGAGAAAATTATTTTCCCAACGAAAGCAAAATACTATATTTAGCCCTAAAAATAAATATCAACACCTACTTTAGTATCCTGCAGTCTCAAATGCTTATGTGAAAAAAAAAAAGTTTTTATGGTTAGCTAATTTCTGAGAACCAAAACAGCTGTTTTGTTATTTGTTCTAATTGAATTCTTAAGATGAATAAATATTTGTTGGTAGGAAGAAAAACAATCGGGAAATATTTAAGCACGTGCTGAGAGAAAGTTAAGCAAGCGATAATAAATGTAAATATAGCAAAGTCTGAATTCCCTAGAAAAGGCGGTGAGAAGTCATATCCAATTTCAGAATAATGGCAAAGAACAATGAACTCTCTGAGGTTTCGCTTTAATTTCTTCATTTCCGGAGAATTTGCAAAATTAAATATTGGTGCTAAGAATAATTTAATAACCCTAAAGTATGTTACGAAAGCAAATCTGGGCCAGCTTTTTATTAGAAAATGGAGGAATTCTATCTTATTCATAAAATCTTGATTGTATCGAATTCCATGAGAATTCACAATAAATTGCCGCAATGGTGAACGATATTATATAGTCGTATTATGTGATCTATGGAATAACGTTTTCATGATAGGCAAAAAGAAAACACAATAATGTTACTTATCTACTTTCAATTAACATTAAAATATAGGTTTGTTTCATTGTTCGAGTTTATTTTCTCAGAAATCTTATATGATTATGTGCCCGAATTCTCATATATTTATTATGAATTATGTACATTACAAAGCTTGTGAATTACAAAATAATGAAAATTTTACAAAATATTGCATTCATCAACTTTTTTTGGAATCTCTGAATATAATTTCTGATCAAAATAATTCTCAACAAAAAAATTTTGCTTTTCAATGTATCCTTAATTATTCCCATGGGGACTATGTTTAAACTTTTGGCTAATTGGTAATCAAAGTTGTGTTTTCTAGCAATTAAAAATATTGTTGGTTTTCGTTTGTTTTTCATCATTTTCTTCTTCATCATCATCTCTCATATGTGTATAAATTATAAATCTGTTGTTATTTCACTCCTATAGAATAGTTCGCGCATACAAATTTAATTAAATTTTCATGTGAAAAATGAATACATGATTTTGTTGCTCTGTTTCTTCAGTCATTCATCCAACCAGCCAACATTCACTATTTTAGCCAAGCTGCATATATAAAACGGCAAATGCAAAAACTCAACCAACATTCATTTTGTTAACAAGAATAGCTCATTAAATGCGAAACAATTAAAAAATTATGAAAAATGAAACTCGTGCTTGCACACAAAACTTCATAAGCCATCAACCATTGCAGAAACTGATAAGCCAACATGTGATCTTGTACAGAGAACAAAAAGCATGTGTTGTTGTTCATATATCTATCCATATGGCGGTTTCCGTGGTCTTGAAGAAATTATAGGAAATACGGCCGAAAGTTCGGCCACGCCGAATCTTATATACCCTCCACCATGGATTGCGTTGAAAGTTCTACTAAAGACTTTCATCCACAATCTAGAGCCAGAACTGAAATATGGGGGTAGATTTCTATGGGGGCTATATACAATTATGAACCGATTGGACCAGTTTTTGTGTGATTGGATCAATATGAACTAAGTTTGGCTTTCCAAGAGGCTTCGCTAGCAAAATCTGGGGATCCGTTTATATGGGGGCTATATATAATTATGGATCGATTTGGACAAATTTTTGCATGGGAGTTAGAGGCCATATATTAACACCACGTACTACATTTCAACCGGATCAGGTGAAATTTTCTCCTCCAAGAGGCTCCGGCGGTCAAATCTGTGGATCGGTTTATATGGGGGCTATATATAATTATAGACCGATGTGGTCCAATTTTTGCATGGATATTAGAGACCATATATAAACACCACGTCCCAAATTTCAACAGGATCGGATGAAATTTGTTCCTCCAAGAGGATTCGGAGGTCAAATCTGGGGGTTGGTTTATATAGGGGATATATATGATTATGGACCGGTATGCACCAATTTTAGGGTGAATGTTAGGTTAGGTGACAGCCCGATGTATCAGGCTCACTTAGACTATTCAGTCCATTGTGATACCACATTTGGTGAACTTCTCTCTTATCACTGAGTGCTGCCCGATTCCATATTAAGCTCTATGACAAGGGACCTCCTTTTTATAGCCGAGTCCGAACGGCGTTCCACATTGCAGTGAAACCACTTAAAGAAGCTTAGAAACCCTCAGAAATGTAACCAGCATTACTGAGGTGGGATAATCCACCGCTGAAAAACTTTTTGGTGTTCGGTCGAAGCAGGAATCGAACCCACGACTTTGTGTATGCAAGGCGGGCATGCTAACCATTGCACCACGGTGGCTCCCTAGGGTGAATGTTAGAATGTTTCAATCGGATCGGATGAAATTTGCGTCTCTATGAGGCTCCGCAAGCCAAATCTGGGGGTAGGTTCATATGGGGGCTATACGCTGAATATGCTACGTCAACCGTCAGGCTGTCACCATACCTAACCTGACCCAATCAAAAAAGTGCGTTCTTAGTTTAAATAAGAAAATCAATGGCTTAGGCCAGAATAGAAAGTGTGGACATTTTGAATTTTTGTGGATATTTAAATTAAAATCCTTGCAGTTGTTGTTGCAATTTCATCACTGAAAATTACCGAAAACTTTCTGAATACTTTCAACATTTTGGTCATCTTTTAATTCTTAAAAGAATAATAACGCTGACATTTTTCTACCATTTTTGACAAAATTTTATGTATGGGCATAAATTTTCGATATATTGACGAAAGGTCAAAATTTCTGAACTACCATGTCCCATTTTTCCTGGCCTAACCCATATGGCAAATTCTTTGGATAATTGTTTTAATTTCAATATTTTGTTGCGTTACACGTATTTTCCCTTATACAAAGATTACACGGTCCTGCATCGCGGTGTGATGTAGCACATGGATGATAAATTATGTTGACAAAAAACTACTAAAAATGTATTAAAAATTTACTTTTTCGAAGCCATAAGGTGCTAAAATTACATAATATCTAATTAAAGACTATTGTAAAAGTATACGTATATTTAAATCAATACCGATTTGGACAATTTTTTTTAGGTTTTTCTAAAAAAAAAAATCTTATTTTGCAAAATGTTATTTCTAAAGAAAATGTTGTCAAAATTTATTTCTATAGAAAATTTTGTCACGATTTTATTTCTATTGAAAATGTCAAAATTTAATTTCTATAGAAAATTTTTTTAAAATTTTATTTCCATAAAAAATTTTGTCCATTTTTTATTCTATAGAAACTTTTGTCAACAATTTTTTTCTTTAGAAATTTTTTTGAAAATTTTATTTCCGTAGAAAAGTTTGTGAACATTTTATTTCTGTAGAAAATGTCAAAATTTTATTTCTATAGCAAATTTTGTCAAAATTTTATCTCCATAGAAAATTTTCTCAAAATTTTATTTTTATAGATAATTTTGTCAAAATTTTATTTCTATGGAAAATTTTGTCAAAATTTTATTTCTATAGAAAATCTTATTTCCATAGAATATTTTGTTTATCATCGCGATTTGGAGTCACTACCTTCTTGTAAGTCGATAGTCCGGCTCGTTTTTTTGCTCGATGCACGGTTGTAGACGATACACCCAGCTTATTTGCGGCATCTCGGAGAGAGAGGTTAGGGTTTCGCTTGAAAGTACCGGCAACTCTCTTTGTCGTCTCAGCGGCTTCCGGTTTTCGATTTCCGCCCGATCCAGACTTCCTGGCTGTCGACAAACGTTCCCCAAACACTTTAATTACATTTGTAACGGTTGATTTGGCAACTTTTAGCGAATTTGCCAGCTTTGCGTGCGAGTAGCTCGGGATGCGCGAGCAAAATTTTGATACACTGCTCTTCTTGCTTGGACGGCATTTTGACAACTGAAGAGTGAATTCCAAAATCAAAATAGGAGCAACATTCTACACACACACACCTTAAAAATGAGGGGTGTTCAGGTTTTTTAAATGCAAAATTGAAAGAAATACATCAAGTTTATATTGACCAAATTTTGACCGTATCACCCTTTAAACTGGCCATCCGATTAGAAGATTCTCGAACTACGATTCAATGTGCTGAATACTGTGTGTATCCTTCCATGTTTTGGTATAGCCCCCATTACACCGAACTCCCGATTTAACTCCTAGGGTTTCTAGAAATTGTAGTTTTCATCCTATTTACCACAAATTGAAAATATACTGACATTTTAGACCCATGACAAAGTGTATATGATTTAGTTTTATCGGTCCATTTGGTAAGGCCTCCATATAGACCGATTTCACTTATTGAGGCAATAGAAGGCGCACTGATCATGAAAATTGCTTGAAACTGAATGCAAAATTTCCAGATTTTACTTCTCGTAGTCATTTATATAATTGGGATGAAAATCCACAGATTATTGATTTCAACTCAAGGCGTTATTTCATCATTTTCTTGCACACGTACAAGCGATGTTTATGATTTCTCTAAAACTCAAACAAAAAATTGTTCTTATAAATTCAGAATCTGATGTAGTCTTCATAGGTAAAATCTTTACATTTATCTGTGGGAAGTGTACTGGTTGAACTGATCTGCTTGGGAAAATATCTGTCATCAAACCCCCCTGAAATTTTCAAAGGAAACTATTATATTTGATTCATGGTGGTGGGTATTTAAGATTCGGTCCGGCCGAACTTACTACTGTATATACTTGTTTTGAAATATGTTTATTTCTTCAATGCCCGCAATTTTTAGTTGATAGAGTTGATATCTGAGAAACGTTCACATTTTGGGCAGAATAACTCTATGTAGAGTAATTGTAATGAAAAAGTACCAAATGGCTCGCGATCGTGCCACAATGCTTTTGGCAGTTGAAATGTATCAACAAAAAAAGCACAAAGTGTCAGCTTTATCACCCCTGATGTAGCATTGCTATGTAAACTCCTATATATTATCCCTTACGCTTGTGTGCATTAGAAACCAACAGCATTAACTAATCTTTTTTTCTCTCCAAAATAGATACTCACACACACATAAGAGAAATCCCTGCAAACAAACAAATACCAAACGAAGCAATATGAGTGACACGAGCCAAATGATAACGGTATGTGTCTGTGAGATACACGAGGTTATCCGGCATTGCGATGTTAGCAAATGCATTGTGTGTTAACATACAAATGTGTACATAAATGCTTACACATATGTAAATATACAAATACCCTTTGCCAAAAAACAGAGAGTGATATGAACAAGACAAAAAAAAGTTATGCATATGCATGGAAATAATGTAAATAAATTTACAAATAATTATTATTTTCTAAATAAGAAATTTTCACTCGGGGCATATTATAAAATAAGAAATGTAATAAATATGTAGATTATGTGCCCAGCATGTAAAGAATGGAATTCAGTTATTAAAAAAGGGAGTGTTTTATTGGAATGTAAGAGTACTTGCAGAGTACATATGAAATTTTCAATTAAATTTATTTCAAAGCTACTAAGTTTCAAAGCTAAAATATTAAAATCAGCAGGTATTACAATAAACTGTAAACTATTTAAATATTCTATTTCAATATACATATGGAAATTTTGTTGAGAACAAATGTAGAAAATCCATAAAAGATTATCTGAAAATATCAGCGATGCCGAATAAAATTATAGGTCAAAGTTAGTTAGAAGTTGTGAATAACACAGCAAGTTTTATGCAACACAAAGAAAACTATTTAATTAGTATTACCTGGAACATATGTGTACTACTTGCTGGTACCACAAAATTAAAAAAAATCCGTCTAGACATGAACTAAAGTAATGGTATATCCAATGATTTTTTTTGTAACTCGTCAAAAAAATGGAATTAAATCCTGAATATTTTCGTGTTATTATTGTTTTATCACCATAGGATGGGGGGTATATTAACTTTGTCTTTCCTTTTGTAACACATCGAAATATTGCTCTAAGACCCCATAAAGTATATATATTCTGGGTCGTGGTGAAATTCTGAGCCGATTTGAGCATGTCCGTCCGTCCGTCTTTTGAAATCACGCTAACTTCCGAACGAAACAAGCTATCCACTTCAAACTTGGCACAGGTAGTTGTTATTGATGTAGGTCGGATGGTATTGCAAATGGGCCACATCGGTCCACTTTTACGTATAGCCCCCATATAAACGGCCCCCAAATTTGGCTTGCGGAGCCAAATATGCTATAAGAGTAGCATATTTCATCCGATCCGGCTGAAATTTGGTACATGGTGTAAGTATATGGTCTCTAGGTTAGGTTAGGTGTCAGCCCGATGTATCAGGCTCACTAACCATTGCACCACGGTGGCTCCCTTGGTCTCTAACAACCATGCAAAAATTGGTCCACATTGGTCCATAATTATATATAGCCCCCATATAAACCCAGATTTGACCTCCGGAGCCTCTTAGAGGAGCAAACTTCATCCGATCCGGTTGAAATTTGCAACGTGGTGTTAGTATATGGTCGCTAATAACCATGCCAAAATTGGTCCATATCGGTCTATAGTTTTATATATCCGATCCCTAATCACACAAAAATTGGTCCATATCGGTTCATAATAATGGTTGCCACTCGAACCAAAAATAATCTACCAAAATTTTATTCTTTTAGAAAAATTTGTCAAAATGTTATTTCTATAGAAAATTATATCAAAATGTTATTTCTATTTTGTTAAATTTTGTTAAAATTTTATTTCTATAGAAAATTTTGTTAAAATTTTATTTCTATAGATAAATTTTTTTTCCAAATTTTACTTCTAAAATTTTTGTCAAAATTTTATTCGCTCAAAATTATATTTGTCAAGATTTTATTTTTGTCAAACTTAATTATATACGTATTTAATGGGCCTTCCACCATAGGATGGGGGTATATTAACTTTGTCATTCCGTTTGTAACACATCGAAATATTGCTCTAAGACCCCATAAAGTATATATATTCTGGGTCGTGGTGAAATTCTGAGTCGATCTGAGCTTGTCCGTCCGTCCGTCCGTCTGTTGAAATCACGCTAACTTCCGAACGAAACAAGCTATCGACTTCAAACTTGGCACAAGTAGTTGTTATTGATGTAGGTCGGATGGTATTGCAAATGGGCCATATCGGTCCATTTTTACGTATAGCCCCCATATAAACGGACCCCCAAATTTGGCTTGCGAGGCCTCTAAGAGAAGCAAATTTCATCCGATCCGGCTGAAATTTGGTACATGGTGTTAGTATATGGTCTCTAACAACCATGTAAAAATTGATCCACATCGGTCCATAATTATATATAGCCCCCATATAAACCGATCCCCCGATTTGGCTTGCAGAGCCTCTAAGAGAAAGAATTTTCATCCGATCCGGCTGAAATTTCGTACATCGTGTTAGTATATGGTCTCTAACAACCATGCAAAAATTGGTTCACATCGGTCCATAATTATATATAGCCCCCATATAAACCTATCACCAGATTTGACCTTCGGAGCCTCTTGGAAGACCAAAATTCTTCTGATTCAGTTGAAATTTGGTACGTATTAACATCACGTTAACATATGGCCGCAAACACCCATGCAAAAATTGGTCGACATCGGTCCATAATTATATATAGGCCCCATATAAACCGATCCCCAGATTTGACCTCCGGAGCAACTTGGAAGAGCAAAATTCTTCCCATTCGGTTGATATTTGGTACGTGATGTTAGTATGGGGTATCCAACAACCATGCAGGAATTGGTTCCTATCAGTCCATAATAGCTCCCATATAAACCGATCCCCAGATTTGACCTCTGGTGTCTTTTGGAGAAGCAAGATTCATCCGATCTGGTTGAAATTTGGTACGTGGTGGTAGTATATGATATTTAACAACCATGTGAGTTGAAATTTGTGGATGACAGTCTTTCGTAGAAGTTTCTACGCAATCCATGGTGGAGGGTACATAAGATTCGGCCTGGCCGAACTTACGGCCGTATATGCTTGTTTTTTTTTTTTTTTTTTTTTTTGGCCGAAATCCCGGCAGTACTGCAATTCCGGGCCAACCCGTTGCAGGGGTAGAGCAAGCCCTTAAACACCCCGCCTATTTCCAAAAATCAACTATCGACGTAGATTAACTCAACAACAGTGCAGTAATGAATTTAATTCCTTTTTTGGCGATGAAGCTCCGTTTCAATGTTTATCGATGGTGTGGTGAATTCATCCGAGGCCTTAGTTCACTCCAAGATGAATTTTGTGCAGATCATCCAAAATCAGTTGTTCTTCCGAAATAATTGACTATGTCCGCCAACTGATAGTACAAGATCGTCATGTGACCTACCGTGAGATTGAGACAATCTTCGACGTTTGTGGGACCAGAATACATTAAATAGTGCATGGATATTTACCGTCACAAAAATTTATTTACAATTTTTCAACGGATCAAAAAAAGGCTAATGTCGATTGTTCGAAGGAAATGTTCCGAAAATACGACCGCTGAATGGTGATGAATCGTGGATTTACGTACATGAGTCCGAAAGTAAGCAGCTAAGCTATTTCGATCATTAATATTTTTTGTTCTCCAATCCCGAAATATAAAAGGCAACCTTGGTAATTATTAATTTATTTTCGTTTATCACAACAATAATATAGTTTCTTCCAACACTGAAAAAAATATTTTCGTGAGGTCAAAGATTTCATGTCTTTAAAATACGAATGTAAATCTTGCTTAGCATATAAGACGCATTTATCTAATATAAAGTTTTTTTCCTTGTCCAAAAGTCGATACACTTTTCACTGAAGTCGTATTGTCCTTATAATTAAGTGATTTCACTTAAAAATGGTTATCATAACATGAAAGAAAAAATGTTTGGGCTAAAGTCAATTTGACTTTAATAATTCAGAACAAGTATATACGAATATAAGTTCGGCCAGGCCGAATCTTATGTACCCTCCACCATGGATTGCGTAGAAACTTCTACGAAAGACTGTCATCCACAATCGAATTACTTGGGTTGTGGTATCTTAAAACTTCTTAACATCGTTTTCTAAATTGTGAGTTAGTCCATAGGTGGTATATATTAGACAAAAAAGGTATGTATAGGTAAGTCTACAAATAATTACGAATCGATATGGACTTTTGCACGGTACGTAGAGAGCCAGAATTGAAATATGGGGGTCGCTTATATGTGGGCTATATACAATTATGAACTTGATATGGACCAATTTTTGTGTGATTGGGGATCGATTTATCTGATGGCTATATATAACTATAGACCGATATGGACCTAGTTAGGCATGGTTGTTAACGGCCATATACCAAATTTCAAATTGCTCCTCCAAGAGGCTTCAAAACCAAATCTCAGGATCGGTTTATATGGGGGCTATATATGATTATGGTTATCAGTCCATAATCATATATAGGACCACTTTTGGAATAGTTGTTAAATACCATATACTACCACCACGTACCAAATTTCAATCAGATCGGATGAATTTTACTTCTCCAAAAGGCACCGGAGGTCAAATCTGGGGATCGGTTTATATGGGGGCTATATATAATTATGGACTGATATGAACCAATTCCAGCATGATTGCTGGATACCATATACTAACTTCACGTACCAAATTTCAATCGAATCGGATGAATTTTGCTCTTCCAAGAGCCTACGGAGGTCAAAGCTGGGGATCGGTTTATATAGGTCCTATATATAATTATGGACCCGATTCGATGGGTGTTTGAGGCCATATATTAACACCACGTACCAAATTTCAATCGAATCGGATGAATTTTGGTCTTCCAAGAGGCTCCGGAGGTCAAATCTGGTGATCGGTTTATAGGGGGGCTATATATAATTATGGACCGATGTGTGCCAATTTTTGCATGGTCATTAGAGACCATATATTAACACCATGTAGCAAATTTCAGCCGGATCGGATGAAATTTGCTTCTCTTAGAGGCTCTGCAAGCCATATCGGGGGATCGGTTTATATGGGGGCTGTATATAATTATGGACCGATGTGGACCAATTTTTGCATGGTTGTTAAAGACCATATACTAACACCATGTACCAAATTTTTGAAATTTGCTTCTCTTAGACCTACATCAATAACAACTACTTGTGCCAAGTTTAAAGTCGATAGCTTGTTTCGTTCGGAAGTTATCGTGATTTCAACATACGGACGGACGGACACGCTTAGATTGACTCAGATTTTCACCACGACTCAGAATATATGTATACTTTATGGGGTCTTAAAGCAATATTTCGATGTGTTACAAACGGAATGACAAAGTTAATATACCCCCATCCTATGGTGGAGGGTATACAAATATTTTAAAGTGGATGATTAAAATTTTGTCAAAATTTACTTCTATAGATTTTTTTCTCCAAATTTTACCTTTCTATAAAAATTGAAGTAGACCTAAGTTGGAGAAGAATATTTTGCAAAATCTACCAAAATATCAAGAATTCTATCAATCTATCAAGCAGTAAAACATCTACCATTTTTGGTAGATATTTTGGTGGCCATTGTGCAGTAATAATGTAGCGAAACCCCTCGTTTTCAAGTTCTATTGGAATGTCAATGGTCTGCGGCCGAAATGTTTGTCTGCCCAGGGATACAGTACGGTTTTTAGGTAATTTTCAGGATAATATTTGGATTTTTTTATCCCACGGTCTATGAATACGAACGGCCGTTACGGCGTTCCACACTTTATCATAGGCGGCCCTTGAGTTATGGTGGTCAATCGAAGGTGTAAATTTTCAGCGGATTTTTTTGGCAAGAAAACTGAATAATTTTGTTTGTTCAAAAACTGCTCAATTTGGGATGGCCTTTCATCGGAGATTCGATTAAATGTTATCATCACTTTTCGGATGGTTTCTGATATTTTTAACGTGTTCCTTTTTTTATTTCAATTATTAGGCACGATGCAATATTACCAGTATATGTACTAGGTAACGAGAAACAAAAGATTTATGCATATTTAAATGCTTGCGGGTACTACCAAAAGCCACTTGTGGTATTCCAACCAAATATAAAGCAATCACGTCATCACAAATAACTTTATTTCTGAATGCAATACACAAAAAGATGCTTTGGTAAGCTTGTAAACAATAAAATAAGTTGTCACCGCAAAAAAAAACTGCATTTTAAAATTTCCAAAATTTTAGCATCTCTACTCGTATGTTTACCATGCCTTTGAGACTTTAATTATGTTTGATTATATGTTTTCGTGTACAGACGGCTAAATACAGAGACACACAAAAAAAATAAATAACACAAAATGACAATATTAGCTCACACATTCCCAAGTCACATACAAACTTGGGAAACCTACAGAGCCATAATAATATTACCTTACTTGCCTTCTTTCCATTAGACAACAGTGTCTGGTCAATGCAATGCCAACAAAGAATAAAGTTTATGGGTAAAAGGACCAAGAACATCCATCCCTAGCAACTCGTATGGGTAAAGTGAATGCAAAGGGTTTGTGTTGTGTTTGGCTTAAAAAACAATCGTACGCACACTGGCCCCAGTTTTTGTTCTTTTGAAATTCACATGGCACCAAGACCAAAAACAGTTGACAATGCATGTTGCAAGAGAAGATTCGTTCTAAGGCTAGGCTTTGATTTGCACGTGTGAGTCTATACGAGTCCGTGTGTTTACATGAGTGCGATGATGGTGGTGATGGTTGTGTGGAGATTTACAAACACGCATCACAAATGCTTGTTTACGACTCGCTTGCAAAAGGCCAGTGCTTTGTATTCATGTTCCATGTGTGTCTGGCTCTTTCATTCATTCTCAATCCCTCTAACACTCTCAATTGCCCTTGCACTCCCTAGGCTATGGCTGCTCTTGCTTTCAAGGTGCATCCATACAAATGCTAATGTTTGCATTAAGATTTGCACTACTGATTTCAATGAGATACAAACATCAACAACGCAATGCTGCCGAATATAAAAGAGTTTAGCGGGAGAGAGATGTATGAGGAGCAGCCTTGCCACAATGAAGTTTTATTTTGGACCAACATTTTTCCAAAATTGGACCAAAATTCATATCAGCGCGGGCCATTTTGTCAAAATTTTATTTTTATAGAAAATTTTGTCAAAATTTTATTTCTATAGAAAATGTTGTCAAAATTTTATTTCTATAGAAAATTTTGTCAAAATTTTATTTCTATAGAAAATTTTCTCAAAATGTCATTTCCATAGAAAATTTTGTGAAAATTCTATTTTTTAGAAAATTTTGTCAACATTTTATTTCTATAAAAAATTTTGTCAAAATTTTGTTTCTATGGGAAATTTTGTCAAAATTTTGTCAAAATTTTATTTCTATAGAAAATATTGTCAAAATTTTATTTCTATAGAAAATTTTGTCAAAATTTTGTTTCTATGGGAAATATTGTCAAAATTTTATTTCTATAGAAAATATTGTCAAAATTTTATTACTATAGAAAATGTTGTCAAAATTTTATTTCTATACAAAATTTTGTCAAAATTTTATTTCTATAGAAAATGTTGTCAAAATTTTATTTATATAGAAAATTTTGTCAAAATTTTATTTCTATAGAAAATGTTGTCAAAATTTTATTTATATAGAAAATTGTGTCAAAATTTTATTTCTATAGAAAATATTGTTAAAATTTTATTTCTATAGAAATTCTTGTCAAATTTTTATTTCTACAGAAAATTTTGTCACAATTTTATTTCTATAGAAAATTTTGTAAAAATTTTATTTCTATAGAAAGATATCGCAAAACTTTATTTCTATATAAAATTTTAAAAAATTTTTCTTCCTAAACAAAATTTTTTGCATAATTTTGTATCTA
This sequence comes from Haematobia irritans, assembly GCF_050003625.1. Classification (NCBI taxonomy): domain Eukaryota; kingdom Metazoa; phylum Arthropoda; class Insecta; order Diptera; family Muscidae; genus Haematobia; species Haematobia irritans. The sequence continues at coordinate 210,294,058 of NC_134398.1, forward strand.
TACAAAATTTTTAAACTTTATTCCTGTACACAATTTTATTTCTATAGACAATTTTCTGAAAATGTCATTTCTATAGAAAATTTTGTCAAAATTTTGTTTCTATGGGAAATTTTGTCAAAATTTTGTCACAATTTTATTTCTATAGAATTGGAGTTTACGTCCAATCTTCTATGATCGTAGTCATAAGGAAAAACATCTGTGATATTTTAATTTAGTTTTGTAATTATTTTTGAAATTATTTTAAATATTTGTTTAATGTCGTGGTGTTCCTATGCCGTTATTTTTTACAATTTAAAATTAATTTTAAAAAATATGACAAAAGACTAAATATTTCAATAAAAAATTCATCCCAGAAGAAGTTGGAAATCACCAACGAAACGTCGGATGTAAATATGAAATAAAGTCTTTTTATTTGCATATTGAGAGACCTTGAAAGCCCATTTTAGAACAGATCTAAAAATAAACAAAAAAGAAAATATTGTCAAAATTTTATTTATATAGAAAATATTGTCAAAATTTTATTTCTATGGAAAATTTTGTCAAAATTTTATTTCTATGGAAAATTTTGTCAAAATTTTATTTCTATAGAAAATTTTGTCAAAATTTTATTTCTATAGAAAACTTTGTCAAAATTTTATTTCTATAGAAATTTTTGTCAAAATTTTATTTCTATAGAAAATTTTGTTCACTTATTGTTAAAATTTTATTTCTATAGAAAATGTTGTCAAAATTTTATTTCTATAGAAAATTTTGTCAAAATTTTATTTCTATAGAAAATTTTGTTAAAATCTTATTTCTATAGAAAATTTTGTCAAAATTTTATTTCTATGGAAAATTTTGTCAAAATTTTATTTCTATAGAAAATTTTGTCAAAATGTTATTTCTATAGAAAATTTTGTCACAATTTTATTTCTATAGAAAATTTTGTCAAAATTTTATTTCTATAGAAAATTTTGTCAAAATTTTATTTCTATAGAAAATTTTGTCAAAATTTTATTTCTATAGAAAATTTTGTCAAAATTTTATTTCTATAGAAAATTTTGTTAAAATTTTATTTCTATAGAAAATTTTGTCAAAATTTAATGTCTATAGAAAATTTTGTCAAATGTTATTTCTATAGAAAATTTTGTCAAAATTTAATTTCTATAGAAAATTTTGTTAAAATTTTATTCTATGGAAAATTTTGTCAACATTTTATTTCTATGGAAAATTTTGTCAAAATTTTATTTCTATAGAAAATTTTGTCAAAATTTAATGTCTATAGAAAATTTTGTCAAAATTTTATTCCTATAGAAAATATTGTCAAAATTTTATTTCTTTAAAAAATTTTGTCAACATCTTATTTCTATGGAAAATTTTGTCAAAAATTTATTTCTTTAAGAAATTTTGTCAAAATTTTATGGAAAATTTTGTCAAAATTTAATTTCTATAGAAAATTGTGTCAAAATTTAATTTCTATAGAAAATTTTGTCAAATTTTTATTTCTATATAAAATTTTTGGTCGGCTCCGCCCGACTTTAAACTTTCCTTACTTGTTTGGACCACTTTTTGTCCGATCGGATCAAAATGGCAATCCTGTTGAGGAGAGTTGGATATAGAGAGTATATGCGAATGTTCATGTTATGGCTCGGATGGTACATTTTTGTCAGTGATGCCAACTCCCGAAGGGGAAAAAGCACCAAAAATATTTTATAAATTCTAACATAGCACTTCCCACCACAAAGTCTACTCCAGCCAGCTAAAATTCAAATTTCAAACTTTCAAAAATGTATTGCAGATCATTTGGGTATTGATTTGATATGAAGCATTTGTATACCTTTCACCACTACTGTGGTACAGGGTATAATAAGTTTGTGCATTTGTATGTAACGCCAAGAAGTAGTAGTCATAGACCCATCTTTTAGTATACCGATCGGCTTAGAATTAAATTCTGAGTCGATTTAGCGATGTCCGTCTGTCTGTCTGTCTGTATATGTAATTTTGTGCACAAAGTACAGCTCGCAATTTAATTCCGATCGTCCTCAAATTTGGCATAGGGCCGTTTCTTGGGACAGAGACAATCGCTATTGGTTTTGGAAAAAATCGGTTCAGATTTAGATATAGCTGCCATATATATTTATCCCCGATTTGGTCATAGTTAGCGTGTTTATCAACCGATTTTCTTGTTTATCAACCGTATATCCCAATATTTTATGAATCTCGAAAATCTTGCAAAATATCAGTCAAATCGGTTCAGATTTAGATATAGCTCCCATATATATCTTTCGTCCGATTTAGACTCATATGACCACAGAGGCCAAAGTTTACTACCGATCTTCGTGAAATTTTGCACAGAGGGTAGAATTGACATTCTCCCAATGCTTGGTAAATTTAATTGAAATCGGTTCAAATTTAGATATAGCTCCCATATATATCTTTCGTCTGATTTGAACTTATATGGCTACAAAAGCCAGAGTTTTGCCGTGATTTGCTTGAAATTTTGCACAAGGGGTACGTTTAATAGTATCTTTAAGTGTGTCAAATTTGGTTCATATTTAGATATAGCTCACATATATATCTTTCGCCCGATTTGGACTTCTATGGTCTCAAAAGCCAGAGTTTTGCCCTGACTTACTTCTAATTTTGCACAAGCGGTACTTTTAACGATACTATTGTATGTGCCAAATATGGTCAAAATCGATTCAGATTTAGATATAGCTCCCATATATATCTTTCGTCCGATTTGAACTTATATGGCCTCAAATTCCAGGGTTTGCTTCAAATTCCCACAAGGAGTACGTTTAATTAATCGGTAATTGTGCCAAATTTGATTGAAATCGGTTCAGATTTAGATATAGCTCCCATTTACATCTTCCGTCCGATTTGCACTCATATGACCAGGGGGCCAAAGTTATAGTCCAATTTACGTGAAATTTCGCATAGATAGCAGAATTATTATTCTAACTATACATGTCAGATTTAGTCAAAGTCGATTCATATTATATATAGCTCCCATATATACGTACACCAGAGTTGGGGAAATATGTTATGGTAGACTGTTACCCATTTTAGACCCATTTTCAATGGAAGTTTCCTCCAATTAACTGGATAGCGTTAGCCGATTTAAATTTTAGTTCTAGAGATTTTGTAGAAGTAAAAAAATTGTCTCCTTTATATAGCTTCCAGCAAATGGGAAGTAGTTGAGATGGTAACACAAATTTTGGCCTACATAGGGGTGAAGGGTATAATATAGTCGGCTCCGCCCGACTTTAGACTTTACTTACTTGTTAATTTTATGAAATTATGAAACTCTATCCAAGTGTACAGCTGTATCATTTTTTAATGCTTATTTTACTTTCATTCAATTCATTTAGATCAGTAATGAATTTCAAATTTCAAAATATGTTTTTTTTTCAGAGGAGAAAATACATTTTTGACATTAAATGTGGAAATATTGTCTAGTATTTTAATATTTGGAGGGAGTCTATTAATGACATCTTTATCAAGTTCAGAAATTCTGCACTCGTCGCAAAACTTTTCAAAAGATTACCACATTGAAATTTAGGTGGTTTTAGTAGTTTTTGTGGCGGTAACTGGGAGTCTATTTCTTATTTCAATTATGATTGCTTTTGTGAATTTATTTCAAACGTTTTTAATGTCATCTTTATCAAGTTCAGAAATTCTGCACATGTCACTAGACTTTTCAAAAGAATACCCTAAATAACAATATTTATTAAAAACATGTATAAACGACCGTATGTTCGGCCAGGCCGAACCTTATGTACCCTCCACCATGGATTGCGTAGAAACTTCTACGAAAGACTGTCATCCACAATCGAATTACTTGGGTTGTGGTATCTTAAATCGTTTTCTAAATTGTGTGTTAGTCCATACGTGGTATACAGTAGACAAAAAAAAAGTATGTGTAGGTAAGTCTACAAATAATTACGAATCGATATGGACTTTTGCACGGTACGTAGGGAGCCAGAATTGAAATATGGGGGTCGCTTATATGGGGGCTATATACAATTATTGATATGGACCAATTTTTGTGTGATTGGGGATCGATTTATCTGAGGGTTATATATAACTATAGACCGATATGGACCTAGTTAGGCATGGTTGTTAACGGCCATATACTAGCACAATGTACCAAATTTCAACTGACTCGGATGAAATTTGCTCCTCCAAGAGGCTCCAAAACCAAATCTCGGGATCGGTTTATATGGGGGCTATATATGATTATGGACTGATATGGACCACTGTTGGCATGGTTGTTAAATATCATATACTACCACCACGTACAAAATTTCAACCAGATCGGATGAATTTTGCTTCTCCAAAAGGAACCAGATCAAATCTGGGGATCGGTTTATATGGGTTTATATATAATTATGGACCGATTTCGACCAATTTTTGCATGGGAGTTTGAGGCCATATATTAACACCACGTACCAAATTTCAACTGAATCAGATGAATTTTGGTCTTCCAAGAGGCTCCGGAGGTCAAATCTGGTGATCGGTTTATATGGGGCTATATATAATTATGGACCGATGTGGCCAAATTTTTGCATGGTTGTTAGAGACCATATACTAGCACCATGTACCAAATTTCAGCCGGATCGGATGAAATTCGCTTCTCTTAGAGGCCTCGCAAGCAAAATCGGGGCTATATATAATTATGGACCGATGTGGACCAATTTTTGCATGGTTGTTAGATACCATATACTAACACCATGTACCAAATTTCAGCCGGATCGGATGAAATTTGCTTCTCTTAGAGGCCTCGCAAGCCAAATCGGGGGATCGGTTTATATGGGGGCTATATATAATTATGCACCGATGTGGACCAATTTTTGCATGGTTGTTAGAGACCATATATTAACACCATGTACCAAATTTCAGCCGGATCGGATGAAATTTGCTTCTCTTAGAGGCCTCGCAAGCCAAATTTGCGGGTCCGTTTATATGGGGGCTATACGTAAAAGTGGACCGATATGGCCCATTTGCAATACCATCCGACCTACATCAATAACAACTACTTGTGCCAAGTTTCAAGTCAATAGCTTGTTTCGTTCGGAAGATAGCGTGATTTCAACAGACGGACGGGCGGACGGACGGACATGCTCAGATCGACTAAGAATTTCACCACGACCCAGAATATATATACTTTATGGGGTCTTAGAGCAATATTTCGATGTGTTACAAACGGAATGACAAAGTTAATATACCCCCATCCTATGGTGGAGGGTATAAAAAGGATCAATACCACCTTCACAACAATCAAATTCTATATTTGTCAATATAGTTGAGTTTCTTAAGCTTTCTAGTTTTTGTATGAAAAGTTGTCATCAATCAAACTCTCAATAGTTTTCATATTGGAAATAGCACCAAAAGCACTAAATGATAACGGCAGAAAACATCAAGTTGGTGCTTGTTTTGAAAAGACACTACACAGGCAATTTGGTGCTTTATTGAAATCAAAAAGCACTAAATTTAGTGCTAAAAGCTAAAAGCACCAAATTTGGCATCACTGATTTTTGGGTGAAAAAAAAAACTTATACTTAAAACTTAACATTTAAGAAACAAGTTCTGTATTTCGGAATATGTCTGGTTGTATTACGAGGGCCGGCATGTGCTCTTGCTGTTCACTTATTGTTATCTCCGATTTCTGGCAATATCCGTGTCCGTGGACATGTTCATGATTTCCATGTTTTGTGTATGCTATGGCTGGCTTGATGCAATACATGAGCAAAGAGAGCGAGGGAGGGAGTTCGTATTCAAGCCAACGTATGTTGTGAACAGCATTACGGATATAAGGCTACATGAATGAATGAGTGAAATGACACAAATTCACACACGGACACACACACGTATGTATTTACTAGTAAAGGAAACCTTAGACGTATGTATGTATGTAAGTGCTTTAACAGCTCATGATGACGATGCCTTGTGTTGTTACAGCCGCTGCTATTGATCTCTTTTTGTGAATGCTGTTGCTGTTTTTGGCTGTTATTGTATTTCGAGATGCATTTTCAAACGGAAATTAGTATGATGGAATTAAAGCATGTTGGTTTCCGATATATTGACATGTACATACGCAACTGCATACTACATTCTCAGCGTAATGTCATGAGGGTTCTATCCTAATGAAGGAAATGCAGATGAATAATGAGAGAATTCTTAAGATTTCCTAATTTGCATTACCCCATAGTTTTGGGATTGTGATGCAGGATGCCATTATCACATGTCATATTCAATTTTTGCGAACAATGAAAGAAGGTATTGGATGGATTGCATGGATTCCACGAATTTAATTTATAAGATGGAATAAATCAAATACATATTATTCATATGCAATAGATGGTAGTATTACGTTGCAATGAAGAAATTATTAAATTATGAATACAACAACGAAAGTTTATATTTTATCATGTACTAACAATTCTCAATTATCTTTCTAAGAAAAACAAACTTTTTTGGGAAATTATAGTGTAGTTCACTTTCGCTTTGCTGAATTATCCGACTATTATTTCATATTTATACTTATAAGTAAATTGCTAGCATTAGTAGAATAAAGCTATGACATCGTAGATCTTAAGCTTCAGCGATTGTGTGCGAACGGAATTTAAACAAAATTTTTATAGAAATAAAATTTCGATGAAATTGTTTTATAGAAATAAAATATCGAAGTAATTTTCTATAGAAATCAAATTTCGACGAAATTTTCTATAGAAATCAAATTTCGACGAAATTTTCTATAGAAATACAATTTCGGCGTAATTTTCTATAGAAATAAAATTTTGACGAAATTTTCTATAGAAATAAAATTTCGACCAAATTTTCTATAGAAATAAAATTTCGACGAAATTTTTTATAGAGATAAAATTTTGACGAAATTTTCTATAGAAATTTAATTTCGACAAAATTTTCTATAGAAATAATATTTTGACGAAATTTTTTATAGAAATAAAATTTTGACGAAATTTTCTATTGAAATAAAATGTCGACAAAATTTTCTATAGAAATAAAATTTTGATGGAATTTTCTATAGAAATTAATTTCGACCAAATTTTCTATAGAAATAAAATTTCGACGAAATTTTCTATAGAAATAAAATTTTGACGAAATTTTCTATAGGAATGAAATTTCGACGATATATTTTATAGAAATAAAATTTCGACGAAATTTTTTTATAGAAATAAAATTTCTTTTTTGTTGTTTTTGATTTCAGTCTATAGAGCTTTGTCCAAATAAATTTGACAAACATTATTTTCCTCTGTTGGTTAAGCTACACTTGTAGTTTAGTCAATGCATGGTTTTAAGCTGAAATCAAAAACAACAAAATGATTGAAGAATAAACCAACAATAACAGAATAAAACGAATGCAGTAAGAGGAAGCACGCTCAAAATAAACCAAGCCAACTGCACTCAAATCGATGATTTAACAATGGCAAATGAAAAGAGATATGTTTGTACAAAATTTATTTCGGCAAAGGCCGACTGTCATAAACCTTTTTTCGGAAGGTTCAAGTGCGGTTCACTTTGGGTTTAGTGAACTGCCTGAATTTATTCTGATAATTGGTTGATAGTTTTGCTGCAAGTAAAGGATGCTGAAGAGGAATGTGGTAATTCCGAAACGTGCGTCCATCCAACCATCTTGCAGTCGATAGGGCTTTGTCCAAATAAATTTGACCAACATTCTTTCCCTCTGTTGGTTAAGCTACGCTTGTTGTTTAGTCAATGCATGGTTTTAAGCTGAAACCAAAAAAAAACAACAATAAAATTTCGACGAAATTTTTTATATAAATAAAATTTTGACGAAATTTTCTATAGAAATAAAATTTTGACGAAATTTTCTATAGAAATTTAATTTCAACAAAATTTTCTATAGCAATAAAATTTCGACAAAATTTTCTATAGAAATAAATTGCGACGAAATTTTTTATAGAAAAAAAGTTTTGATAAAATTTTTTATAGAAATAAAATTTTTATTATCAGAAAAAATATTTCGACGAAATTTTTTATAGAAATAAAATTTCAACGAATTTTTTTATGGAAATAAAATTTCAACGCAATTTTCTATAGAAATAAAATTTCGACGAAATTTTCTATAGAAATAAAATTTCGACGAAATTTTCTATAGAAATAAAATTTCGACGAAATTTTTTATAGAAACGAAAATTCGACGGAATTAACTTTGGGTTCAGTGTATTATCAGAAATTATTATCAGAAATAAAATTGTGGCAAATTTTTTATAGACATTTATACTGAAATAAAATTATATATTGAAATTAAATTTCAACGAAATATCGACGAATTTTTCTATAGAAAACTTTAGGCGAAATTTTCTATAGAAATAAAATTTTTTAAAAATATTTTTGAGTGTTGTTGACCTATTTTATGTTTATTCTGATTATTAATTTTGTTCGGCTTGAGGTCATAGAAACAATCGATTATTGATTTGTTTTAATATTTATTTCCAATATTTCGGTTAGTGCCACTAACCATCTTCTGGGATTTTGTATCTACATAAAATACAAAAATTAAATTACATTTAATGTTCACAAAAATCACAATTGTTATTGAAAATATTTTTTATCGAAAAATAACTAACTTGAGTTCTTGTGCTGCTGTTTGTTTCGCAATTCACCGTACACTAAACTTCGTTTGTGTCGATGTTTGTTTATAATATGTCGATACATTCTGGCGCATTCTTCCGTGTCTTTTTTGAAATTCATTCTTTTGTCAGGAGAGAGATCTATTATATTGAGCATCTCAAGAGTGTATCTTCGTCTATGATTATTCTCTTGAGCAAGTATCTCGACGTCTGTGAAGTTGGGCTTGTGTCTTGTTGTTGCACAGTGAGCTGCAAGTGCTGTTTTTTGCTCTACTGATTTGTCTACAGCTTTAAGGTCTGATTTATGCGACGAAAGTCTTGTCTTAAGTTTGGTCATTGTAGTGCCAACATATGCCATTGGGCATATGTTGGACTTGTCTCCATTACATTTAATTTTGTACACTATGTTACTCCTGTCCTCATTCTTTATTTTTGACTTTGTGTTGCTGAATAATTCCTTTACTGTTCTCGATGTGCGTGAAGCAATTTGAATCTTGTCCTTGTTATATACGTCCGATTTGAAAAAACGCTCTGAGAATCCTTCAACGTAAGTCATGGGTTTGTATGACTTATCCTTATTATGGTCCGGCTCTTCAATAGTCTTAGGTTTAATGTTTTCGTCAAGTGTTTTATTTTTAACGCGATTTATTAGTCTGCTTATTATTCTATTTGGAAAATCGTTTGTGGTCAGTATTTGTCTTATCTTTATTTCATTCTCCTTGTGGAATTCTGCATCACTTATCCTTAAGATTCGATCTATAAAATTGATTGCTGTCATATGGATTATACTTTTATTGTGTTTTGAATTATAATTTATTAGTCGTCCAGTTGCTGTTGGTTTTTGATACCAATTCAGCCTCAAACAATTATCATCTCTCAGTATGTTACAGTCTAAATATGGTAGCTTGTTATCCTTCTCTAACTCCATTGTAAATTGTATTTGACTGTGGAATGAGTTTAATGCGTCAAGAGTACTTTCCACGTCGGTTTTCTTTACTATCGCAAATATGTCGTCCACATATTTTGTTATAATTCGAGGTTTCGGTATCTTGCTTAAGGACACGTCTAATAGCTCTTCCATGATGATGTCAGCAATTATTGGAAATGCTGGAATTTCGAAGAAATTTTTTATAGAAATAAAATTTCGTCGAAATTTTCTAGAGAAATGAAATTTGGATGGAATTCAAATTATTATGAATTATACGAAAATATTATCAGAAATAAAATTTCGGGACTGGGCAGCCCTAATTTTGCAATTTGACAAGTGACAGCTCTATCGTAAAGTTTGACATTTTTATACCCACCACCATTGGAGTATTAACTTTGTCATTCACTATATTAACTTTGTCATTCCGTTTGTAACACATCGAAATATTGCTCTAAGACCCCATAAAGTATATATATTCTGGGTCGTGGTGAAATTCTGAGTCGATCTGAGCGTGTGCGTCCATCCGTCTATTGAAATCACGCTAACTTCCAAACGAAACAAGCTATGGACTTCAAACTTGGCACAAGTACTTGTTATTGATGTAGATCGGATGGTATTGCAAATGGGTCATGTCGGTCCACTTTTACGTATAGCCCCATATAAACGGACCACCAAATTTGGCTTGCGGGGACTCTAAGAGAAGCAAATTTCATCGGATCCGGCTGAAATTTGGTACATGGTGTCAGCATATGCTCTCTAACAACTATGCAAAAATTGGTCCAGATAGGTCAATAATTATATATAGCCCCCATATTAGTCGATCCCCCGATTTGGCTTGCCGAGCTTCGAAGAGAAGCAAATTTCATCCCATCCGGCTGAAATTTGGTACATGGTGCTAGTATATGGTTTCTAATGACCATGCAAAAAATGGTACACATCGGTCCATAATTATATATAGCCCCCATATAAACCGATCCCCCGATTTGGGTTGCGGAGACTCTAAGAGAAGCAAATTTCATCCGATCCGGCTGAAATTTAGTACATGGTGCTAGTATATGGTCTCTAATGACCATGCAAAAAATGGTACACATCGGTCCATAATTATATATAGCCCCCATATAAACCGATCACCAGATTTGACCTCCGGAGCGTGTTGGAAGACCAAAATTCATCTGATTCAGTTGAAATTTGGTACGTGGTGTTAAAATATGGCCTCAAACACCCATGCAAAAATTGGTCGAAATCGGTACATAATTATATATAGCCCCCATATTAACCGATTCCCAGATTTGATCTCCGGAGCCCCTTGGAAGAGCAAAATTCATCCGAATCGCTTGAAATTTGGTACGTGATGTTATCCAACAACCATGCAGGAATTGGTTCATATCAGTCCATAATTATATATAGCCCCATATAAAGCGATCCCCAGATTTGACGATCTGGTTGAAATTTGGTACGTAGTATATGATATTTAACTGTCATGTCAAAAGTGGTCCATATCAGTCCATAATCATATATAGCCCCCATATAAACCGATGCAGAGATTTGGTTTTGGAGCCTCTTGGAGCAGCAAATTTCATCGGAGTCAGTTGAAATTTGGTACATTGTGCTAGCATATGGCCGTTACCAACCATGCCTAACTAGGTCCATATCGGTCTATAGTTATATATAGCCCTGATAAATCGATCCCCAATCACAAAAAAATGGTCCATATTATGTTCATAATTGTATATAGCTCCCATATAAGCGATCCCCATATTTCAATTCTGGCTCTCTACGTACCGTGCAAAAGTCCATATCGATTCGTAATTATTTGTAGACTTAACTATACATAACTTTTTTGTGTAATATATACCACGTATGGACTAACTCACAATTTAGAAAACGATGTTAAGAAGTTTTAAGATACCACAACCCAATTAATTCGATTGTGGATGACAGTCTTTCGTAGAAGTTTCTACGCAATCCATGGTGGAGGGTACATAAGATTCGGCCTGGCCGAACTTACGTCCGTATATACTTGTTACAACTGAAAAGATTGATCTCAACCAAAAATGGAATTACTTCATGGTGCATCGATGAACTTAATTAAACTTTTGGAGATGAAATTCCATCAAGAACCACAGTTTATCAATGGTATAGTGAATTCAACTCCAAAAGTTCATCGCGCAAAACACCTCCAATGAACAATGTAGAACATTCCATTCTGAGTGATACACAACCATTTGTTTGTCAAGTGTCTTCCAAGAAGTCAGGAAAACAAACCATTAAAAACGGATCACTCTTCACCACGACTAAAATTTGGTTTTGTTCTCTAATCTCGAAATGTAAAAGGCAACCCTCGTGTGAGTTAGCAATACCCAGAACGCGACAAAACATGCTGTATTTGTGATCTGGTAAATATGCTTGCTGAGTGGAATTGGTAATGTGTAATTCAACGTGAAATTTGACTTGAGTTCATTTTCTGAAGTCAATATGGAATCAACCCCTATTGATTTCTGATCTGATTTCCTAAAAAAATATGAAATTTACGCAACATTAAAATTGTCTGTCATAAAGTTTTCCTATCATATTAAACATATTTTCAATTATTGTCGATACATTTTTTTTTTGCTAAAAATAATTTGCCTACTGATAATTTTTTCAAAGATTTGTTAGTTTTGTTTCCCACAAAAATAAAAATGAAAAACATTCCGAAAATGTATGATCAAATTTATTTGAAAACCATTTAAAATTTTATGTACTCTCTGACATTTTCCTGACTATGAATATAAACGAAATAACAATTCATTCTAAAAATGTCAGTTGTTTTATTTTCACACTATGTAGATTATTTCATGGAGGTAGACAATTGCCTCGGTGTGTGTGTGTGCTTGGAGTATCACATATCTCAGTTTATTTTAAGGCATTATCTATGGGAGGCCTCTCAAATGCTTTAATTGGATATCAAATATTAGATAAAAATAACAATCCAATTAAATTCTTATTAAATCGCAACTCTTCTGAACTGAGTATACCATAAGCATTTTTGGGAGAAACCAAACTTTTCAGGTGCATAACTTTATTATATATTGTGCCACAAATAGCGATGTCCGTCTTTCGTTTTGACAGTCTTTGGAAGAATTTCGTTCGTAATCCATGGTGGCGTGTTGGTAAGATTCGGCCAGACCGAACACAAAAAAAAAATTCACGAAAATTTTTCCAATTAAAATTTTAATTGAGTTTTAAAAAAATATTCATAATAGTATCAATTAATTTTTTTAATTGACCTTCAATTAATTTTTTAATTGATACTATCATTTCTGTGATTGAAGATATTTCAATTAAAAAATTAATTGGTTCAATTAATTTCGTTGTTGACAAACCAGGGAGAGCCAGTAATAAGCCTCAAAGTTTTTGATTGGTATCTTTGAAGAATTTCTACGTTGGAATTGCTGGCAGTACCCCATAATTGAATTCCGTAGGTCCATATTGGTTTTAAAATTGTTTTATGGTTTGTCAACAACAACAACATTCACAAAGATCTCAACATTCCTCTTGTTGAAGACGAAATTAAAAAGTTTAGTAGTAAAGGGTGATACGGTAAAAATTTGGTCAATATAAACTTGACGTATTTCTTTCAATTTTGCATTTAAAAAACCTGAACACCCCTCATTTTGAAGGTGTGTGTGTGTGTAGAATGTTGCTCCTATTTTGATTTTGGAATTCACTCTTCAGTTGACAAAATGCCGTCCAAGCAAGAAGAGCAGCTTATCAAAATTTTGCTCGCGCATCGCGAAAATCCGAGCTACTCGCACGCAAAGCTGGCAAATTCGCTAAAAGTTGCCAAATCAACCGTTACAAATGTAATTAAAGTGTTTGAGGAACGTTTGTCGACAGCCAGGAAGTCTGGATCGGGGGGGAATCGAAAACCGGAAGCCGCTGAGACGACAAAGAGAGTTGCCGGCAGTTTCAAGCGAAACCCTAACCTCTCTCTCCGAGATGCCGCAAATAAGCTGGGTGTATCGTCTACAACCGTGCATCGAGCCAAAAAACGAGCCGGACTATCGACTTACAAGAAGGTAGTGACTCCAAATCGCGATGATAAACAAAATACGACGGCCAAAGCGCGATCCCGGAGGCTGTACACGACGATGCTGACGAAGTTTGACTGCGTGGTAATGGACGACGAAACCTACGTCAAAGCCGACTACAAGCAGCTTCCGGAACAGGAGTTTTATACGGCAAAAGGAAGGGGAAAGGTAGCAGATATTTTCAAGCACATAAAACTGTCAAAGTTCACAGAGAAATATCTAGTTTGGCAAGCCATCTGTACCTGTGGCTTGAAAAGCAGCATTTTCATAGCTTCCGGGACTGTCAACCAAGAAATTTACGTGAAAGAGTGTTTGAATAAACGTCTGCTGCCTTTCCTGAAGAAACACGGTTGTTCCGTACTGTTTTGGGCGGATTTGGCATCTTGTGATTACGGTAAAAAGGCCATGGAGTGGTACGCCGCCAACAACGTACAGGTGGTTCCCAAGGACAAGAACCCTCCCAACACGCCAGAGCTCCGCCCAATTGAGAAATACTCGGCTATTGTCAAGCGGAACCTAAAGACGACCAAAAAAACTGCTAAGGACGAGCAGCAGTTCAAGGCAAACTGGCTTTCTGCGGCGAAGAAGGTGGACAAAGTGGCTGTACAAAATCTAATGGCAGGTGTCAAGCGTGAGGCCCGCCAATTCGGATTTGGAAAAGCGAAAGCATAACTGAATATTTTTCCAGAATTTTATACTAATTGAACTTGAAAAAGAAATTTAATTTGATTTTTTAAATAAACGATTTCACCGATTTACACGCGTTTTCCCTTGACCAAATTTTGACCGTATCACACACACAAAAAATTTTTCTCTGATTCAATCACCAAATTAATTGATCCAATTAATTTTTTAATTGAAATGTCTTCAATCACGAAAATGATAGTATCAATCACAGTTTTAATTGGGCATAGAAAAAATTCTTGATTAAAAAATTAATTGATTTTTTCAGCAAAATTCAATTAATTTTTTAATTGATTCAATTAAAAATTTAATTGATGTTGATTGCAAAACGCAATTAATTTATTAATTAAAAAGGGTAACTATTTTTAATTACTTAGTTAGATTGGCTTAGAGTTTTTATATGGATTAACAAATGATTGTTTGAAATACATTTTTAATTAAAAAAGTAAAAAAAAATCAGCGCTTTTTTAACTGAATTAGTCTTCCGAATTTGATTAAAAAGTTAATTGTATCAATTAATTTTTTAATTAAACATTTTAAAAATTTCAATCATTGACTTAATTAACTTAATGTTTCTATCATGATTAAAAAGTTAATTGTATCAATTAATTTATTAATTGAAAAAATTTTCAACTTCAATTAACTTTTTAATTGGAAATATTTTGGTGATATTTTTTTCTGTGCACTTTAATTATCTGAATAGATTAAGTTATCACTCTAATGTATTAGCAATTAATTTATTAGATGATACCGATGAAGTAAGAAGACTGAAAAGGCGACATGTTCTTGATCTCCCTTTTATTTAAGTAAAGCTTAACTATCAATGTCATGCAAATATTAGATATTTTAAAGAATATATTGTTAGGTTCAATGTAGCCTAACCAATTCAGTTTAAGATATGCAACGAAAAATTTGCTTAATGTTTTGTAGAAAAATATATTGCAAATAAACAGAATTGTTAAAAAACAAGTAAGGAAAGTCTAAAGTCGGGCGGGGCCGACTATATTATACCCTGCACCACTCTGTAGATCTAAATTTTTTTCGATACCATATCACATCCGTCAAATGTGTTGGGGGCTATATATAAAGGTTTGTCCAAAATACATACATTTAAATATCACTCGATTTGGACAGAATTTGATAGACTTCTACAAAATCTATAGACTCAAAAGTTAAGTCGGCTAATGCACAAGGGTGGAACACAATGTTAGTAAAAAATTATGGGAAACATTTAAATCTGAAGCAATTTAAGGAAACTTCGCAAAAGTTTATTAATGATTTATCGCTCGATATATATGTATTAGAAGTTTAGGAAAATTAGAGTCATTTTTACAACTTTTTGCCTAAGCAGTGGCGATTTAACAAGGAAAATGTTGGTATTTTGACCATTTTTGTCGAAATCAGAAAAACATATATATGGGAGCTATATCTAAATCTGAACCGATGTCAACCAAATTTGGCACACATAGCTACAATGCTAATTCTACTCCCTGTGCAAAATTTCAACTAAATCGGAGCAAAAAATTGGCCTCTGTGGTCATTTGAGTGTAAATCGGGCGAAAGCTATATATGGGAGCTATATCTAAATCTGAACCGATTTCAACCAAATTTGACACGCATAGCTATAATGCTAATTCTACTCCCTGTGCAAAATGTCAACTAAATCGGAGCAAAAAATTGGCCTCTGTTGACAAAGGAGTGTAAATCGGGCGAAAGCTATATATGGGAGCTATATCTAAATCTGAACCGATTTTGCTGATATTTTGCAAGTTTTGCGAGACTCATAAAATATTCGTATGTACGCAATTTGAGGAAGATCGGTTGATATACACGCCAATTATGACCAGATCGGTGAAAAATATATATGGCAGCTATATCTAAATCTGAGCCGATTTTTTCCAAAATCAATAGAGATCGTCTTTGAGCCAAAACAGGACCCTATACCAAATTTTAGGACAATCGGACTAAAACTGCGAGCTGTACTTTGCACACAAAAATACATCAACAGGCAGACAGACGGACAGACAGACAGACAGACGGACATCGCTAAATCGACTCAGAATTTAATTCTAAGACGATCGGTATACTAAAAGATGGGTCTCCGACTTTTCCTTCTTGGCGTTACATTCAAATGCACAAACTTATTATACCCTGTACCACAGTAGTGGTGAAGGGTATAACCTGTACCACAGTAGTGGTGAAGGGTATAAAAATTAATTTCGTGATTGAACCAGAAAAAAAATTTTTGTGTGAACTCACGGCCGTATATACTAGTTTGTTTTATTTTTTAAATATTTTTTTGACAGTAGATTCTTTTTTTAGAAAAAAAAAAAATATTATCTAAGACCACCACAAACTATCTTTTCGTATGTTAGTAAACTTAGATATCACAAATTTCTGTCTTCTGTCGTTTGCTTTTCCTTTAACTCAAAGGCCTTTTCGATACACCTTCGCAATTTTTAATGGCTCACCTGGCATAATTCAATTTTGTCATTTTGTTGTTATTGTATACAACACAAATTGTTGTTATGGCCAAATGTTAATATCATCCAAATGCTCGAGTATCCGGCTAATGTCCTGTTGTTTGCTTTGCTTAGCCATGTGTTAAATTTGAAAAGAATCCTCCCATTTAGGATATGGGTTATATGTGCATAAATTTTTTTTCGGTTCAGTTCCGGGCAGTGTGTGTGTGTATGTTGTTTGCAGGTTTTTAAGCCTTGTTTGTCGGAAAACTGATTTATTTATTTCACACTTTTCGTTGTGTTCATGTGTTCATGTGTTGTTGTTTTTTTTTTTTTTTCGTATAAAACTTGGTTCACGGAAAATCTGCTGCCTAAAGCATTATAGACCTGCCCCTTCGACACGGTTGGCTTATGAGAATATTTCAGTTTTTAGTTTTTATTCATCAACCGAAAAAGGTAATGGCAACATATGTTTGCTCAAAAGGGTTTATGTCGTGAGTTCATTGAACTGAAACATTTGTATATTAAAAATTTTATCAAAAAAATAAAAGAGAGAAAGAGCAACACTATGTGGAGATTTTATTTGTTTGTTGGTTTGTTTTCATATCAAACACAATACGGTGTTCCCTTTGTGTATTATTATTGCTACTATTTTTTGTTCCTTTTTGTTGGTTGAAATACTTCAGTTTAATTGTTTGTGAAAAAATAAATATTTTATATTTTATTTGAGATAGTATTTATGATACAATGAAAAGCTTAAAACTCCTTGAGATTATAAAAGAAATTTATTGTAAAAACTATGAAATATTATAAGAAACAAGTAATGTTTATATAAGGTAAGGTTAGGTTAAAGTGGCAGCTCGATTAATATTCAGGCTCACTTAGACTATTCAGTCCATTATGATACCACATTAACTAAAAGTACCTATTACATATGGGCACTTCTAGTTTTAACCGCTGAACCTTCTTGATTATTTTTCTTTGTTGAACCAACCAGATTGTTCCAAAAACATTATCAGACTGCTTAAGTTAATGTTTTCCAGATCCGCCAGTAATCTGAAGCTATATGCTCCTAAAAGTTGCTTGCGCTTTACACAAAATGCAGGACACTCACACAAGAGGTGTTTAATTGATTCCTTTTCCTCCGCATCATGACAGCTCATACAATAGTCATTATACTTCGCGCCTATAGTTTTTGCAAAATCGCCTATCAGGCAGAGAACCCGTTATAGCAGATCTCGAGAACACTAGCATATCTAGTGTGCGGTTTAAGTTTAAATGGGGCCATATTTGCTTGGTGTCGTTACAGCCCTTGCAATTCTCCCATCGAACATTTGCCATCATAACAGCCTTCTCACGCAGCATGAGCTTGCAGGCATACCAACAGATTCTAGTTCCCCTGGAATATGTAAGGTATTTCCTAGCCTTGCCAACTCATCCGCTTCGCAGTTCCCCGATATGTTCCTATGGCCAGGAACCCATATTAGGTGAATATTGTACTGCTCAGCCATCTCGTTGCGAAATTTGCGGCAGTCTATGGCCGTTTTCGAGTTAAGGAACACAGAGTCCAAGGATTTTATTTGACTGTCTGAGTACATATTAATGCCAATATTTGTTGGAACATTACTTCTCAGCAAATTCACCACCTCTCTTATTGCCAATATTTCAGCCTGAAAAACACTACAGTGATTAGGTAATCTTTTCGCTATTCGAATTTCCAGATCTTTAGAATATACTCCGAACCCCACTTGTCCATTCAATTTGGAGCCATCAGTATAGAAATCTATATATCTTTTATTCCCCGGGGTCTGTGTACACCACGCTTCACTGTTGTGAATTAGAGTTTCAAACTTTTTGTCCAAAAGTGCTTTTGCCAGGGTGTAATCCACTACGTTAGGCACATCTGGCATTACTTTGAGGACCGAACTATGACTGTACATTTTTTCCGACCACAGCGATAGCTCGCGCAACCGCACAGCCGTTGTTGCAGCTGACTGGTTGGCCAAAATATCTAAAGGCAATAGATGTAGCATGACATGTTTATATAAGGCCCTGGGGAATTTGAAGTATTGCGAATTACGGATCGCTTACAAAAAAAAAAATGTTTCTAAGGACATCAGCTCGTAAAGGAAATTTATTTTAATCACTAAATTAATAAGTAATAATTGAAAAACATCTTGTACGGGTTATAAGAAAAATGTGTATTCTATGCTAAGCAAAATTCGCATTTACATTTTGGGGATTTGAAAAATTTTTTCAGTGAATATATGGACAATTTTGCAGATTTCGAAAGAATTTTTTTAATTATTGAGGATATCTTAAAATTCCCGTCTAATCTTTCTATGAGAACTGCTAGCCATTTTGGTTTTATTCTATTTCACTTCACAGGAAAAAATTGCACGAACATTTTTCCAATTAAAATCGTAATTGAGATTTAAAAAAATATGCAATTAAAAATTTAACTGATTCAACAAAATTTTTAGTTGAAACAAAAATCAATGACAAAAATTAATAGTATCAATCAAATTTTTAATTGGATCATTAGATTTTTTAATTGTCAAAATTATATTTCTATAGAAAATTTTGTAAAAATTTTATTTCTGTAAAAAATATTGTCAAAATTTTATTTTTATAGAAAAATTTGTGAAAATGTTATTTTTATAGAAATTTTTGTAAAAATTTTATTTCTATAGAAAATTTTGTCAAAATTTTATTTCTAAATAAAATGTTGTGAAAATTTTATTTCTATACAACATTTAATCAAAATTTGTTTTCCATAAAAAATTTTGCCAGAATTTTATTTCTATAGCAATTTTTGTCAAAATTTTATTTCTATTGAAAATTTTGTTAAAATTTTATTTTTATAGAAAATTTTGTCAAAATTTAATTTCTATAGAAATTTGGTCAAAATTTTATTTATATAGAAAATTTTGTCAAAATTTTATTTCTATAAAAAACTTTGTTAAAATTTTATTTCTATAAAAAATATAGTGAAAATTTTATTTCTATAGAAAATTTTGTAAACATTTTTTTCTATAGAAAATTTTGTAAAAATTGTATTTCTGTAGAAAATTTTGTCAAAATTGTATTTTTAGAGAAAATTTTGTCAAAATTTTATTTCTATAGAAAATTTTGTCAAAATTGTATTTCTATAGAAAATTTTGTCAAAATTTTATTTGTATAGAAAATTTTTTCAAAATTTTATTTCTATAGAAGATTTTATCACAATTTGTATTCCATAAAAAATTTTGCCAAAATTTTATTTCTATAGAAATTTTTGTCAAAATTTTATTTCTAAAGAAAATTTTGTAAAAATTTTATTTCTATAGAACTTTTTGTCAAAATTTTATTTTGTCAAATGTTTATTTCTATAGAAAATTTTGTCAACATTTTATTTCTATAGAAAGTTTTGCCAAAATTTGATTTCTATTGAAGACTTTATCACAATTTGTATTCCATAAAAAATTTTGCCAAAATTTTATTTCTATAGAAATTTTTGTCAAAATTTTATTTCTAAAGAAAATTTTGTAAAAATTTTATTTCTATAGAACTTTTTGTCAATATTTTATTTCTATAGAAAATTTTGTCAAAATTTAATTTCTATAGAAAATTTTGTCAAAATTTAATTTCTATAGAAAATTTTGCTAAAATTTTATTCCTATAGAAAATATTGTGAAAATTTTATTCCTATAGAAAATATTGTGGAAATTTTATTTTTACAGACAATTTTGTCAAAATTTTATTTCTAAAGAAAATTTTGTTAAAATTGTATTTCTATAAAAATTTTGTGAAAATTTTATTTCTATAGAAAATTTTGTCAATTTTTTTTTATAGAAAATTTTGCCAAAATTTTATTTCTATAGAATATTTTATCAAAATTTGTTTTCCACAAAAAATTTTGCCAAAATTTTATTTCTATAGAAATTTTTGTCAAAATTTTATTTCTAATGAAAATTTTATTAAAATTGTATTTTATAGAAATTTTTGTCAACATTTTATTTCTAAAGAAAATTGTGTCAAAATTTTATTTCTATAGATTTTTTTTTATATAGAAAATTTTGTCTAAATATTGTGAACATTTTATTTCTATAGAAAATTTTGTCAAAATTGTATTTCTATAGATAATTTAGTTGAAATTTTAATTCTATAGAAAATTTTGGTAAATTTTTATTTCTATAGAAAATTTTGGTAAATTTTTATTTCTATAGAAAATTTTAGCAAAATTTTATTTCTATAGAAAATTTGTCGAAATTTCATTTCTATAGAAAATTGTGTCAAAATTTTATTTCTATGAAAATATTGTGAAAATTTTATTTCTATAGAAAGTTTTGCCAAAATTTTATTTCTATAGAAAATTTTATCAAAATTTGTTATCCATAAAAAATTTTGCCAAAATTTTATTTCTAAAGAAAATTTTGTAAAAATTTTATTTTTATAGAAATTTTTGTAAAAATTTTATTTTTATAGAAATTTTTGTAAAAATTTTATTTCTATAGAAAATTTTGTCAAAATTTTATTTATATAGAAAATTTTGTCAAAATTTTATTTCCATAAAAAATTTTGTCAAAAGTTTTTTTCTACAGAAAATTTCGTAAAAGTTTTAATTCTATAGGAAGTTTTATCAAATTTTTATTTCTATTTTTTATTTAATTGACTTTCAATTAATTTTTTAATGGATACTATCATATCTGTGATTGAAGACATTTCAGTTTAAAAATTAATTGGATCAATTAATTATGTCAGAAAAAAAATTGTTTGTGTGTACTATAGAAGAAGGCAAAATATCTTTGATCGATTGGGACATTTATGATAACGACTTAGAAAATGTCAAAATTTTATTTCTATAGAAAATTTTGTCAAAATTGTATTTCTATAGAAAATTTTGTCAAAATTTAATTTCTATAGAAAATTTTGTCAAAATTTTATTTCTATAGAAAATTTTGTTAAAATTTTATTCCTATGGAAAATATTGTGAAAATTTTATTTTTATAGAAAAAAAATTTCAAAATTTTATTCCTATAGAAAATATTGTGGAAATTTTATTTTTACAGACAATTTGGTCAAAATTTTATTTCTAAAGAAAATTTTGTTAAAATTGTATTTCTATAAAAATTTTGTCAAAAAAAATTTTTTTATAGAAAATTTTGCCAAAATTTTATTTCTATAGAATATTTTATCAAAATTTGTTTTCCACAAAAAATTTTGCCAAAATTTTATTTCTATAGAAATTTTTGTCAAAATTTTATTTCTAAAGAAAATATTATTAAAATTGTATTTTATAGAAATTTTTGTCAAAATTTTATTTCTATAGATTTCTTTTTATATAGAAAATTTTGTCTAAATATTGTGAACATTTTATTTCTATAGAAAATTTTGTCAAAATTGTACTTCTATAGAAAATTTAGTTGAAATTTTAATTCTATAGAAAATTTTGGTAAATTTTTATTTCTATAGAAAATTTTAGCAAAATTTTATTTCTATAGAAAATTTGTCGAAATTTCATTTCTATAGAAAATTGTGTCAAAATTTTATTTCTATGAAAATATTGTGAAAATTTTATTTCTATAGAAAGTTTTGCCAAAATGTTATTTCTATAGAAAATTTTATCAAAATTTGTTATTCATAAAAAATTTTGCCAAAATTTTATTTCTAAAGAAAATTTTGTAAAAATTTTATTTTTATAGAAAATTTTGTAAAAATTTTATTTTTATAGAAATTTTTGTAAACATTTTATTTCTATAGAAAATTTTGTCAAAATTTTATTTCCATAAAAAATTTTGTCTAAAGTTTTTTTCTACAGAAAATTTCGTAAAAGTTTTAATTCTATAGAAAGTTTTGTCAAAATTTTATTTCTATTTTTTATGCATTGTTGTCGTTTTTTTATTTCAGCTTAAAACCATACATTGACTAAACTACAAGAGTAGCTTAACCAACAGAGGAAAAGAATGTTTGTCAAATTAATTTGGGCAAAGCCCTATAGACTGCAAGATGGTTGGATGGACGCACGTTTCGGAATTACCACATTCCTCATCAGCATCCTCTACTTGCAGCAAAACTATCAACCAATTATCAGAATAAATTCAGGCAGTTTATTAAACCCAACAAAAACCACACTTGAACCCTCCGAAATTTTTTATTTAATTGACTTTCAATTAATTTTTTAATGGATACTATCATATCTGTGATTGAAGACATTTCAGTTTAAAAATTAATTGGATCAATTAATTATGTCAGAAAAAAATTGATTGTGTGTACTATAGAAGAAGGCAAAATATCTTTGATCGATTGGGACATATGTGATAACGACTTAGAAAATGTTTCTTTAGTCGTCGATATTATATATTCCTTTATTGCACCTTCTGTTCCGGTCAATTGGCCACGTATATCGTGCTCCTATAGACTATGTTTTGTGAGACTTTATTAAAACTCATGTCTATCTTGGAAAGAGAATGCCACAATTGGACTAAGCGGATGGACCTGTGTAGAGCCTTCGCGGGCAATAGTTGAATGAAATAATCTTTAAAAATTAAATTGTATGATTCTATTATTTCATTCTTTTGAATTTTATGTTTATTTATTTTTGTTTTTCTTGAAAATTTTTCTTATAGCTCTTATAATATTACGCTTTATCTTAATTAAATCAGATTATAATCAAAATCAAAAGGGATCGATTTATAACAAGTTGACTTGTAACAAATTTCAATTCGATTGATTTTATTTACAAAAATTGGGCCACAGACGGACGGACGAACATGGCCAAATCGACTAAATCTAGTTGGAATGTGGTCCTGAGTTAATTACATTTCCATATTCTGGGTATTGCCGGAAACATGCTATATCTTATAAAACCTTATCAAATTCATTTTGTTCTTGTATATGTAAACTAAAAACTTTAGTATTTCAATTGGACGACAAAATTACTTCACGTCATTAAAATGAAAATGCCTCCCATTATGTGTCCATAATTCCTTATCTCGAGAATCGATTTGTAAAATACCTTGTCAAATATAATTTAGAGCTATCAAATTACCATACAATTTAGAGTCACTCGTCTCAAACCCCCTATATATTATCATTCCTTTCAATTCTCCACCCCATCATTACGCCATTTCATACTAATTTTATGGCCAAGTGAAAAATATGAATGATTTGTAAAAAAAATCTAAAATATTTGCATATTTCATTGAAATTTCCCTAAAAAAGAAAGAAGAAAATTATGGAATATGAATTACTGCACATTTTTGCAATATCTCTTCAATGCTTATCGTCGTTATCTTCCCTAACTGGCTATCATCAGTACTTCAACGATAGGAGCAACAACCTGCAGCAATAAAACTGTAACCGGAATAAATGAATCCTCAATTTCACTGGATACCTATACCATTGGCATTAGTTCGGGCTGCACTCTTAACCGTCAAGGCAAGTACTACGACTACTTCAGTGTGAATTGAGTCATAATGATGGTGATAATGATAAGAGATGAAATGATTATAAAATAATCATTTTGGTTACAGATTTGTGGAAGCACTTAGAGAAAATGGTGAGATTTTTATTTCAGGCTCAATTGGACTATTCAGTCCATTAAAGCCGAGTCTGAACGACGTTTCTCCTTACGTTTAACCACTTAGAGAAGCTTTGCAACACTCTGCAATGTCACCAGAATTACTGGAAGGCGATAATACACCGCTGAAAAACTATTTGATGTTCGGTCGAAACTAGGATTGAACCCAAGACCCTTTGTTTGCAATAAGGGCATGCTAATCATTGAACTGAGGCTCCCAGAAGCTTACTAGCTACATATTCTTACCTCAGGACAAGGGATTAAAAAAGAAGAAATGACCAAAATTCGCCCACATGATAGTGTTATTTCAAAGTTTTTGTTATACCCTCCATCATAGGATGGGGGCATATTAACTTTGTTATTCCGTTTGTAACACATCGAAATATTGCTTTAAGACCCCACAAAGTATATATATTCTGGGTCGTGGTGAAATTCTGAGTCGATCTAAGCATGTCCGTCCGTCCGTCCGTCTGTTGAAATCACGCTAACTTCCGAACGAAACAAGCTATCGACTTGAAACTTGGCACAAGTAGTTGTTATCGATGTAGGTCGGATGGTATTGAAAATGGACCATATCGGTCCACTTTTACGTATAGCCCCCATATAAAGGGACCCTCAGATTTGGCTTGTGGAGCCTCTAAAAGAAGCATATTTCATCCGATCCGGCTGAAATTTGGTATATGGTGTTGGTATATGGTCTCTAACAACCATGCAAAAATTGGTCCACACCGGTCTATAATTATATATAGCCCCCATATAAACCGATCCCCAGATTTGGCTTGCGGAGCCTAAAAGAGAAGCAAATTTCATCTGATCCGGCTGAAATTTGGTACATGATGTTTGTATATGGTCTCTAACAACCATGCAAAAATTGGTCCACATCGGTCCATAATTATATATAGACCCCATATAAACCGATCTCCAGATTTGGCTTGCGAAGCCTCAAAGAGGAGCAAATTGAATCCGATCCGGCTGAAATTTGGTACATGGTATTGGTATATGGTCTCTAATAACCGTGCAAAAATTTGTCCACATCGGTCCATAATTATATATGGCGCCCATATAAACCGATCCCCAGATTTGGGTTGCGGAGCCTCAAAGAGAAGCAAATTTCATCCGATCCGCCTGAAATTTGGTACATGATATTGGTATATGGTCTCTAACAACCATGCAAAAATTGGTCCACATCGGTTCATAATTATATATAGCCCCCATATAAACCGATCCCCAGATTTGGCTTGCGGAGCCTCAAAGAGGGGCAAATTTCATCCGATACGGCTGAAATTTGGTACTTGGTATTAGTATATGGTGTCTAACAACCATGCAAAAATTGGTCCATATCGGTCCATAATTATATATAGCTCCCATATAAACCGATCTCCATTTGAACTCCGGAGCCTCTTGGAGGAGCAAAATTCATCCGATCCGGTTCAAATTAGGCTCGTAGTGTTAGTATATGGTCGCTAACAACCATACCAAAATTGGTCCAATCACACAAAAATTGGTCCATATCGGTTCATAATCATGGTTGCCACTAGAGCCAAAAATAATCTACCAAAATTTTATTTCTATAGAAAATTTTGTCAAAATTTTATTTCTAGAGAAAATTTTGTTAAAATTTTATTCGGTTCATAATAAAATTTTCATAATTGTCAAAATTTTATTTCTATAGAAAATTTTGTCAAAATTTTATTTCTATAGAAAATTTTGTTCAAATTTTATTCGGTTCATAATCATGGTTGCCACTCGAGCCAAAAGTAATCTACCAAGATTTTATTTCTATAGAAAATTTTGTCAAAAGTTTATTTCTATAGAAAATTTTGTCAAAATTTTTATTTCTATAGAAAATTTTGTGAAAATTTTATTTCTATAGAAAATTTTGTTAAAATTTTATTTCTGTAGAAAATTTTGTCAAAATTTTATGTCTACTTTGTCAAACTGAATTATATACGTATTGGATCGATCTTTTTTGATTTAATATATACCACGTATGGACTTACATACCATTTAGAAGATGGTGTTAGGAGGTTTTAAGATACCTTTCCATCGGCAAGCGGTACCGCAACTTAAGTAATTCGATTGTGGATGACAGTGTTTAGATGAAGTTTCTACGCAATCCATGATGGAGGGTACATAAGCTTCGGCCTGGCCGAACTTACGGCCGTATATACTTGTTAATTCATAATATTGTAAGGGTTACATGATTCAAAATCTATGTCAGGGTCCTTCATATTTTGCAATCAAATTGGGGAATATTGCATCTTTTACCCCAATCGAAATCGTCATTAGATAAAAATCAATTCCCATTGATTTTTGAAAGAAAATGTTACGATATGAACTTATACGATTCCATATACCAGAGTTGCACGAAAGTGGCTGTGGCATTGTTGACAATTTTTTTTTATGGAAATAAAAATTTGACAAAATTTGCATAAAGAAACAAAATTGTGACAAAAATTTCTTAGAGAAATAAAATTTTGACAAAAATTTTTATAGAAATAAAATTTGGACAAAATTTTCTATAGATATAAAATTTTGACAACATTTTCTACAGAAATCAAATAATAAAAAAATTCATAAAGATGCAACATTTTGACAAAATTTTCTATGGAAATAAAAATTTTACAAAAAATTTTTACAAAATTTCTACAAAACTTTCTGTGGAAAAAATTTTCCACAGAAATATAATTTCAACAAATTTTTCATAGAAATAAAATTTAAACAAAATGTTCATATAAAAAAAAATCATTTTTCATAGTCTGTCAAAATTTTCTATAATTTTTGACAAAATCATCTAAGAAATAAAATTTTGGCAAAATTTTTTATGCAAATAAAATTTTGACCAAATTTTCTATAGAAATTAAATTTTCTATAGAACTAAGATTTTGATAAGATAGAAATAAAATTCTGACAAAATGTTTTCCACAGAAATAAAATGTTGACAGAAATTTCAATAGAAGTAAGATTTTGACAAAATTTTCTATACAAATAAAATTTTGACAAAATTTTCTATTCAAGTAAAATTTAGACAAAATTTTGTATAGAAATAAAATTTAGACAAAACTTCCTATAGATATAAAATTTTGACAAAATTTTCTACAGAAATAAAATAATAACAAATTTCCATAAAGAAGCTAAATTTTGACAAAATTTTATATGGAAATAAAATTTTGACAAAATTTTCTATAAAAATAAAATTTGACAAAACTTTCTGTAGATATAGAATGTTGCAAAAATTTCATTAAAAATATAACAGGTTGGCTGATAAGTCCCCGGTCTAATAAAGAAAAACAATTTTTTTTTTCAAAATTCGTTTTTATTATTCAACATAGTTCCCTTCAAGAGCGATGCAATGATTATAACGACCTTCCAATTTTTCGATACCGTTTTGGTAGTACTCCTTCGGTTTTGCCTCAAAATAGGCCTCAGTTTCGGCGATCACCTCTTCATTGCAGCCAAATTTTTTCCCTGCGAGCATCCTTTTGAGGTCTGAGAACAAGAAAAAGTTGCTGGGGCCATATCTGGAGAATACGGTGGGTGGGGAAGCAATTCGAAGCCCAATTCATGAATTTTTGCCATTGTCCTCAATGACTTGTGGCACGGTGCGTTGTCTTGGTGGAACAACACTTTTTTCTTCTTCATATGAGGCCGTTTTGCCGCGATTTCGACCTTCAAACTCTCCAATGACGCCATATAATAGTCACTGTTGATGGATTTTCCCTTCTCAAGATAATCGATAAAAATTATTCCATGCGCATCCCAAAAAACAGAGGCCATTACTTTGCCAGCGGACTTTTGAGTCTTTCCACCCTTCGGAGACGGTTTACCGGTCGCTGTCCACTCAGCCGACTGTCGATTGGACTCAAGAGTGTAGTGATGGAGCCATTTTTCATCCATTGTCACATAGCGACGGGAAACCTCGGGTGTATTGCGAGTTAACAGCTGCAAACACCGCTCAGAATCATCAAAACGTTGTTGTTTTTGGTCAAGTGAGAGCTCGTGCGGCACCCATTTTGCACAGAGCTTCCGCATATCCAAATATTGATGAATGATATGACCAACACGTTCCTTTGATATCTTTAAGGCCTCTGCTATCTCGATCAACTTCATTTTACGGTCATTCAAAATCATTTTGTGGATTTGTTTGATGTTTTCGTCGGTAACCACCTCTTTCGGGCGTCCACTGCGTTCACCGTCCTCCGTGGTCATTTCAACACGCTTAAATTTTGCATACCAATCAATTATTGTTGATTTCCCTGGAGCAGAGTCCGGAAACTTATTATCAAGCCAAGTTTTTGCTTCCACGTTTTCCCTTCAAAAAACAGTATTTTATCAAAACAAGAAATTCCTTTTTTCCATTTTTGTTTACAATAACAAAAGTTGCTTCACAAAAGACGATCCATCTCACAAACTAATTGACTTACAGACGTCAAATTTTGACACGAATCATTTGAAGGTTGGTACTATATAAAAATAATATGCATTTAATACTAGCGACCCCATCTATGTGTCAGACCGGGGACTTATCAGCCAACCTGTTAATTTAAACAAAATTTTCATAGAAATAAAATTTAAACAAAATTTTCATAGAAATAAAATTTTAAAAAATTTCAATTTTCATAGTTTTCTATAGAAATAAAATTTTGACAAACTTTTGTATAGAACTAAGATTTTGGCAAAATTTTCTATACAAATAAAATTTTGACAAAATTTTCTATAGAAATAAAATTTTCTATAGAACTAAGATTTTGATAAAATTTTCTATAGAAATAAAATTCTGATATAATGTTTTCCGCAGAAATACAATTTTGTCAGTATTTTCAATAGAAGTAAGATTTTGACAAAATTTTCTATAGAAATAAAATTTTGACAAAATTTTCTATAGAAATAAAATTTTGACAAAATTTTATATAGAAATAAAATTTAAAAAAAAAATTGTACAGAAATAAAATTGTGACATTTTCTATAAAAATAAAATTTTGAGAAAATTTTCTATAGAAATAAAATTTTGAGAAACTTTTCTATAGAAATAATAATGTGACAAAATTTTTTAAGGAAACAAAGTTTTTTTTTTTTTAATTTTCTATAAATATCTTCAAAAATTTTAATTCTATATATTCACCCACAAAATTTTTCGTTTTTATGAGGGATCATATTAAATACTGAATTAATTTCTAAAATAAATCAAATAAATCATATTTCGTAGAAAAAACTTCTTTTTTATACCAACCAAAAATATTTCAAAATAATTTTTATTTTAAATTTAGTACATTTTTGGTAAACTGTTCTTCAAATTTTGGTAGATTACTTTTGGCACGAGCGACAACCGTGATTGAGATCCCAAGATTTTGGAGGTCATTGTTCCTTAGAAATGAAGCGGGGGCCCCCCCTTTTTTAAAGTATTTTTGGTTGACGAATGCCGAGTGTCTGCTACCGATGGTGTGATGTTCGTCTCTTCAGAACTTTAGGATATTTTCTCTACAAGTTTAGGCATTTATTTGTTAACTCTTCGATCTCTAAATACAAGCGGAGTCCGACCATTAGGGTTTTCTTTTTCCCGGACTTTTTTCATTCCCGCGAAAGCGGGAATTTGTTCGAATTTGCCGGGATCCTGATCAAAGGGAAACAAACTTTGATGTGGCATACATTTAGACAGTTGAATAAATTAGAAATTGCCTAAAGCTACGGTTATAAGGCGCTGTCTGGACAACTGACAATACAGTAATTCCTCGATTTACGTCGTGATTGGTTCCGGAATTTGACGACGTTAGTCGAAACGACGTAAACCGAATTAACAATTGCTCATACTTACTCCTAAGTCCATTTATGCATGTATGTGCGTGTACATAATAAAAAACTTCAAAAATAATAAAAAACTTCAAAAATAAAGGTAATTCAGTAATTTCGGTAAGAATTTCAGAAAAAAATGTATCGATGTCATCATCGTTGATACTTATTTTACGTATGGAAGGCCTTTCTGATAAAGTGGGCAAAAAAAAATCGACGACGTAAATCGAATTGCGACGTAAACCGAAGTTTGATGGAACAAAAAAATCGACGACGTAAATCGAAACAACGTAAGCCGAGACGACGTAAATCGAGGGATTACTGTATATACAATGTTGATCTGTTACATGAGCTATAAATCATACTAAAATACAAAATATTTTGTAATACAAAAAAAAGTTTACAATGTTTTCTTTCAGTATAATTTTCGAAGGAACACTATTAATATTGTGGGCTTTTTGTAACATTAAAAACTGTTTGGAAATGAAAGAAACTTAATTCGATTTCACTATCATATAATACCTCATTCACTTTACACTTCCAAACTATTAAAAAGTCGAATTCGATGTTTCAGTTCAAATAGTCGATTTTCGAATTTTGAATCCATATCGTCAATCCCCTCTATATTTTAAGAAAGACAAATCGATTTATTTATACATATAAAAATATGTACAAAGGGATGCTTTTTCCAATTCCATCGGCAAATTTTTCTCTATGTATTACAATCATCATCATCGGTGCTGAAAGAATATTACATCCACTCTAAGTTGCTCTTCGGGAGCCAAGCACTTACCGTTGTCCATGGTTACCTTTCTATGTAGCCATGTACCTTTGAAGTAGTAATGAGTGTGATGATCCTGGTGGTTTATGTGTGGGTCTTTGCAGCATTTACAAATATCAGCTAATTTTATTCGCTTTCATTCCTAGCAACGGGGAAGTTACGATTCAACAGGATAGCTTTGTGCGTGTGTGTGGATGTACGTAACTGTAGATGTGAGGTAAGGAGCCGATTACTGGGTAATAATCTGCAAACCTTGTCATTCCCTATTGACAATTGGAATTATAGGATGAAGCATTTTTCAACGGAACTTCCAATTCACAAAGGTTGTAAATATTACATTTATTGGGAAAATCTTAAATTTTCAATATTCCATATAGGTCTGAAGTGTTTTTCCTCAATTTGTAAATAATTTTTGATATAAATTATTCTCAAGTTTTGTTTCAGAATAATTGAAATATTTGGAATTAATCATCCAGTCACAAAGAAAGAGGAATATGTTATTCTTCATGGTTGAAAAATTATTTGGATCGGTATATATATTACACAGTCTGTGACACACCCTGATCTGCAGTGCATCCAAAGTGGGCTAACGCGATTCCAGATACTTGTGCTGAGTAAAACTTAGTACACATTTTTCTTAAAATTTCATATTTTTATACCCACCACCATAGAATGGTGACGGGTGTATAATAAGTTTGTCATTCCGTTTGTAACACATCGAAATATCGATTTCCGACTATATAAAGTATATATATTCTTGATCAGGGAGAAATTCTAAGACGATATAACGATGTCCGTCTGTCTGTCTGTCTGTCTGTCTGTTGTAATCACGCTACAGTCTTCAATAATGAAGCAATCGTGCTGAAATTTTGCACAAGCTCGTCTTTTGTCTGCAGGCAGGTCAAGTTCGAAGATGGGCTATATCGGTCCAGGTTTTGATATAGTCCCCGTATAAACCGACCTCCCGATTTGGGGTCTTGGGCTTATAGAAATCGTAGTTTTTATCCAATTTGCTTGAAATTTGAAATCTGGAGGTATTTTATGACCATAAATAGGTGTGCCAAAAATGGTGAGTATCGGTCCACGTTTTGGTATAGCCCCCATATAGACCGATCTCCCGATTTTACTTCTTGGGCTTATAGAAACCGCAGTTTTTATTCAATTTACCTGAAATTGGAAATCTAGAGGTATTGTAGGACCACAAATACGTGTGCCAAAAATTGTGAGTATCGGTCCATATTTTGGTATAGCCCCCATATAGACCGATCTCCCGATTTTACTTCTTGGGCTTATAGAAACCGCAGTTTTTATTCAATTTATCTGAAATTGGAAATCTAGAGGTATTGTAGGGCCACAAATATGTGTGCCAAAAATTGTGAGTATCGGTCCATATTTTGGTATAGCCCCCATATAGACCGATCTCCCGATTTTACTTCTTGGGCTTATAGAAATCGCAGTTTTTATTAAATTTACCTGAAATTGGAAATATAGAGGTATTGTAGGACCACAAATACGTGTGCCAAAAATTGTGAGTATCGGTCCATATTTTGGTATAGCCCCCATATAGACCGATCTCCCGATTTGGGGTCTTGGGCTTATAGAAACCGTAGTTTTTATCCAATTTGTCTGAAATTGGAAATCTAGAGGTATTTTCGGGTCACAAAGAGGTGTGCCGAAAATGGTGAGTATCGGTCCATATTTTAGTATAGCCCCCATAAGAACGATCTCCCGATTTAACTCCTTGGGTTTCTAGAAACCGTAGTTTTTATATGATATGCCTGAAATTGTAAATATTCTGGTATTTTAGGCTCACAAAAACGTGTATCGGATTAAATTTTTATCGGTCCATTTGGTAATGCCTCTATATAGACCGACTTCACTTCTTTAGGGTGTAGAAGGCGCACTGATCATGAAAATTGCTTGAAACTCAATGTAAAATTTCCAGATTTTACTTCTACAGATTTAAGATTTCAAATCAAGACGTTATTTTATAATTTTCTTGCACACTTACAAGAGATGTTAAAGATTCCTCTAAAACTGAAACAAAAATGGTTCTTATATCCAGAATCTGATATAGTCCTCATAGGTGAAATCTTTTAAATCCTGAAATTTCAAAGGAAACCCTAATATTTGGTTCATGGTGGTGGGAATTTAAGATTCGGCCAGGCCGAACTTAGTGCTGTATATACTTGTTTTCCATCATTTTGGATTCATTTTCACATGGGCTTTTAAATCAAACATGAAAATGAGATTTAATTCTATTTTTGAGGTCGAGTTTCATATTGTTGGGGTTCATTTTCATCGGCCTCATATTCATTATGAAGTGTCGTCACACAGTTGTGGCCCTTTTTCATTTCGGTTTTGGGTCCAATTATCATTGGGCTCATATTCATAGCACCGTCGGATAGAACATCAAATTTTAGAATCAGTGTAGATTTGTTCAAATTTGGAAACACATTATGGGTTTCAAACGACCGACAAAGCCATCACAAGCTGCACGAAAGTGGCTCTGCGGTAAATTGGCTCATTGCTGACCCTATTACCACTACACCTGATCATTTTGTTTGTTTCATAGACAGCTTACTTTCGAATGGTTTCTCATCAGAGAGAAAAAAATTCGGTAACTGGTCACTTTCCTGAAAGCGAAGCAACTCGTTTGCTATTTCCAGTCTAACTTTCCACTTTGTTGAGCATAGGTGAGCTCTTTTTTTTGGGAACTTTTTTATACCCTCCATCATAGGATAAGAGAAGCAAATTTCATCCGATCCGGCTGAAATTTGGTACATGGTGTTAGTATATGGTCTCTAACAACCATGCAAAAATTGGTCCACATCGGTCCATAATTATATATAGCCCCATATAAACCGATCCCCCGATTTGGCTTGCGGAGCCTCTAAGAGAAGCAAATTTCATCCGATCCGACTGAAATTTGGTACATGGTGTTAGTATACGATCCTATCCGGCTGAAATTTGGTACATGATGTTAGTATATGGTCTCTAACAACCATGCAAAAATTGGTCCACATCGGTCCATAATTATATATAGCCCCCATATAAACCGATCCCCCGATTTGGCTTGCAGAGCCTCTAAGAGAAACAAATTTCATCCTATCCGGCTGAAATTTGGTAAGTGATGTTAATATATGACCTCAAACACCCATGCAAAAATTGGTCGATATCGGTTCATAATTATATATAGGCCCCATATAAACCGATCCCCAGATTTGACCTCCGGAGCATCTTGGAAGAGCAAAATTCTTCCAATTCGGTTGAAATTTGGTACGTGATATTAGTATATGGCATCCAACAACCATGCCAAAAGTGGTCCATATCAGTCCATAATCATTTATAGCCCCCATATTAACCGATCCCGAGATTTGGTTTTGGAGCCTCTTGGAGGAGCCAATTTCATCCGAGTGAGTTGAAATTTGTGGATGACAGTCTTTCGTAGAAGTTTCTACGCAATCCATGATGGAGGGTACATAACATTCGGCCTGGCCGAACTTACGGCCGTATATACTTATTTTTTTTGGGAACTTCAATGGCTTCGAGTTCATTTTTCAATATGTATTGCATCCACGGTTTCCACAATTGGTAGAATTCTAACAAAAAAGTAGATTTTTAACTGTTAAAAATTTGAGGAAATTTGTATAGAAATAAAATTTTGACAAAATTTTCTATAGAAAATAAAATTTTGACAAAATTTTCTATACAAATATAATTTTGACAAAATTTTCTATAGAAATAAACTTTTTCATGGATATATAATTTTGACAAAATTTTCTATACTAATAAAGTTTTGACAACATTTTCTATATAATAAAATTTTTACAAACTTTTCTACAGAAATAAAATTTTGACAAAATTTTCTACAGAAATAAAATTTTGACAAAATTTTCTACAGAAATAAAATTTTGACAAAAAATGTCTATACAAATAAAATGTTGACAAAATATTCTTTAAAAATACTATTTTGACAAAATTTTTTTATAGAAATAAAATTTTTCATACATATACAATTTTGAAAAAAAAATTCTGTTGAGATAAAATTTTGACAATTTTTTTCTATAGAAATAAAACTTTTGACAAAATTTCTACTGAAATAAACTTTTGACAAAATTTCTATAGAAATAAAATTTTGCCGAAATTTTCTACAGAAATAAAATTTTGACAACATTTTCTATAGAAATAAAATTTTGACAAAATTTTCTATAGAAATAAAATGTTGACAAAATTTTCTGTAGAAATAAATTTTTAACAAAATTTTCTAGATAAATATAATTTTAACAAATTTTCTATAGAAATAAATTTCTAACAAAATGTTTTCTACAGAAATAAAATTTTTACAAATTTTCTGTAGAAGTACGATTTGGCAAAATTTTCTATACAAATAAAATTGTGACAAAATTTTCTATGCAACCAAAATTTTGACAAAATTTTCTATAGAAATAAAATTTTGATAAAAATTTCTATAGAAATAAAATTTCTATAGAAAATCTATACAAATAAAATTTTCTAATAAATAAAATTTTGAAAAAAATGTTCATAGAAATAAAATTTTTCATAGATATGAAATTTTGACAAAATTTTCTATAGAAATAAAATTTTGACAAAATTTTTTATAGAGAAATCTTCTATAGAAAGAAAATTTTGACAAAATTTTCTATAAAAAAAAACATTTTGACAAAATTGTAGTTAAAAATAAAATTTTGATAAAATTGTTTATAGAAATAAAATTTTGACGAAATTTTCTATGGAGATAAGTTAAGTCTTTATTAAAAAAAATTAATTGATACAATCATGTGTTTTATCAAACTAAGAACGCAAATTTAATTAAGAAAATGAGTGAAACTTTCCAAAACTCAAAAATTGCATTGAAGTTTTACAAAATAATTAATTAAATCAATCAAAAATCTGATTGAGTTTTCCAATCGACATCAATTAAATTTTTAATTGAATCAATTAAAAAATTAATTGATAATTGAAATCAACATCAAATAAATTTTTGATTGAATCAATTAAAAAATTTAATGAAATTTTCAATCAAATCAGTTAATTTTTAATAAAATGTTTTTTAGTGTCCAATTAAATTGGAAAATTTCGTGAAAGAAGACATTTCAATTAAAAAATTAATTTCATGGGTTAGTTTTGTGATTGAATCATAAATTTTGTTTTGTGTGATGGTACGAACAACAAATGATTTATTCATATTTAAATGCTGGGGAGAGCTCTAACGATAGCCACTTATGGGTTTTCCGCCAAATATAGAGCAATCACGCCATCAGGTGTCACTGGAATAAAACTGTAACGCTGTCAACGAATGGTATAGAAATGTTTAAAAAACCTGATTTTTGTTATAATACATATCAGCCACCCTTTAGTAGGTTAGGTTAGCTTATGGAGGATGAGACCAGCCCGTAGCGAAGAGGGACATGATCCCACTTAGAAAATATTGATCCATTGTGTTTCCTCATTTTTGTTCTTCTTCGTCCTAATCAATCCTTTGAGTTTGCAGGCGAGTTCCAAAGAAAGAGTTTTCTAGGTCTTCCATCCCGAGGCCTTGGTGAAGGAAAGTATATAACGGATGTACGGAACTGAAACATAAAGGATAGCTGCAGTTCCGTACATCCGTTATATTCTGAAAGAAAAAGGAGCCCAACATTTTGTTTCTTCTAAAGGATAATGCTGGACACTGGCACAGAAAATGGTAGTAGTCCTGGGACCAAACACCATCTATAAATATCGTCAGTCATTAAGCCAATCCTTTCCATGTGTTTTCCAAGTGTGTTGTGTCCTGTTAAGGCGTCATAATTCAATAATCTCAGATCATCTCTCCGAGTAGCCATCCGAAAATCAGAGTTCTTACGGCTCTTGTCGTCCCATATCAGTTTGGTTTGTTCGCAGGTCGCAGAGCAAGCCCTACGTTCCTTCTATAAATCATCGTATCTGACTTTGATCCTGTAAGTTTATGAAGATAGCGGGGGGAAGACAGCTGTAACGATGTTGTTCGTCCCGCGTGCGCCTTCGTTAGCCAGCACATTCGCCTCCTCATTTTCCATTATTCCATAACGTGCAGGTACTTAGCCCAGAATGATATTATTCTGTTCAGTGAGAGCTCCAAGCTCTCTACGACAGCGGCTGACTACGTTCGACGTTATGTTCGGATTTACTAAGGCCTTTATTGCTGCCTGGCTGTCGATATATTTACCGTATATTTACTTTGTCATTCCGTTTGTAACACATCGAAATATTGCTCTAAGACCCCATAAATTATATATATTCTGGGTCGTGGTGAAATTCTGAGTCGATCTGAGAATGTCCGTCCGTCTGTTGAAATCACGCTAACTTCCGAACGAAACAAGCTATCGACTTGAAACTTGGCACTTGGTAGTTGTTATTGATGTAGGTCGGATGGTATTGCAAATGGGCCATATCGGTCCACTTTTACGTACAGCCCCATATAAACGGATCCCCAAATTTGGCTTGCGGAGCCTCTAAGAGAAGCACATCGGTTCATAATTACATATAGAGCCCCCATATAAACCGATCCCCAGATTTGGCTTACGGAGCCTCTAAGAGAAGAAAATTTCAACCGATCCGGCTGAAATTTGGTAGATGGTGTTAGTATGTGGTCTCTAACAACCGTGCAAAAATTTGTCCACATCGGTCCATACTTATATATAGCCCCCATATAAACCGATCCCCCGATTTGGCTTTCGAAGCCTCTAAGAGAAGAAAATTTCATCCGATCCGGCTGAAATTTGGTTCATGGTGTTAGTATGTGGTCTCTAACAACCATGCAAAAATTGGTCCACATCGGTCCATAATTATATATAGCCCCCATATAAACCGATCCCCCGATTTGGCTTTCGAAGCCTAAAAGAGAAGCAAATTTCATCCGATCCGGCTGAAATTTGGTACATTGTGTTAGTATATGTTGCGTGCAAAAATTGGTCCACATCGGTGCATAATTATATATAGCTCCATATAAACCGATCGCAAGATTTGACCTCCGGAGCCTCTTGGAAGACCAAAATTCATCTGATTCAGTTGATATTTAGTACGTGGTGTTAGTATATGGCATCCAACAACCATGCATGAATTGGTTCATATCAGTCCATAATTATATATAGCCCCCATATAAACCAGACCCCAGATTTGACCTCCGGTGCCTTGTGGAGAAGCAAAATTCATCCGATCTGGTTGAAATTTGGTACGTGGTGGTAGTATATGATATTTAACAACCATGCCAAAAGTGGTCCATATCAGTCCATAATCATATATAGCCCCCATATAAACCGATCCCGAGATTTGGTTTTGGAGCCTCTTGGAGGAGTAAATTTCCTCCGAGTCAGTTGAAATTTGGTATATTGTGCTAGTATATGGCCGTGAACAACCATGCCTAACTAGGTCCATATCGGTCTATAGTTATATATGGCCCTCAGATAAATCGATCCCCAATCACACAAAAAATGGTCCATATCAACTTCATAATTGTATATTGCCCCCATATAAGCGACCCCCATATTTCAATTCTGGCTCCCTACGTACCGTGCAAAAGTCCATATCGATTCGTAATTATTTGTAGACTTACATACTTTTTGTCTAATATATACCACTTGTGGACTAACTCACAATTTAGAAAACGATTTAAGATACCACAACCCAACTAATTCGATTGTGTATAACAGTCTTTCGTAGAAGTTTCTACGCAATCCTTGATTCAAACGCTCCAATAACGCCATATAATAGTCACTGTTGATGGTTTTTCCCTTCTCAAGATAATCGATAAAAAATATCCCATGCGCATCCCAAAAAAACAGAGGCCATTACTTTGCCAGCGGACTTTTGAGTCTTTCCACGCTTCGGAGACGGTTCACCGGTCGCTGTCCACTCAGGCGACTGTCGATTGGACTCAGGAGTGTAGTGATGGAGCCATGTTTCATCCATTGTCACATATCGGCGGAAAAACTCGGGTGTATTACGAGTTAACAGCTGCAAACACCACTCAGAATCATCAACACGTTGTTGTTTTTGGTCAAATGTGAGCGCGGCACCCATTTTGCACAGAGCTTCCGCATATCCAAATATTGATGAATGATATGACCAACACGTTCCTTTGATATCTTTACGGCCTTTGCTATCTCGATCAACTTCATTTTACGGTCATTCAAAATCATTTTTTGGATTTTTTTGATGTTTTCGTCGGTAACCACCTCTTTCGGGTGTCCACTGCATTCACCGTCCTCTGTGCTCATTTCACCACGCTTGAATTTTGCATACCAATCAATTATTGTTGATTTTTCTGGGGCAGAGTCCGGAAACTCATTATCAAGTTTTTGCTTCCACCGTATTTTTTCCCTTCAGAAAACAGTATTTTATCAAAACACGAAATTCATTTTTTGCCATTTTTTTTCACAATACCAAAAATTGCTTCACAAAAGACGCTCTATCTCACAAACTAATTGACTTACAGACGTCAAATTTTGACACGAATCATTTGAAGTTTGGTACTATATAAAAATAATATGCATTTAATACTAGCGACGCCATCTATGTGTCAGACCGGGTACTTCTCAGCCACCTTGTTAACCCTGGAAAGTCATCCTTATTTTTTGTACACTAACGTCATCCTTCGTCATTTTGACTACGGCTTATTTCAAGACGTTATAACATGAATCGTGAGCAAAGATGAGAACCAAACTTGTGTTTATTTCCTTATTCAATTTGTTTTTATTTAGTATCAAGCAAAAATTTGTAAAATTGTTGAAGTAGCCTAACTTAAATTTATCATTTCCCAATTGACTAAAATGCATTTTAGATCGAAAATGAAATTACGCGTCGTCATTTTGACGAAGGATGACTGTCCAGGGTTAATAGGGCATTCGTCTCTTGCTTATTTGGAATGGAATACATCTCTACGGATTTCTCAGACATTTCATTTCTATTCTTAAATAGTTGATTTCATGTTGAGTTCATGTTAATTTGTAGCAAATGTAATTGTTTGCCTTTTGTTTTGAAAAATGTTAAATAAAACAAATTTCGGAAAACTACACACCTACATAGATCTATACATACATACACACATTACCACATTAATGTTTACCCAAAAAAAAAAAAACAACAACAACAAAGAAATCTGCAGTTGAAATGTAGTTAATTTGGTTTCCTAGCCACATCAGCCTTATTGTATTACTCCAGCATTTTTTGCTCTGATGAAACATTGCCCAACAGAGCAGGTGTTTTGTCATTCACAACATCCCAATGGCATTGCTGAAGTGGCAATATCACAACCTAAAGCACATCATGTATGTATTTAACCCACCATCAGGCCCTCCTCTTCATCCCTCGTATACTGCTGCGGACTGATGGATGCAACACCGAGTGGTAGTGAAAATATTTCTATCCAACTTCAGTGCTCCTTTTGGTGTCTGTTCGTTCGTTCGTTGGTTCGTTTTGGTTTGTTTTTGCTTTGTTTTCGGTATGAAATGAGATGACAGTAAAACGATACTTTATTTACACTTGAGCAAAATACTGCACATTTTCGAGCTGCAGCCAGAAGCTATCAGTGCCACTAAGGACATACACTGCCATCAAGTACAAATAGACTAAAGCACGCACGTAAATACATACAGTAGCACGGAGGTAAATTTGCTAAGATAGTCGAATTGGTAGTGAATAAAAAAAAAGACAAGAAGAGGGTTATTGGAAAAACCAAATTGAAATGAAAACAAGTATATACGGCCGTAAGTTCGTCCAGGCCGAATCTTTGGTGGAGGGTACATCACCAAAGATTGCGTAGAAACTTCTACAAAAGATTGTCATCCACAATCGAGTTACTTGGGTTGTGGAAATACTTTCCGATGGCAAGGTATCATAAAACTACTTAACATCGTCTTCGGTTTATCTGAGGGCAATATATTAGAATAGACCGATATGGACCTAATTAGGAATGGTTGTTAAAGGCCATATACTAGCACAATGTATCAAATTTATACTTAATCGGATGAAATTTGCTCCTCAAGAGGCTCCAAAACTAAATCTGGTGATCGGTTGATATTGAAATTCTATTCTGTCAAGAAGTAAAATTGGGGGCTCAGGGCGTACATACAAAATTTAGCAGTAAACACTAAATTTCCACCATTAACAGTGTTACCCAAAGGGCAACGGAATATGCATCACAAGTTTTCATGGGCTTCCCAGTAAACAAAAATTGGAAGTTTTTCCACAAAAAATTATTATTAAGAGCACTCAGGGATCTCCCATGAATTGATTTCACTTGTCATGAAGTTATTTTGGACCAGACTTAAAAAAAAAACACTATTTGGTGGTTTAAAGTCAAACTTAATTGTTGGGCAAGAATATACGGCCGAAGCTTATGTACCCTCCACCATGGATTGCGTAGAAACTTCTTCTAAACACTGCCATCCACAATCGAATTACTTGGGTTGCGATAACGCTTGCCGATGACAAGGTATCTTAAAAGCTCCTAACATCGTCTTCTAAATTGTAAGTAAGTCCATACGTGGTATATATTAAATTAACAAAATTTTCTATAGAAATAAAATTTTAACAAAATTTTCTATAGAAATAAAATTTTAACAAAATTTTCTATAGAAATGAAATTTTAACAACATTTTCTATAGAAATAAAATTTTAACAACATTTTGTATAGAAAGAAAATTTTAACAAAATTTCCTATAGAAATAAAATTTTGGTAGATTATTTTTGGCTCGAGTGGCAACCATGATTTGAACCGATATGGGCCAATTTTTGTGTGATTGGGGATTGGCTATATATAACTATAGACCGATATGGACCAAGTTTGGTATGGTTGTTACCGGCCATATACTAACACCACGTTCCAAATTTGAACCGGATCGGATGAATTTTGCTTCTCTCAGAGGCTCCGGAGGTCAAATCTGGAAAACGGTTTATATGGGGGCTATATATAATTATGGACCGATATGGACCTATTTTTGCATGGTTGTTAGAGACCATATACCAAAACCATGTACCAAATTTCAGCCGGATCGGATGAAATTTGCTTCTCTTTGAGGCTCCGCAAGCCAAATCTAGGGATCGGTTTATATGGGGGCTGTATATAATTATAGACCGATGTATACCAATTTTTGCATGGTTGTTAGAGACTATATATATTTATGAACCGCTGTGGATCAATGTTTGCATGGTTGTTAGAGAGCATATACCAAAACAATGTACCAAAGTTCAGCCGGATTGGATAAAATTTGATTCTCTTTGAGGCTCCGCAAGCCAAATCTGGGGATCGGTTTATATGGGACCTATATATAATTATGGACCGATGTGGACCAATGTTTGCATGGTTGTTAGAGAACATATACCAAAACAATGTACCAAATTTCAGCCGGATTGGATAAAATTAGATTCTCTTTGAGGCTCCGCAAGCCAAATCTGGGGATTGGTTTATATGGGACCTATATATAATTATGGACCGATGTGGACCAATTTTTGCATGGTTGTTAGAGACTATATACCAACACCATGTATCAAATTTTAGCCAGATCGGATGAAATATGCTTCCCTTAGAGGCTCCGCAAGCCAAATTTGAGGGCCCGTTTATATGGGGGCTATACGTAAAAAGGGACCGATATGGCCCATTTGCAATATCATCCGACCTACATCAATAACAACTACTTGTGCAAATTTTCAAATCGATAGCTTGTTTCGTTCGGAATTTAGCGTCATTTTAACAGACGGACGGACATGCTTAGATCGACTCAGAATTTCACCACGACCCAGAAAATAATACTTTATGGGGTCTTAGAGCAATATTTCGAATGACAAAGTTAATATACCCCCCATCCTATGGTGTAGTTCCCTCCCGCTGGAATTTGAACTTGTGCCTGTTGTCTTTTTCTTTTCCCTGGAACTTCCGTTGAGAAGATTTTGTATATTAAGAGAATTTTAATTTTTTTATTGAGTTTAAATGAAAAAAAAAATATATCTATAAAT
Source organism: Haematobia irritans (assembly GCF_050003625.1). Classification (NCBI taxonomy): domain Eukaryota; kingdom Metazoa; phylum Arthropoda; class Insecta; order Diptera; family Muscidae; genus Haematobia; species Haematobia irritans. The sequence continues at coordinate 210,336,928 of NC_134398.1, forward strand.
ATATATGCCGAAAAAAAGTGATATACAACATATAAAACATTCTTGTGAAAAAAAATTTAGTTAAGCAAATTTGTCACTGCTGAGATTTTAACCTGTATTCTTTACTTTTTCATTCATACTAACAAAGAACATCTCGAGAAGTAGTTTGAATGATATGGCTTGGTATCATATTACGATCATATCGCAAATATTTGACTTGACTTTTCGATGCTTAGTGTCCTGAGAGTTTCAAAGCTTCTCTGCAAAGCGCACTGCAATGTGGAAAGCCGTATGGACTCGACTATAAAAAGTAGGCCCCTTGTCGTTAATCTTAACGGAATCGTAGGCAATAAATAATTTTTTCGAAGCTCTTTCGAAGCAACCCACCAATGTCATAAGGCGGAAATCATGTTAAAAAAATACCTCTATGTAATGTCAGCCGAAAAAATAGATCTGTTCACATTTCAAATATTTTTTGAAATATAATTTATTTTGTTTATTCCTAGTAATACGAAATAAATGAAATCGTCTTCAAATTTGTTGACTTCTTGTATTTTGTTTTTTTCTAGACATTTTTGTAAAAATTTTATTTCTATTGAAATTTTGTCAAAATTTTATTTCCATAGAAAATTTTGTTCAAAATTTTATTTCTATAGAAAATTTTGTCAAATTTTATTTCGATTGAAATTTTTTTCAAAATTTTATTTCTATTAAAAATTTTGCCAAAATTTGTTTCTCTTGAAAATTTTGTCAAAATTTTTTTCTATAGAAAATATTGTCAAAATTTTATTTCCATAGAAAATTTTGTTCAAAATTTTATTTCTATAGAAAATTTTGTCAAATTTTATTTCGATTGAAATTTTTTTCAAAATTTTATTTCTATTAAAAATTTTGCCAAAATTTGTTTCTCTTGAAAATTTTGTCAACATTTTTTTTCTATCGAAAATATTGTCAAAATTTTATTTCTATAGAAAATTTTGTCAAAATTTTATTCCTACAGAAAATTTTGTCATCATTTCATTTCTGTACAAACTTTTGTCAAAATTTTAATTCTATACAAACTTTTGTCCAAATTTTATTTCTATAAAAAATTTGGTCAAAATTTTATTTTTTATAAAAAATTTTGTCAAAATTTTATTTCTATAGAAAACTTTGTCAAAATTTCATTTCAATAGCCAATTTTACCAACATTTTATTCCTACAGAAAATATTGGTTTCATTTCTACAGAAAAATTTATTTGTATAGAAAATTTTGTCAAAATTTTATTTCTATCGAAAAATTTGTCGAAATATTTTTCCTATTGAAAATTTTGTCAAAATTTTATTTCTATAGAAAATTTTGCAAAATTTGATTTCTATAGAAAGTTTTGTCAAGATTTCGTATCTATAGAAAATTTTGGTAAAGTTTTATTTCTATTGAAAATTTTTTCAAACTATTTTTCTATAGAAAATTTTGAAAATGTTTTTTATAGATAATTTTGTCAATTTTTTTCTATAGAACATTTTGTCAATTTTTTTCTATAGAACATTTTGTCAATATTTGATTTATATATGAAACTTTTGTCAAAATTTCATTCCTACAGAAAATTTTGTCATCATTTCATTTCTGTACAAACTTTTGTCAAAATTTTCATTCTATACAAACTTTTGACCAAATTTTATTTCTATAAAAAATTTGGTCAAAATTTTATTTTCATAAAAAAGTTTGTCAAAATTTTATTTCTGTAGAAAACTTTGTCAAAATTTCATTTCAATAGCCAATTATACCAAAATTTTATTTTAACAGAAAATAATGGTTTCATTTCTATAGAAAAATTTATTTATATAGAAAATTTTCTCAAAATTTTATTTCTATCGAAAATTTTGTCAAAATATTTTTGCTATTGAAAATTTTGTAAAAATTTTATTTCTATAGAAAATTTCGTCAAAATTTGATTTCTATAGAAAGTTTTGTCAAGATTTCGTATCTATAGAAAATTTTGCTAAAGTTTTATTTCTATTGAAATTTTTTTTAAAATATTTTTCTATGGAAAATTTTGACAGTTTTTTTATAGATTATTTTGTCAATTTTTTTCTATGGAACATTTGGTCAATTTTTTTCTATAGAACATTTTGTCAATTTTTTTCTATAGAACATTTTGTCAATATTTGATTTATATATGAAATTTTTGTCAAAGTTTCATTCGTACAGAAAATTTTGTCATCATTTCATTTCTGTACAAACTTTTGTCAAAATTTTACTTCTATACAAACTTTTGTCCAAATTTTATTTCTATAAAACATTTGGTCAAAATTTTATTTTTATAAAAAATTTTGTCAAAATTTGATTTCTGTAGAAAACTTTGTCAAAATTTCATTTCAATAGCCAATTTTACCAAAATTTTATTTCAACAGAAAATATTGGTTTTATTTCTATAGAAAAATTTATTTATATTGGACATTTTGTCAAAATTTTATTTCTATCGAAAATTTTTTCGAAATATTTTTACTATTGAAAAATTTTGTCAAAATGTTATTTCTATGGAAAATTTTGTCAAAATTTGATTTCTATAGAAAATTTTATCAAGATTTTGTATCTATAGAAAATTTTGCTTAAATTTTATTTCTATTTGATATTTTTTCAAAATATTTTTTCTATGGAAAATTTTGACAATTTTTTTATAGATTTTTTTTGTCAATTTTTTCTATAGAACATTTTGTAGATTTTTTTCTATAGAACATTTTCCAATATTTGATTTATATATGAAATTTTTGTCAAAGTTTTATTTCTATAAAAAATTTTGTCGAAATTTTATTTCTAAGAAAATTTTGTCAAAATGTTATTTCTATAGAAAATGTTGTCAAAATTTAATTTCTGTAGAAAATGTTGTCTTCATTTCTATGCAAATTTTTTTCAAAATTTTATTTCTATAGAAAATTTTGTAAAAATTTTATTTCTATAGAAAATGTTGTCAAAATTTTATTTCTGTAGAAAACTTTGTCAAAATTTCATTTCAAGAGTCAATTTGCCAAAATTTTATTTCTTTAAAAAAATTTGTCAAAACTTTATTTCTATAAAATTGTTTTCCAATTTTATTTCTATTGAAAAGTTTTGTCAAAATTTTAACAAATTTTAAAGATTTGTGAGATACCTCTTAGTTGGAGATGAATACTTTTCAAAATCTACCAAAACATCGAGAATTCTACCAATCTACCAAACAGTAAAAAATCTACCATCTGTGGCATTACCGATGCCCATTAATTAATATTTTAATTAACTCCCAATCGGATACAATATATTTTTTCTGCATCTATAAATTATATTTTTTTTGTTTAATTTAAATTGTCACTCACTCATACGATAACCCTTTAAGTCACATCAAAACACTTTATTATACAAAAGGCGAGTTAGTTAGATTGTGTTGACTACTGTTGTGTTACTGTTGATTGTTTGGCTGTAAAGTGTGGCACGTTTTTCACACGAAATCCCACAAGAAACGACTTAAACTGCTCTTCAGTTACCGTTGGCATCATAGATTTGCCAAAGTAGAAAATACGGAGGAAGAAAAGCACCAACATCACATACCAAACCTGATTGGATTGGTGAAGGTGGATAATGTTGGCAAATTATATCAGCTGGCCCTGCAGTGAAGGACAACCAGAGCGACAGATTTAGATTGCTCATGTCATAGCGAATAAAACCACATGGCATGTTTGTCTAATGCAAGTCCTTTCAATGTAGCAGAAAAGTTTTCAACATCAACCAATTTAAATTTAATTTTTGGTTCGTGAAATTCTACCAGCGAGTGGTTATATTAATACAAATGAGAAAGACTGAAAATAGAGTATCATACGTTTTCATTTTAGTTGCTAGGCTTTTAATTAAACGATTGGAATTTATCTCTATACTACCCATATATTCATGTCCCATTTGGGGACTTAACTGCCGACAGTTTTTCAGTTAACTAAAGAAAAACAAGTAAGAAAAGTCTAAAGTCGGGAGGGGCCGACTATATTATACCCTGCACCACTTTGTAGATCTAAATTTTCGATACCATATCACATCCGTCAAATGTGTTGGGGGCTATATATAAAGGTTTGTCCCAAATACATACATTTAAATATCACTCGATCTGGACAGAATTTGATAGACTTCTACAAAATCTATAGACTCAAAATTTAAGTTGGCTAATGCACAATTTTAGTAAAAACAAGTATATACGGAACACAATTTTAGTAAAAAAACAAGTAAGTAAAGTCTAAAATCGGGCGGGGCCGACTATATTATACCCTTCACCCCTATGTAGGCCAAAATTTGGGTTACCATCTCAACTACTTCACATTTGCTGGAAGCTTTATAAAGGAGACAATTTTTTTACTTCTACAAAATCTCTAGAATTAAAATTTATATCGTCTAACGCTATCCAGTTAATTGGAGGAAACTTCCACTGAAAATGGGTATAAAATGTGTAACAGTCTACCATATTTCCCCAACTCTGGTGTACGTATATATGGGAGCTATATATAATCTGAACTGATTTTGACTAAATTTGACATGTATAGTTAGAATATCTATGCGAAATTTCACGTAAATGGGAGTATATATAAGTCCAAATCGGGCGAAAGATATATATGTGAGCTATATCTAAATCTGAACCGATTTCAATAAAATTTAGCACACTTGACTACACTACCAATTGTACTCCATGTGCAAAATTTCAACCAAATTGGGCCCAAACTCTGGCTTCTGGGGCCATATAAGCCCATATCGGGCAAAAGATATATATGGGAGCTATATCTAAATCTGAACCGATTTCAATCAAATTTTGCACACTCGACTATACTACCAATTGTACTCCTCGTGCAAAATTTCAAGCAAATCGGGATAAAACTCTGGATCCATCTAAGTGCATATCAGGCGAAAGATATATATGCGAGCTATATCTAAATCTGAACCGATTTCTTCCAAAATCAATAGGGTTCTCTTCTGACCCAAAACAGGAACATATGCCAAATTTGAAGTCGATTGGACTTAAACTGCGACCTAGACTTTGATCACAAAAATGTGTTCACAGACAGACGGACGGACGGACAGACGGACATGGTTATATCGACTCAGGGAACCACCCCGAGCATTATTGCCAAAGACACCATGTGTCTATCTCGTCTCCTTCTGGGTGTTACAAACATATGCACTAGCTTATAATACCCTGTTCCACAGTGTGGCGCAGGGTATAACAAGTAAGAAAAGTCTAAAGTCGGGAGGGGCCGACTATATTATACCCTGCACCACTTTGTAGATCTAAATTTTCGATACCATATCACATCCGTCAAATATGTTGGGGGCTATACATAAACGTTTGTCCCAAATACATACATTTAGATATCACTCGATCTGGACAGAATTTGATAGACTTCTACAAAATCTATAGACTCAAAATTTAAGTCGGCTAATGCACAATTTTTGTAAAAACAAGTATATACGGCCGTAAGTTCGGTCAGGCCGAATCTTATGTACCCTCCACCATGGATTGCGTAGAAACGTCTACGAAAGACTGTCATCCACAATCGAAATACTTGGGTTGTGGTATCTTAAAACTTCTTAACATCGTTTTCTAAATTATGAGTTAGTCCATACGTGGTATATATTAGACAAAAAAGTTATGTATAGTTAAGTCTACAAATAATTACGAATCGATATGGATTTTTGCACGCTACGTAGAGAGCTAGAATTGAAATATGGGGGGTCACTTAAATGGGGGCTATATACAATTATGAACTTGATATGGACCAATTTTTGTGTATTGGAAATCGATTTATCTGAGGGATATATATAACTATAGACCGATATGGACCTAGTTAGGCATGGTTGTTAACGACCATATACTAGCACAATGTACCAAATTTCAACTCACTCGGATTAAATTTGCACCTCCAAGAGGCTCCAAACCAAATCTCGGCATCGGTTTATATGGGGCTATATATGATTATGGACTGATATGGACCACTTTTGGCATGGTTGTTAAATATCATATACGATTACCACGTACCAAATTTCAAGCAGATCGGATGAATTTTGCTTCTCCAAAAGGCACCGTAGGTCAAATCTGGGGATCGGTTTATATGGGAGCTATATATAATTATGGGCTGATAGGAACCAATTCCAGCATGGTTGTTGGATACCATATACTGACATCACGTACCAAATTTCAACCGAATGGGAAGAATTTTGCTCTTCCAAGGGGCTCTGGTGATCAAATCTGGGGATCGGTTTATATGGGGCCTATATATAATTATGGACCGATTTCCACCAATTTTTGAATGGGAGTTTGAGGCCATATATTAACACCACGTACCAAATTTCAACTGAATCAGATGAATTTTGGTCTTCCAAGAGGCTCCGGAGGTCAAGTCTGGTGATCGGCTTATATGGGGGCTATATATAATTATGGACCGATGTGGACCAATTTTTGCATGGTTGTTAGAGACCATATACTAACACCATGTACCACATTTCAGCCGGATCGGATGACATTTGCTTCTCTTAGAGGCCTCGCAAGCCAAATCGGGGGATCGGTTTAGATGGGGGCTGGACCGATGTGGACCAATGTTTGCATGGTTGTTAGAGACCATATACTAACACCATGTACCAAATTTCAGCCAGATCGGATGAAATTTGCTTCTCTTAGAGCAATCACAAGCAAAATTTGGGGGTCCGTTTATACGGGGGCTATACGTAATAGTGGACCGATATGGCCCATTTGCAATACCATCAGACCTACATCAATAACAACTACTTGTGCCAAGTTTTAAGTCGATAGCTTGTTTCGTTCGGAAGTTAGCGTGATTTCAACAGACGGACGGACGGACATGCTCAGATCGACTCAGAATTTCACCACGACCCAGAATATATATACTTTATGGGGTCTTAGAGCAATATTTCGATGTGTTACAAACGGAATGACAAAGTTAATATACCCCCCATCCTATGGTGGAGGGTATAAAAATATGGGAAACATTTAAATCTGAAGCAATTTTAAGGAAACTTCGCAAATGTTTATGATTTATCACTCGATATATATGTATTAGAAGTTTAGGACAATTAGAGTCATTTTTACAACTTTTCGACTAAGCAGTGGCGATTTTACAAGGAAAATGTTGGTATTTTGACCATTTTTGTCGAAATCAGAAAAACATATATATGGGAGCTATATCTAAATCTGAGCCGATTTCAACCAAAATTGGCACGCATAGCTACAATGCTAATTCTAGTCCCTGTGCAAAATTTCAACTAAATCGGAGTTAAAAATTGGCCTATGTGGTCATATGAGTGCATTAGCGTAGCTAGACAATTTTCCTAGGGGGGCTATAGCCCCCCTAGCTAAAATAAAAAAAAATGTATAGACTGAACTTATAGGTTCAATTATTGTTTTATTTCATAAAAAAGAATACAAAAATAGACATCAAAATAATAAATAATAATAAAGCAACTAAAAGTAGTTCCACACTTTTTCCAGCAAAAAAAAAATGGGATTTGTTTTAAAGGCACAACTTTAAAAGCACTTCCAAAAATGTCCTCACAAGGAAGTTAATTATATTAACTGCACAGGAAGTTTTTTACTTCAGTTTTTTCATATTTTAATGCGTAATTTTTGTTTTCTTTTTTCAAATAGTTTAAAAAAAGAGTAAGAATAAATAAAATGGTAAAAATTATTCAAATTTTGCCACAAAAATGCTAAATCCATTATAGAAAAATCGATAATTATTGAAAATATTCAAACAAGCGTTAGAATGCATTAAAAATCATAAAAAAATATAAAAATTATTATAAATTAATGTTTCTTGAAGCTCGAGGTCTTTATAAATATTTCTATAATTCTAACAAAAGTTCGACCAAAAATCAAATAAAAATTATTTATTTGGGAAAATATCACACAACGATATGGATCACACCGTAGGAAGTGATGCAAATTTATTGCAACGGCTGTTGAAACGGTGGACATTCGTTCTATGAAGAGTTCCTAAATATTACATTCATCGCTTCTCCGCCAATTTTGCACCACTTCCGTACCCAAAAAGAACATTTTCAGAACATTTAATTTATGAAAGAATAGTTTTAATACCAATTACTATTTATAATTAAGATGACTAAACCAGACTAAACAATATAATAAAGTAGCTTTACAGCCTGTTTATGTATGTCGAATGAGCTCTGTGGATCAACTAAAATGGAAACAAACAGCTGAATTTATAACCAAAAAACAGCTGTTTCTATGCATTTCAGTCGATCGATTCAACTCGTTCGACATACAGAAACAGGCTGTTAGTTATTCAACTAAACCATAAGTTCAATCACAGCTCTATTTCATAAATATCAGACTTCAAACATTGCCATCGGCAACTGCTACCACAACCCAAATAATTCGATTGTGCATGAAAGTCTTTAGCGGAACTTTGTGTGGTTGTTTAATTTTTATAAAAATGTAAAATCGTAAATAGGTTTCCAAATTCTGGGGGGGATAAATTTTTTCTGGGGGGGTCTAAGCCCCCTCCCCAGAGGCCTTCCTACGCTTATGTATGAGTGTAAGTCGATTGGACTAAAACTGCGACCTAGACTTTGATTACAAAAATGTGTTCACGGACAGACGGACATGGCTATATCGACTCAGGAGCCCACCCTGAGCATTATTGCCAAAAATACCATGTGTCTATCTCTTCTCCTTCTGGGTGTTGCAAACATATGCACTAAATTATAATACCCTGTTCCACTGTGTGGAGCAGGGTTTAATTACGCAATCTCAATTTTAGGATGTGCAATTTACATAATATTTGCTTATATTTTTTTTTCATAAAAATTAAGACAACAATTTGGGAAATTGGCGTCCCTCCATTAAAATCGTATGTCTTTGTAATACGACAAATTTTCGTTAAAGCAAAGCCCCATACATATGGTCTTCCGATTTTAGCAAATATGACCAAAATTACCACATTTTCCTTTTAAATTCATCACTGCTAAATCGAAAACTCGCAAAAATGATTCAAATTAACCAATACTCTAATTTGTATGTATCAATCAATAAATCATAAATGCAGGCTTGAGAAATTTTATGCAATTTAAATATTTCCAATATTATACCCTCTACCACACGCAGAGAAGAAACATGATTGTCACAATCATATTCGAAGAGCAAAATAATATGATAGGAGCTATTTTTGCGGCGACCATGTAACATTTTAACCTGCAACCATGTTGGCTCAGTGAACATGGTTCTAAGAAAAATGTAATTGTCCTCATCTAAAATGTTATTATATTGATAAAAAGAATTTTGTTTGAATGAAAAGACAATGGTCACCATTTAAAATGTTATGGTATTCATTAAAAATGTTTTTCTCCTAGTTAAAAGAACATGGTCACAACCTAAAATGTTTTGATCTTTATGAAAAAACTTTTTTCATCGTCGAAAAAAGGACGCCACTTGAGAAAAGAAAACACAAAATTAATTTTATTTGTTTGTTTTTATTTATTTATAAACTAATTCATTGTTTATTTGTATTTATAATGCCGTTCAAGCAAACATCATATATTTTTACACACTCTATTTTATTTCAATTTCAACAATAAGTAATTATTCCATATTTACATCGAGCTCATCAAATGTACAAACGCAGACATCATGTAACTGCAAATAAAAATAAATTATACCATATAGCAAAATGCAGAACAATAAAACAGGTACATTTTTTCAATTACACTTTCCTTTTTTGTGTTCACATAAAACCACGTGCCAGTTCTGAATAAATAAATTAACACAAAACACAATAAATCCGTATTCTCCGTCCATTCCAAGAAACAATCAACACACGACTGACGCGCAAAATGAAAATCGTGTGTACCTGCTCAATGTTTTTATAAAATTCTTTTCGCTGCAAACAAGTTAAAAAATTAAATGGTCTTTATGGCCATGTAATGGTTCTAGACATGTCTATACTTAACCTATAAAAATACTTTTTTCCCTGTAAAAAAGTAAAAAAAATGAATGGTCAGGTACATGATTTTCCCGACCATTTAATGGTCTCAAATTCTATCATTTAAATGATAGAACATGTTTGCGGTATTTGAGAACCATTGAAATGCTTATTGCCACCATACATTTTTCTCCGCTCGAAAACTATTTTTACAAAGACTAAATACATGGTTTTCGCGGCAATTACATGCTCTAGATAAGCATTAAATGGATGCGGCAACCATGTCCAAACATGGTTTTTCTGTGCGTGCATAGAGTGGGGGTATATTAACTTTCCGTATGTAACAATTAGAAATATTGCTCTAAGACCCCATAAAGTATATATATTCTGGGTCGTGGTGAAATTGTGAGTCGATCTAAGCATCTCCGTCCGTCCGTCTGTTGAAATCACGCTAACTTCCGAACGAAACAAGCTATCGACTTGAAACTTGGCACAAGTAGTTGTTATTGATGTAGGTCAGATGGTATTGCAAATGAGCCATATCGGGCCACTTTTACGTATAGTCCCAGATTTGGACTGCGGGGCTTCTTAGAGAAATAAATTTCATCCAATCTGGTTGAAATTTGGTACGTGGTGGTGAACTCCGGAGTCTCTTGGAGGAGCAAAATTCATCCGATCCGTTTGGTACGTCGTGTCAGTATATGGTCTCTACTAACCATGCAAACATTGGTCCATACCGGTCCATAATTATATATAGCCCCATATAAACTTGACCTCTGGAACCTCTTGGAGGAGCATAATTCATCCGCTTCGGGTGAAATGTGGTACATTGCGCTAGTATATGGGCGCTAACAACCATGACAAAATTGGTCCATATGGGACCAATCATGGTTGCCACTCGATCCAAACATAATCTGCCAAATTTTTATTGTCAAAATTTTATTTCTATAGAAAATTTTGTCAAAATTTTATTTCTATAGAAAATTTCGTCAAAATTTTATTTCTATAGAAGATTTTGTCAAAATTTTATTTCTATAGAAAATTTTGTAAAAATTTTATTTCTATAGAAAATTTTGTAAAAATTTTATTTCTATAGAAAATTTTGTCAAAATTTTATTTCTATAGAAAATTTTGTCAAAATTTTATTTCTATAGAAATATTTGTTAAAATTTTATTTCTATAGAAAATTTTGTCAAAATTTTATTTCTATAGAAAATTTTGTCAAACTGCATTATATACGTATTTAATCTATATTTTTTTGTTTAGTATATATCCCGTATGGACTAACTTACAATTTGGACGACGGTGTTAAGAAGTTTTAAGATACCTTGCCATCGGCAAGTTTTACCGCAACCCAATTGATCGATTGTGGATGACAGTCTTTAGTAGAAGTTTCTACGCAACCCATGGTTCAGGGTACATAAGATTGAGCCTGGCCCAACTTACGGCCGTATATACTTATTTTTTATACCCTCCACCATAGGATGGACGGTATATTAACTTTGTCATTCAGTTTGTAACACATCGAAATATTGCTCTAAGACCCCATAAAGTATATATATATTCTATTGAAATCCGTCCGTCTATTGAAATCACGCTAACTTCCGAACGGAACAAGCTATCGACTTATAACTTGGCACAAGTAGTTGTTATTGATGTAGGTCGGATGATATTGCAAATGGGCCATATCGGTCCCTTTTTACGTATAGCCCCCATATAAACGGACCCCCAAATTTGGCTTGCGAATCCTCTAAGAGAAGCAAATTTCATCCGATCCGGCTGAAATTTGGTACATGGTGTTAGTATATGGTCTCTAACAACAAAGCAAAAATTGGTCCACATCGGTCTATAATTATATATAGCCCCTATATAATCCTATACCCCGATTTGGCTTGCGGAGCCTCTGAGAGAAGCAAATTTCATCCGATCCGTCTGAAATTTGGTACATGGTGTAAGTATATGGTCTCTAATGACCATGCAAAAATTGGCCAACATCGGTCCATAATTATATAAGCCGCCATATAAACCGATCACCAGATTTGAACTCCGGAGCCTCTTCGAAGATCACAATTCATCTGATTCAGTTCAAATTTGGTACGTGGTGTTAATATATGGCCTCAAACACCTATGCAAAAATTGGTCGAAATCAGTCCATAATTATATATAGGCCCCATATAAACCGATCCCCAGATTTGACCTCCGGAGCCCCTTGGAAGAGCAAAATTCATTCGATTCAGTTGAAATTTGGTATGTGATGTCAGAAAATTGTATCCAACAACCATGCAGGAATTGGTTCATATCAGTCCATAATTATATTTATATAGCTCCCATATAAACCGATCCCCAGATTTGACCTCCGGTGCCTTATGAAGAAGCAAAATTCATCCGATCTGGTTGAAATTTGGTACGTGGTGGTAGTATGATATATGATATTTAACAACCATGTCAAAAGTGGTCCATATCAGTCCATAATCATATATAGCCCCCATATAAACCGATCCCGAGATTTGGTTTTGGAACCTCTTGGAGGAGCAAATTTCATCCGAGTCAGTTGAAATTTGGTATATTGTGCTAGTATATGGCCGTTAACAACCATACCTAACTAGGTCCATATCGGTCTATAGTTATATATAGCCCTCAGATAAATCGATCCCCAATCACACACAAATTGGTCCATATCAAGTTCATAATTGTATATAGCCCCAATATAAGCGACCCCATATTTCAATTCTGGCTCTCAACGTATCGTGCAAAAAGTCCATATCGATTCGTAATTGTGTGTAGGCTTACCTATACATACCTTTTTTGTCTAATATATACCACGATGGATTAACTCACAATTTAGAAAATGATGTTAAGAAGTTTTAAGATACCACAACACAATTAATTCGATTGTGGATGACAGTCTTTCGTAGAAGTTTCTACGCAATCCATGGTGGAGGGTACACAAGATTCGGCCTGGCCGAACTTATGGCCGTATATACTAGTTTTGTGCTAACATTGTGGTTAGCAAAATTTAAATTTTGAGTCTAGAGATTTTGTCAAAGTTAAAAAATATTTGTCCAAATCGCCTCATATTTATATATTTGTATATGGGAATATAAGCCTTTATATAGCTCCCACAACATTTGAAGGTGTTAAAATGGTATCAACATGTTGTTGTTGGTATAATATATGCGACCTCGCCTGACTTTAGACTTTCCTTACTTGTTATATTTATTTTCAGTGTAGTCTTATATTCTATTTTTTTCAGTTAAAAAATATTTGTCCAAATCGCTTCATATTTAAATATTTGTATATGGGAATATAAACCTTAATATAGCTCCCACAACAATTGAAGGTGTTAAGATGGTATCAAAATGTTGTTGGTGGTATAATATACCCGCCCGACTTTAGATTGCCCTGGCTTGTTATATTTATTTTCAGTGTAGTGTTATATTCTATTTTTTCAGTGTAGACAAAATCTAGAGAAGTATAGATAAAACCAAATTTTCATATTTAAATTAAACGACTTTGAAGCCATTTTAATTTTTCCTTTTGATTTCTTTGTTCATAAATAGAAAAATAGATTTTTTTCTAGCACTTGTTTACTAATTTTACGGCCTACATTTAATACCCCTTAAGGTATTTTCAGACACTTGAAATTATATGAATAATATTTTGTACCGAATAACAAGCCTCCGGCATTACTAAAATATAAGCCATGCTAATTTTTCCTCAATACTCCTTACTTGAGTACAACACCATTTTAAATCCCTCTATTCAAGTCATAACATTTTATTTTAACAACCACCAACAACCAAAAACGTAGCAAAAGAAAACAAGTCCCAGTCTTGGGAGGAAGGGCAAAAAGAGAAAAATTCACATAGCCTAGTGAAATCTGAAATGACCGGCATATGAATACCAGCCGTAGTCCTTGAATCATCATCTGGGTTTTCTTCTTCATAGAAGAAAATTTGTTCATACATGGGGTAGAGATAATGCCATCAAAATATTCAATTAGTTTATGGTATTTTGGGTTTGTTGGTTTTTTACAGGCTATGTAAAGGAATGGTGTATTGGTTGTTGGGTGGGAGGGGGGTCATGTGTTTGTCTTGAACCAAACTGACTTGAGGTTGACCAAGTGCTGTCAGCACATTTGAGGCTATTTTGATATATATTTTTTTTGTTTTTGCCTTCTGACCAATGTGTATGGACGGAATTGAAAGTGAGGTTTGCTTTAAATTTTCTTCTATCTGGAGCAAATGCTCCGTGAATTTTTACATTAATGCTTGAATGTGCTTTGTCGTTTTGGGCCAAAGGTTTTGCTATTCATCTCCCTTCTATCGCCCTTCCATATTTGTCTATATCGAGTTGTTTTTCTAGTTATTGTTGTTTTGTATGTTTTGTTTTTGTTTTTTTTTTTTTAATACATATAGCTTGATATTGTTGTTGAAAAAAAAAAAATTTTAAACATATTTACTTGTTTCGCTTGATTTACTTTTCCCTTGATCTAGCCTTGAAAATATTTATGAATTTTTTTTGTCATTTAAGAATTTCTCGAATAAAATATAACTTTCTTAGTAGATTTAATAACTGCGCATTTTTTTAGGATTTGCTTTAATACTAAAGGCAAACCCTAATAATTTCACTATGATGCTCAGTAATTTGAAAACAAACAAGTATATACGGCCGTAAGTTCGGCCAGGCCGAATCTTATGTACCCGCCTCCATGGATTGCATAGAAACTTGTACTAAAGACTGCCATCCACAATCGAATTACTTGGGTTGCGGTAACACTTGCCGATGGCAAGGCATCTTGAAACTTTTTAACAACGTCTTTTCAATTGTAAGTTACTCCTTACGGGGTAATTTAGGTTAGGTTATATCGGTCTATAGTTATATATAACCGATCCCCAAAAATAATCTACCAAAATTTTATTACTATAGAAAATTTTGTCAAGATTTTATTTCCATAGAGAATTTTGTCGTTCTATAGTTATATATAGCCGATCCCCAAAAATAATCTACCAAAATTTTATTTCTATAGAAAATTTAGTCAAAATTTTATTACTATAGAAAATTTTGTCAAGATTTCATTTCCATAGAAAATTTTGTCAAAATTTTATTTCTATAGAAAATTTTGTCAACATTTTTGTACTATAGAAAATTTTGTCCAAATTTTATTTCTATAGGAAATTTTGCCCAAATTTTATTTCTATAGAAAATTTAGTCAAAATTTTATTACTATAGAAAATTTTGTCAAGATTTCATTTCCATAGAAAATTTTGTCAAAATTTTATTTCTATAGAAAATTTTGTCAACATTTTTGTACTATAGAAAATTTTGTCCAAATTTTATTTCTATAGGAAATTTTGCCCAAATTTTATTTCTATAGAAATTTTGTCAAAATTTTATATCTATAAAAAATTTTGTCAACATTTTTTTACTATAGAAAATTTTGTCCAAATTTTATTTCTATAGAAAATGTTGTCCAAATTTTATTTCTATAGAAAATTTTGTCAAAATTTTATATCTATAGAATATTTGGTCAAATTTTATTTCTATAGAAAATTGGGTCAAAATTTTATTTCTATAGAAAATTTTGTCAAAATTTTATTTCTATAGACAATTTTGTCAAACTGAATTATATACGTACTCTTGATCAGGGAGAAATTCTAAGACGATATAAGCATATCCGTCTGTCCGTCTGTCTATTGTAATCATGCTACAGTCTTCAATAATGGAGCTATCGTCCTGAAATTTGGCACAGAATCGTCTTTTGTCTGCACACAGGCCAAGTCCGAAGATGGGCTATATCGGTCCAGGTTTTGATATAGCTCCCATATAAACCGATCGCCCGATTTGGGGTCTTGGGCTCATAGAGACCGTAGTTTTTATCCAATTCGCCTGAAATTGGAAATCTTGAGGTATTATTGGACATTAAAAAGGTGTGCCGAAAATGGTTATTATCGGAACATGTTTTAGCTCCCATATAGACCGATCTCCCGATTTTACTTCTTTGGCTTATAGAATCCGTAGTTTTTATTCAATATGCCTGAGGTGTGCCGAAAACTGTG
The DNA here is from genome assembly GCF_050003625.1 of Haematobia irritans. Taxonomy (NCBI): domain Eukaryota; kingdom Metazoa; phylum Arthropoda; class Insecta; order Diptera; family Muscidae; genus Haematobia; species Haematobia irritans. Next base: position 210,352,911 of record NC_134398.1, read on the forward strand.
ATTATCGAACCATGTTTTGATATAGCCCCCGTATAGACCGATCTCCCGATTTTACTTCTTTGGCTTCTAGAATCCGTAGTTTTTATCCAATATGGCTGAAATTGCAAATCTAGAGGTATTATAGGACCATAAAGGGGTGTGCCGAAAATGGTCAGTATCGGACCATGTTTTGATATACCCTCCATATAGACCGGTCTCCCGATTTTACTTCTTGGGCTTCTAGATTCCTTTGTTTTTAACAATTATGCCTGAAATTGGGAATCTAGATGTATTCTAGGACCATAAAGGTGTGTGCCGAATATATTGTGTATCGGTACATTTTTTGATATAACCCACTTATAAACTGGCCCTCCGATTTTGGGTCTGGATTCTAGAACTACAATAGATGTGCTGAATATTGTGTATATCCCTCCATGTTTTTGGCATAGCCCCCATTAGACCGATCAAATTGAAAATAAATGGAGCACTATTTCAGCAGGATTGTAAGGGAGAAAGGCAGTACCAACAGCTTACAAAACAACTGAATCATCCTTGATTTTTGTTGGCGATATCCCGATTTAGAGCAGCTTCTACAGAGCGCTGATATAATTGCTCATTTTAATAGAAAAATTGCTCAGAAGTTATATATACCCAGCAAAAAATACTTCAGCAGTAATAGTTTAGTTGTTTTGTAAGCAGTTGGTACTGCCTCTCTCCCTTACAATCCTGCTGAAATAGTGCGCCGTTTTTCCTGGGTAATCTTGAGTATAGCATTGTTGGCGTAAAGTAAAACAGCGCTACCTTTCATGCATCTATATTGCATCAATTGGTTGCAATAACGTAAACGAATGATCATAAACTATTTTGATTACTCGTTTACGTTATTGCCACCAATTCATGCAGTGTGGATGTACTGCCTACTTTTTTGTATACCAACAAGCGCAACTAAACTCTAACTGCTGAAGTATTTTTTGCTGGGATACTGACATGTTAGACTCACAAAATGATTTAGTTTTTATCGGTCCATTGGTAAGGCCCAGGGTTGCCATTTTGTTCCAATCGGACCAAATATGGTCCAAAAAATTATTAAATTTTAAATTTGGTCCAATTTGGTAAATGGTAATTTGGACCATTTTTGTCAAATTTTAAAAATTTGGACAAAATTTTTCTGTAGAAATAAATAATAGAAATAAAATTTGAACAAAAATTTCATAGAAATAAAATTTTGTACAGAAATAAGCTTTAAAAAATTTGTATAGATATAAAATTATCTACAAAAAAGAAATAAAATTTTGCGATAACTTTCTTTAGAAAAAAAATGCTTGCTGTTGCTCTAAGAGAAGCAAATTTCATCCGATCCGGCTGAAATTTGGTACGTGGTGTTAGTGTATGGTCTCTAACAACCATGCAAAAATTGGTCCACATCGGTCCATAATTATATATAGCTCCCATATAAACCGATCCCCGATTTGGCTTGCGGAGCCTCTAAGAGAAGCAAATTTCATCCGATCCGGCTGAAATTTGGTACATGGTTTTGGTATATGTTCTCTAATAACCATGCAAAAATTGGTCCACATCGGCCCATAAGTATATATAGCCTCCATATAAACCGATCCCCAGATTTGACCTCCGGAGCCTCTAAAAAACGAAAATTGCATCCGATTCCGCTGAAATTTGGTACATGGTGTTGGTATATGTGCTCTAATGACCATGCAAAAATTGGTCCATATCGGTTCATAATTATATATAGCCCCCATATAAATCGATTCCCAGATTTGTCCTCCGAAGCCTATTGGAGGAGCAAAATTCATCCGATCCGGTTGAAATTTGGAACATGGTGTTAGAATGTGGTCTATAACAAACACGCAAGAATTGGTCCATATCGGTCCATAATTATATATAGCCCCCATATAATTCGTTCCCCAGATTTGATCTCCGGAGCCTCTTGGATGAGAAGCCGCTAATATACATGCCAAAATTGGTCCATATCGGTCTATAGTTATATATAGCCGATCCCCAATCACACAAAAATTGGTCCATATTGGTTCATATTCATGGTTGCCACTCGAGCCAAAAAAAAAATCTACCAAAATTTTATTTTTATAGAAAACATTGTCAAAATATTATTTCTATAGAAGATTTTGTCAAAATTTTATTTCTATAGAAAATGTTGTCAAAATTTTATGTCTATAGAAAATTTTGTCAAAATGTTATTTCTATAGAAATTTTTTTCCAAATTTTTCTTTTATAGAAAATGTTGTCAAAATTTTATTTTGTCAAAATTTTATTTCTGTAGAAACTTTAAACTTAATAGCACGTATATATACTACGTATATATACCACGTATGGACTATGTGGTATATATTACGGTGTTAGGAAGTTTTAAGATACCTTGCCATCGGCAAGTGTTACCCCAGTAATTCGATTGTGGATGACAGTCTTCAGTAGAAGTTTCTTCGGCCTTGCCGAACTTACGGCCGTAGATACTTGTTTCTAGTTTCTTTTTTAACGTACTTTCATTCCAGTTAACTGAAAGTGGAATTGTAAACTAATAAATCGACGAAAATTTCTGTAATCATTAAATTATTATAGATATCTTTAGAATTTAATAATAATGAACATTTGTTTTAATTTATTTATCCTTTGTTAGAAGAAAAGCTGCAGGTCTTGTGTCTCCAAATCACAAAACTTAAACTTTTTTTTTACGGGAGCCAAAGGAAAATTAAAGAAAGAACACTTAAACAAAACACTTGATGAACATAAACTAACCCCTTTTGATACAAGACTTAGAAAAGATTAACTTATTTTTCAAAGCTACCAAACAGAAAGTCTTTAAACGAAAATTCCCAAGAAGAACAAGTATCACGAACGAAAAACAAAAAAAACCCAACTAGAAAATTTATTTGTATTTTCTTTAAGCATCTAAGCTCAGGGATTTAAAGACAAAAGATATTTCTAAGCAACAAAAAGAATTTAGTTTTTCAAAAACAGGAGAATTATAGCATGGAGCCTTTGACAAAAAAAAAATATACAATGGAAAATCGCAATAAGAAAGTTATTTCAAATCAAATGCATGTTCGTATAATCTTGAATGTGTGTTACTTTTCGTAAATGTTGTTTCATGGTTTCGTGAATTTTAGTTCACAAGTTATTATTAGTGTAGGGTAATTTCCTTACTTTTGAGTTATTAGAACAGCTTTCCATTGACAATACCTCCAATTACCAATGTGAAGTATAATACCATACCATAGAATTCGAAAACAATGGAAGCAACCAATTTCTATGTGGCATCTGTATTTCTTTCTCCTATTGAAAAATACCTAAAATGTGTGAATGGGTTAATGTGTCAAGAATTTTTCTTCTTAATCAAGATTGTGATGTTTTCTGATTGATGCAAAGCAATGACAGGAAATCATTGTTTGAAGGAATTGACATATGGAAATGTGTCAAGAACTGTGAATAGAAATAAGATGATACAGTTTTTGTATGCACTGAGAAAAATATATATATATTGTTAGGCCTAGGAGTTCTTGTCCTTCAAATACAAATGCGTTTTTTGCTTAGCATAGATAAAAGTTATATTTATGTCTGATATAAAGTAATGTACCCAAAAAATAATTAAAGTAATGGAAACTTTTTTTTTAAATGTTCCGATATTCGGAATCGGAAATCGCAAGAATTTATTTTTCTTGTAACGAAAAAATAGAGTTACTCTCGGACTTCAAAACAATTTTAATTCGAAATTCTCATTAAAAAGAACTATAAAGGTCAAGGGAAAACGCGTGTAAATCGGTGAAATCGTTTATTTAAAAAATCAAATTAAATTTCTTTTTAAAGTTCAATTAGTATAAAATTCAGGAAAAATATTCAGTTAGGCTTTCGCTTTTCCAAATCCAAATTGCCGCGCCTCACGCTTGACACCTGCCATCAGATTTTGTACAGCCACCTTGTCCACCTTCTTCGCCGCAGAAAGCCAGTTTGCCTTGAACTGCTGCTCGTCCTTAGCAGATTTTTTGGTCTTCCTTAAGTTCCGCTTGACAATAGCCCAGTATTTCTCAATTGGGCGGAGCTCTGGCGTGTTGGGAGAGTTCTTGTCCTTGAGAACCACCTGCCTTGGCCTTCATAATTGGCTTTAATAATTTAGAAAAATTCTTCAAAATAAATTAAGTCGTCTTTCATTATACCCTAAACCACATAGTGGTCAGGGTATAATAAGTTTGATCGGCCAAAAAATGTGCCTACCAGAAATATTGATTTTAGACCCCATAAAATATATACCGATCGACTTAGAATCACCTCCTGAGTCGATCTAGCGCTTGGTGTCCTTCCGTCCGTCCGTCTGTCCATGTATTTGTTGTTCACAGGATTCCGGTCGCAATTATTAACCGATTTTGATGAAATTTGGTACAGGGCGTTTTTTGGGCACAAGGACGAACGCTATTGAATTTGGAAGAAATCGGATCAAATTTAGATATAGCTCCCATATATATGTATCGCCCGATTTCGACAAATAGGTTCACGTTGCGCGTTTTTTCAAACGGATCGCCACCAAATTTGGCAAAAGGTAATCTTTTCCATCGCCCTTCAAGTCTGCAAAATTTCATTCAAATCGGTTCAGATTTAGATATAGCTCTCATATATATATATATATGTATCGCCCGTTTTTCCCAAATTTGGCCACAAAACCTTTATTTATCAACCGATCTTACTCAAAGTTGGCTAAATATAATCTTCTATAGCACTAACTATATGTGCAAAAAATCATCGAAATCGGATCATATTTAGATATAGCTCCCATATATATGTATCGCCCGATTTCGACAAATAGGTTCACGTTGCGCGTTTTTTCAAACGGATCGCCACCAAATTTGGCAAAAGGTAATCTTTTCCATCGCCCTTCAAGTCTGCAAAATTTCATTCAAATCGGTTCAGATTTAGATATAGCTCTCATATATATATGTATCGCCCGTTTTTCCCAAATTTGGCCACAAAACCTTTATTTATCAACCGATCTTACTCAAAGTTGGCTAAATATAATCTTCTATAGCACTAACTATATGTGCAAAAAATCATCGAAATCGGTTCAGATTTAGCTATAGCTCCCATATATATGTTCCGCCCGATTTTTCTAAATTTGGCCATAAAACCCTTATTTATCAACCGATCTTACTAAAAGTTGGCTAGATTCAGTCCTCTATAGTACTAACTATATGTGCAAAATTTCATCGAAATCGGTTCAGATTTAGCTATAGCTCCCATATATATGTACCACCCGATTTTTCTAAATTTGGCCATAGAACCCTTATTTATTAACCGATCTTACTAAAAGTTGGCTAGATTCAGTCCTCTATAGTACTAACTATATGTGCAAAATTTCATCGAAGTCGGTTCAGATGTAGTTATAGCTCCCATATATGTATCGCCCGATTTTGAAAAATTCGCCCCTAATAACTTTATGTTTGACCATACAGGCCTCATTTCTTAACTGATCTTACTCAAATCTTGCACAAGGTAACCTTTCGTGGTATTAATCAAACCCGCAAAATAGTATGCAAATTGGTTCAGATGTAGATATAGCTTCCATATATATGTATCGCTCGATTTTCCGAAATTTGGCCATAGTACTCTTATTTATTAACCAATGTTACTCAAATTTCAAATTTTGATGTACTAGCCGATCGTACTTATACGTACTTGTAGCTCTTACATAAGAATATTGCTCGATTTTTACAAATTTGTTCTTATTACCCACACTAATTTAACGATTTTCTCTTTTTTAATAATGGACTCAATATTAGTGGCATACTAACTCCGTAGGAGCAATATCAGCACAGCCAGTGTTGCTAGAAGTAGGGGAAATTCCCTATATGTAGGGTTTTTCTAATATTTAGCGTCTTATAAGCACCTAGCTAGGACCACAATGTAGGGAATTTTCACTCAACACAATTTGTAATAATTTTTACATTTTGGTGGCTCTAGAGGAGGAAATTAGAAGCCGGGAAGGCTTTATCTTTAACAATGTGTGGTAAACTTTATTCCAGTAAAATATTTTGTCAACATTTTATTTTTATAGAACATTTTGTCGAAATTGTATTTCTATAGAAATTTTTTTCAAAATATTATTTCTATAAAAAATTTTCTCAAAATGTTATTTCTGTGAAATTTTTCTCAAAATTTTATTTCTATAGAATTTATTGTCAAAATTTTATTTCTATAGAAAAATTTCTCACAAAAATTTGTTTATAGAAACTTTTTCCAAAATTTTATTTTTATAGAGATGTAACAAAAAAGATTACTAATTTGGGTAGAATTCTACCAACTGTGGCAACCGTGGTGGTAATACAAATTTATATTCTTATATACGTTGCATATTCATGTTTTAAGATAATAAAGTACTTAGAACCATTTTTGTTTTGTAATTTTTTTTAAATTTAACGAAAAATATAGTAGGGAAAATTGTTTGTGAATGTATGGGAAAGTAGGGAACTTTTTTTGTCCTTGTAGGGTAAACCGAACATTTTCCCTGGCAACATTGACTATGAGCAATAGTCAGATTGACACAAAGCACCCATAGACATGTACCCATTAATTTTCTTAAATATGCAACTGCGGTTTATCTCCAGACCTATATGTTACCCCACAAATGCCTATGATTACTAATTCTGTAATGGTGGTTTAGGGTATGATATAGTCGGCCCCGCCCGACTTTCTACTTTACTTGCTTGTTTTTTTTTACGTTTTGTATCTTAATTTTAAAGCTTTTGCTTACAAAATAAGAGATATTTTTTTACACTTTATTTTTTAGTGGAGATATATCTTAATTTCTACTTGAAGTCGAGTCTAAAGTTTGTATTTCGTTAACACGAATCAAATACGCAAAAATCAAATTTAAAAGAGAGTTGTATCGTAAATGTGTCCTTACTTTAATTTTCCGCTTCTCTGGCTCAGAATCCAATACCAAAATCATTAGTGCAAAGTCAAAACCTGTAGAACCGGACATGCTTTTGTTCAGTGCAGAGATCATTTCCATTTTGTTTTCAATTTCAGAATTTTCCATTATGTATAGGCTTAATATTCCATTTGTCACATTCTAATGAACTTATGATAATATAATCGCCCACAAAACTCAATTATTTTCTTTTTATCATAATTTGTCTGAAAAGATTTACTAAAAGCAAAAACCGCCAGTAAAATAAAAGGCAAGGAGAACAAAAAAAGGAAACCTTGATATATTACCACACTAAATGAGTCACGATTTCCATTTCTCATTCTACTGAAAGAAAATCGAAAGTCTCACTATGTTTCCATGAAATACCTGCACATATTTCATTTAATTATCATGAGATGGGTGGCGACATATGCAGAAGCCATTATCTCACACCCTTCCAAACATTCCAAGACCAAATCCCCCCGCCTCCCATTACCCATCCAGCCTATGTCAAGCACATTTGAACGGAGATTAGAGTTTTATGTTGACCACACTAGGTCACTTGGACCTTTCCTTTCTTCCTTGATTTTCTAAAAGTCATTACACACCGGAAGTCACACTCAATGGATGTTTTTGGGATGATGGAAGGTGTTTTGTGTGGAATGTAGGAATGAAAAGGATGACTAAATTGCATTACCAACGTCCAACGTCAATTATGTTAAGGACACCATCAAAACATTCTTTACTTTACTTGGCCAGTGTACGCATATGGCTTTAATAACGCATCATGAATCACTGAAATGTTGTTCAAGTCTAAATGGTAAGGACACAGACATCGCAAACACATACATATACACCATACTCTCCTGCCTTCATATAAAGAATCACATACACAGACAGACATATATAAAAATGTGGCAAGACCAAATAAACATTAAAATTATGCCAGGATTTTCTGTTTCGATGTTTTTTTTTTTTTTTCTTATGTAGGCCACACTAAGGAAACCAAACACATCTACTTCACATTAAAATCCAGAGTAGAGAAGGAAAATCAACAATTTCATAAACACCCACACTTAAATTTAATAACAGTTATAAATGGATGACAGTGGTGTCGTTTAAAGTTAAACTTACAACATTTTTATGGTATAAAAAAATAAACAAAATTGTTTGGCTTGCATTTTATGTCGTAAAAATCCACAAGTGTCTGGAAAAGTGTATTATAACTTGGTGTTTACAACACCCAGAAGGAGATGAGATAGGCACATAGTGTCTTTGGCAAATATGCTAAGGACCACTTCCTGAATCGACTAAGCAAAGTACGCCTGTCTGTGATCACATTTTCATAAATAAAGTCTAAGTCTAAATTATAAACCAATCGACTTCAAACTTAGCCCTTATGTGTGTATAACGTCAGAATCGATATCAATAGATTTTGTTAGAAATTGGTAAAGAGTTAAATATAGATTCCATATATATGAACAGATATGAACCCAGAGGCCTTCGTTTCACCTTGATTTGCTTTAAAACTTGCAGTTCTTCTACCAGCATATCCCTATGGACTGAATAGCCTAAGTGAGCCTGAAAATAATTCGAGCTGCCACTTTAGCATTACCAGCTTTCCAGCAAAAAAAGCAAGTAAGGAAAGTCTAAAGTCGGGTGGGGCCGACTATATTATACCCTGCACCACTTTTTATACCCTCCATCATAGGATGGAGGTATATTAACTTTGTCATTCCGTTTGTAACACATCGAAATATTGCTCTAAGACCCCATAAAGTATATATATTCTGGGTCGTGGTGAAATTCTGAGTCGATCTAAGCATGTCCGTCCGTCCGTCCGTCTGTTGAAATCACGCTAACTTCCGAACGAAACAAGCTATCGACATGAATCTTGGCACAAGTAGTTGTTATCGATGTAGGTCGGATGGTATTGAAAATGGGCCATATCGGTCCACTTTTACGTATAGCCCCCATATAAAGGGACCCTCAGATTTGGTTTGTGGAGCCTCTAACAGAAGCATATTTCATCCGATCTGGCTGAAATTTGGTATATGGTGTTGGTATATGGTCTCTAACAACCATGCAAAAATTGGTCCACATCGGCCCATATTTATATATAGCCCCCATATAAACCGATCCCCAGATTTGGCTTGTGGAGCCTCAAAGAGAAGCAAATTGCATCCGATCCGGCTGAAATTTTGGTACATGATATTGTTATATGGTCTCTAATAACCATGCAAAAATTGGTCCACATCGGTTCATAATTATATATAGCCCCCATATAAGCCGATCCCCAGATTTGGCTTGCGAAGACTCCAAGAGAATTTCATCCAATCCGGTTGTAATTTGGAACATGGTGTTAGTATATGATCTTTAACAACCGTGCCAGAATTGGTCCATATCGGTCCATAATTATATATAGCCCCCATATAATACGTTCTCAAGATTTGACCTACGGAGCCTCTTGGAGGAGCAAAATTCATCCGATCCGGTTCAAATTAGGAACGTGGTGTTAGTATATGGTCGCTAACAACCATACAACAATTGGTCCAATCACACAAAAATTGGTCCATATCGGTTCATAATCATGGTTGCCACTAGAGCCAAAAATAATCTACCAAAATTGTATTTATATAGAAAATTTTGTCAAAATTTTATTTCTATAGAAAATTTTGTCAAAATTTTATTTCTAGAGAAAATTTATTTCTGTAGAAAATTTTGTCAAAATTTGTTGTCTACTTTGTCAAACTGAATTATATACGTATTGGATCGATCTTTTTGATTTAATATATACCACGTATGGACTTACATACAATTTAGAAGATGGTGTTAGGAGGTTTTAAGATACCTTGCCATCGGCAAGCGTTACCGCAACTTAAGTAATTCGATTGTGGATGGCAGTGTTTAGAAGAAGTTTCTACGAAATCCATGATGGAGGGTACATAAGCTTCGGCCTGGCCGAACTTACCGCCGTATATACTTGTTAGATCTAAATTTTCGATACCACATAACATCCGTCAAATGTGTTGGGTGCTATATATAAAGGTCTGTCCCAAATACATACATTTAAATATCACTCGATCTGGGCAGAATTTGATAGACTTCTACAAAATCTATAGACTCAAAATTTAAGTTGGCTAATGCACTAGGGTGGAACACAATTTTAGTAAAAAACAAGTAAGGAAAGTCTGAAGTCGGGCGGGGCCGACTATATTATACCCTGCACCACTTTTTAGATCTAAATTTTCGATACCATATAACATCCGTCAAATGTGTTGGGTGCTATATATAAAGGTTTATCCCAAATACATACATTTAAATATCACTCGATCTGCACAGAATTTGATAGACTTCTACAAAATCTATAGACTCAAAATTTAAGTCGGCTAATGCACTAGGGTGAAACACAATGTTAGTAAAAACAAGTATATACGGCCGTAAGTTCGGCCAGGCCGAAGCTTAAATACCCACCACCATAAATCAAATATTAGGGTTTCCTTTGAAATTTCTGGGGGGTTTGAGGACAAATCAAGGAGAACATTTCAACCAGTACACTTCCCGAAGATAAATTTAAAGATTTTACCTATGAAGACTATATCAGATTCTGGATTTGTAAGAACCATTTTTGTTTGAGTTTTAGAGGAATCAATAACATCTATTTATGGTCCTAAAATACCTTTAGATTTCAAATTCCAGGCAAATTGGATGAAAACTACGATTTCTATGAGCCCAAGACCCCAGATCGGGAGATCGGTTTATATGGGGAATATATCAAAACCTGGACCGATATAGACCATCTTCGAACTTGACCTGCCTGCAGACAAAAGACGGGCTTGTGCAAAATGTCAGCATGATTGCTTTATTATTGAAGACTGTAGCGTGATTGCAACAGACCGACAGACAGCCAGACAGACGGACATGGTTATATCGTCTTAGAAGTTCTCCCTGATTAAGAATATATATATATATATATATATATATATATATATATATATATATATATATATATATATATATATATATATATATATATATATATATATATATATATATATATATATATATATATATATATATATATATATATATATATATATATATATATATATATATATATATATATATATATATATATATATATATATATATATATATACTTTATATAGTCGGAAATCGATATTTAGATGTGTTACAAACGGAATGACAAACTTATTATACCCTTGTCACCATTCTATGGTGGTGGGTATAATAAATATGGGAAACATTTAAATCTGAAGCAATTTTAAGGAAACTTCGCAAAAGTTTATTTATGATTTATCGCTCGATATATATGTATTAGAGGTTTCGGATAATTAGAGTCATTTTTACAACTTTTCGACTAAGCAGTGGCGATTTTACAAGGAAAATGTTGGTATTTGGACCATTGTTGTCGAAATCAGAGAAACGTATAAATGGGAGCTATATCAAAATCTGAACGGAGTTCAACCAAATTTGGCACGCATAGCTACAATGCTAATTCTACTCCCTGTGCAAAATTTCAACTAAATCGGAGCAAAAAATTTGCCTCTGTGGTCATATGAGTGTAAATCGGGCGAAAGCTATATATGGGAGCTATTTCTAAATCTGAAGCGATTTCAACCAAATTTGGTACAGACAGTTGATATGTTAATTCTACTCCCTGTGTAAAATTTCTCGTAAATCGGAGTAAAAGATTGGCCACTGTGGTCATATGAGTGAAAAACTGGGGTAAAACTCTGGCTTCTGGGACCATATTAGTCCATATCGGGCGAAAGATATATATGGGAGCTATATCTAAATCTTAACCGATTTCAATAAAATTTGGCACACTTGACTATAGTACTAATTGTTCTTCTTGTGCAAAATTTTAAGCAAATTAGGCTAAAACTCTGTCTTCTGGGGCCATATAAGTCCATATCGGGCGAAATATATATATGGGAGCTATATCTAAATCTTAACCAATTTCTTCCAAAATCAGTAGTTTTCTATTCTGAGCCAAAACACATACTTGTGCCAAATTTGATGTCTTTTGGACTAAAACTGCGACCTAGACTTTGATTACAAAAATGTGTTCACAGACAGACGGACATGGCTATTTCGACTCAGGAGCCCACCCTGAGCATTTTTGGCAAAGACATCATGTGTCTATCTCGTCTCCTTCTGGGTGTTGCATACATATGAACTATCTTATAATACCCTGTTTCACAGTGTGGTGCAGGGTATATATTGTTGGAAAAATTTTCTATAGAAATAAAATTTTGACAAAATTTTCTATAGAAATAAAATTTTGGCAAAATTTTCTATAGAAATAAAATTTTGGCAAATTTTTTTTAGAAATAAAAATTTGGCAAAATTTTTATAGATATAAAATTTTGACAAAATTTTCTATAGAAATAAATTTTTGGCAAAATTTTCTATAGAAATTAAATTTTGGCAAAATTTTCTATAGAAATAAAATTTGGACAAAATTTTCTGTAAACGATTTTTTGCTTCGGTAGTTTTTGGTTGACTAAAACCTCGTTGCAAGCTTCATCCGGATCCTCAAGACGCTCCGGAGGTCACATCTGGGGATCGGTTTATCTGGGGGCTATATATTACTATAGACCGATATGGATCAATTTTGGCATGGTCCATACTAGCACAATGTAACAAATTTCAACCGAATCTGGATTTCAATATATGGGGGTAATATATATAATTATAGACCGATATGCACCAATTTATGCATGGTTGTTAAAGACCATATACTAACTCGATGTACCAAATTTCAACCGGATCGGATGCATTTTGCTTCTACAGAGGCTCCGGGGGTCAAATCTGGGGATCGGTTTATATGGGGGCTATATATAATTATTGACCAATATGGACCAATTTTTGCATGGGTGTTATATGGTCTCTAACACCACGTACCAAGTTTCAACCGGATCGGATGAATTTTGCTCCTCCACGAGTCTCCGGAGGTCAAATCTGGGGATCGGTTTATATGGGGGCTATACGGAAAATTGGTCCGATATGGCCCATTTGTAATACCATCCAACCTATACCAAGAAGAACTATTTATGCCAAGTTTCAAGTCGATAGCTTGTTTCGTTCGGAAGTTAGCGTGATTTCAACAGACGGACGGACGGACACGATTAAATCGACTCAGAATTTCACCACGACTCTGAATTTTATAGATCTTAGAGCAACATTTCGATATGTTACAAACGGAATGACAACGTTAGGATGGGGGGTATATACCATGGTGGAGTGTATAAAAATAGGAGATGTTTTTCAACACGTTATTTCAGAGACGTTTTTTACTTGACACAGAGCATAATTTCTATTTAAAGTCATGTCCGAATTTGGAAATTAAATTTTTAGACAAAATCAATTTGTATACCCTGCACCACTACTGTCGTTCAGCGTATATTAAGTCTGTGCATTTGTATGTATCTCCAAGAAGGACCAGTCTCAGACCCATCATTTAGAATTAAATTCTGAGTCGACGATTTCTGCCTGTCTGTCTGTCTGTCAGTGTGCAAAGTACATCTCGCAGTTTAAGTCCGATCGTCATCAAATTTGGCATAGAGTCTTTTCGAATTGCTCCGGTGCCGAATTGCACGGTTGCTCCCTACCGTGGTGCAATGGTTAGCATGCCCACCTTGCATACACAAGGTCGTGGGTTCAATTCCTGCTTCGACCGAACACCAACAATTTTTCAGCGGTGGATTATCCCACCTCAGTAATGCCGGTGACATTTCTGAGGGTTTTCAAAGCTTCTCTCAGTGGTTTCACTGCAATGTGGAACGCCGTTCGGAATCGGCTATAAAAAGGAGGTCCCTTGTCATTGAGCATAACATGGAATCGGGCAGCACTCAGTGATAAGAGAGAAGTTTACCAATGTGGTATCACAATGGACTGAATAGTCCAAGTGAGCCTGATGCATCGGGCTGCCACCTAACCTAACCTAACTTAAATTGCTATTGATTTTGGAAAAAAACGGTTCATATTTAGATATAGCTCCCATATATATATTTCATCCGATATACACTTATATGGCCCAGAGACCAGAATTTCAACTTAATTTACTTCATATTCTTCACAAAGACTACAGCTGATCCTATCGTCAAGAATGACAAATTTGGTTGAAATCGGTTGACATTTAGATATAGCTCCCATATATATCTTATACCCGATATAGATTCATATGAACCACCGCAGGGAAAATTTCATTCCGATTTACTTGAAATTTTGCACTGAGAGTAGAATTAACATTTTAGTAATATGGTTTAAATCTGTTAATATTCAGATATAGCTCGCATAGGTATGTACGTCTGATTTTGGGGAAATGTGGTAGAATATTTCATAGTTTGTAATCATTTACCAATGGGATTTTATTCCAATTTATTTGATATTTTACACAAAAAATAAACTTGACATTATATTCAAGTGCGTCAAATTTGATCCTCCGGTTTAGACAAATATGGCCAAATTACCCATATTTTACTCAAAATTGTGTGATGATTTCCCATATTGTAACAGGTTGGCTTATAAGTCTCCGGTCTAACAAAGAAGAACACACTTTTTGTCAAAATTCGTTTTTATTATTCAACATAGTTTCCTTCAAGACCTTCCTTCCAATTTTTTGATGCCATTTTTGGTAGTACTCCTTCGGTTTTGCCTCAAAATAGGCCTCAGTTTCGACGATCACATCTTCATTGCAGCCAATTTTTTCCCTGCGAACATCCTTTTGAGGTCTGAGAACAAGAAAAAATCGCTGGGGTTCAGATCTGGAGAATACGGTGGGTGGGGAAGCAATTCGAAGCCCAATTCATGAATTTTTTTCCACCGTTCTCAATGACTTGTGGCACGGTGCGTTGTCTTGGTGGAACAACACTTTTTTCTTCTTCATATGGGGCCGTTTTGCCGCGATTTCGACCTTCAAACGCTTCAATAACGCCATATAATAGTCACTGTTGATGGCTTTTCCCTTCTCAAGATAATCGATAAAAATTATTCCATACGCATCCCAAAAAACAGAGGCCATTACTTTGCCAGCGGACTTTTGAGTCTTTCCACGCTTCGGAGACGGTTCACCGGTCGCTGTCCACTCAGCCGACTGCCGATTGGACTCAGCAGTGTAGTGATGGAGCCATGTTTCGTCCATTGTCACATACCGACGGAAAAACTCGGGTGTATTACGAATTAACAGCAGCAAACACCGCTCAGAATCATCAACACGTTGTTTTTGGTCAAATGTGAGCCCGCGCGGCACCCATTTTGCACAAAGCTTCCGCATTTCCAAATATTGATGAATGATATGACCAACACGTTCCTTTGATATCTTTAAGGCCTCTGCTATCTCGATCAACTTCATTTTACGGTCATTCAAAATCATTTTGTGGATTTTTTTGATGTTTTCGTCGGTAACCACCTCTTTCGGGCGTCCACTGCGTTCACTGTCCTCCGTGCTCATTTCACCACGCTTAAATTTTGCATATCAATCAATTATTGTTGATTCCCCTGGGGCAGAGTACGGAAACTTATTATCAAGCCAAGTTTTTGCTTCCACGTTTTCCCTTCAAAAAACAGTATTTTATCAAAACACGAAATTCCTTTTTTCCATTTTTTTTTCACAATAACAAAAGTTGCTTCACAAAAGACGCTCTATCTCACAAACTAATTGACTTACAGACGTCAAATTTTGACAGGAATCATTTGAAGTTTGGTAGACCGGGACTTATCAGCCAACCTGTTTGTCAAATCCTACTCACTGTAATATAAGACTTTCCACAAAACGGTTGATTTACAATATTATCTCAAATCCAAACAATTGACAACCGAGCGGTAAAATATATATTAGAGTTATAGATAAAAAAATTAAATTCATAAGGATATGGGCTAAATCCTTATGAATTTAATTTTTTTTATCTATAACTCTAATATATATTTTATCGCCCGATGGCTTAAACACTTATATTTTTTTTTTTTGCTAACATTGTGTTCCGTTCTTAGGCGTCATCCGTTTAAAGTTTTAATTACAGAGAATTTGTTACAAAAATAAAATTTAGTTTTTTATGCATTTACCAATAAATTTTATGGATTTGAGATGGTACAAAATATGTTGGTCTACACTGTGGTGAAGGGTATAATATAGTCGGCCCCGCACGACTTTAGACTTTACTTACGTATTTTAGTAAAGTGGATATGATTAAACATATCCGGCAAGTCCTAATTATAGCTATTTCTAATCTCTACTAGAGAGTATTAAAGGGTGATACGGTGAAAATTTGGTCAATATAAACTTGACGTATTTCTTTCAATTTTGCATTTTAAAAACCTGAACACCCCTCACTTTGAAGGAGTGTGTGTGTAGAATGTTGCTCCTGTTTTGATTTTGGAATTCACTCTTCAGTTGTCAAAATGCCGTCCAAGCAAGAAGAGGAGCGTATCAAAATTTTGCTCGCGCATCGCGAAAATCCGAGCTACTCGCACGCAAAGCTGGCAAAATCGCTAAAATTTGCCAAATCAACCGTTACAAATGTAATTAAAGTGTTTGGGGAACGTTTGTCGACAGCCAGGAAGTCTGGATCGGGGGGAAATCGAAAACCGGAAGCCGCTGAGACGACAAAGAGAGTTGCGGGTAGTTTCAAGCGAAACCCTAACCTCTCTCTCCGAGATGCCGCAAATAAGCTGGGTGTATCGTCTTCAACCGTGCATCGAGCCAAAAAACGAGCCGGACTATCGACTTACAAGAAGGTAGTGACTCCAAATCGCGATGATAAACAAAATACGACGGCCAAAGCGCGATCCCGGAGGCTGTACACGACGATGCTGACGAAGTTTGACTGCATGGTAATGCACGACGAAACCTACGTCAAAGCCGACTACAAGCAGCTTCCGGGACAGGAGTTTTATACGGAAAAAGGAAGGGGAAAGATAGCAGATATTTTCAAGCACATAAAGCTGTCAAAGTTCGCAAAGAAATATCTGGTTTGGCAAGCCATCTGTACCTGTGGCTTGAAAAGCAGCATTTTCATAGCTTCCGGGACTGTCAACCAAGAAATTTACGTGAAAGAGTGTTTGAATAAACGTCTGCTGCCTTTCCTGAAGAAACACGGTTGTTCCGTACTGTTTTGGGCGGATTTGGCATCTTGTGATTACGGTAAAAAGGCCATGGAGTGGTACGCCGCCAACAACGTGCAGGTGGTTCCCAAGGACAAGAACCCTCCCAACACGCCAGAGCTCCGCCCAATTGAGACATACTGGGCTATTGTCAAGCGGAACCTAAAGAAGACCAAAAAAACTGATAAGGACGAGCAGCAGTTCAAGGCAAACCGGCTTTCTGCGGCGAAGAAGGTGGACAAGGTGGCTGTACAAAATCTGATGGCAGGTGTCAAGCGTGAGGCCCGGCAATTCGGATTTGGAAAAGCGAAAGCCTAACTGAATATTTTTCCTGAATTTTATACTAATTGAACTTGAAAAAGAAATTTAATTTAATTTTTTAAATAAACGATTTCACCGATTTACACGCGTTTTCCCTTGACCAAATTTTGACCGTATCATCCTTTATTTTTACCACTAACTGACCACTGTGCAAAATTTTGTTATTGTAAATTTACGAAGAACAAAAAAAAAAAAAAAAAAAAAACAAAACAAACATTTACTCCCATTCATATAAAACCTACAAACATACAAAGATATACTCGTACTCGTACTATACCGCCATTCACATGGAAAAAGAAATAAGACAAATGTCAACAACATATTTTGTTTTTTTTTTTTTTTTTTTGCGAGGACTCTTTAGCCTGATACCCTCGTACACATATTAAAGTCCTTTAGGAAAATATATGAAGGAAGTAAAAAATTTAAAATGAAAGAAACTATTTTTCCTGGTCCCTCACATAATTCAGAGAAAATCATGATAGAAAACAAGCTCCAGCCTCAAGTAACGAACATTAATTGTTTGTGTGTATGTATGTGCTTTATCCATCTCAAAGAAGCCAGTTGTATATGGGGACAATATCAAAATGTTTGGCATGAATGTTACTAACCTACAACAATAGAGTCAGTCACTATAGAGTCAAAGCATTTTCTGATTTGGTTGACTTGGTAGTTGGTTAGCCTTTCACCATTCTTCAGGGTTGCTAGGAATTTCTATATGAAACTTGTTAGTATGTTTATATTTTGTGTGCGTGTGTTTGTTACAAAGTCTAAGGGAGAAAAAAACAACGAAATCTATGTCACCACATATTTAGACCAAACACAAAAGAAAAAAGAATTGCTTAGATCCCTTTTTGTTTACAGCTGCTCCCAGAATAATCAACGAAATGTTAACACAACAAGACGTAAACAAATGTTCACAAATATTTCCGAAAAAGGAAAGGAATATTCCCTAACACGTGTTCTGTTTACATTTTGCCAGAGGGAGAGCGAGAGAAAGAGAGACGAAAAGTATTTGGGAGCAAAATGTTCGAAAATGTTATGCGCAATCTCTTTACAAATAACTACCACACTGTTAAGCTGAAGATACAGCCGGCTCTAAAGCAAAATAAATAGTTTAACAGTTGAATGCTTCTCTGTTATTTTTACATAAATAGATAGGAATGTAAGGACTTTTCTAATTGTCCTTACATTCCTATATTTTTGATTTTAAAAATCAAAAATAAATTAGAGCCAAAATTATTCATTGAATTCCATTGTTATTTTTACAAAAAATAAGTGGATATTGATTTAAAATATATTTATTGTGAAGTTATTCAATTGAATTGATTAACTTAATAATATTGATCGTGCTTACCACATACAATGGCTTAAAACCCCACATTATAAAAGACGGTTAACACCAAACCACCAAGTGAATCAACCTTACCCTGTTGGTCTGTCCGTCTCTCCATATGCTCCAACGACGAAAGCTTTAAACATCCCAGAAAAAAAATTAGAATACACACACACAAACATTTCTTTTAAAGCGCATCCCGGAATTTGCATCACTTCTTAAGGTGTGATCCGAATTCAGTGTCTTGGATGTGTATTATAAAATTGTGTGATATTTTGCCAAATAAATAAATTTTATATTTTATTATGACTTTTAATGCATTCTATCGCTTGTCTAAAACGTTTGACCTCAAATATTTTAAAAATTTGCAATTTTTCTAGAAATAATTTAGAACTTTTTTTTTCGACAAAATTTAATAAATTTGTACCATTTTATTAATTCTTCCTTTCTTTTTAACCTATTGAAATAATTTAAAATTTCTTATTAAAAATATGAAAAAAAAACAGTTTTAAACAAGTATATACGGCCGTAATTTCGGCCAGACCGAAGCTTATGTACCATGGATTGCGTAGAAAGGTCTACTGAAGCCGATGGCAAGGTATCATAAAACTTCCTAACAACGTAATATATACCATACTAGCGTAACCCGGCCCGCTTCGCTGCGCCTTCCGAAGCGTATTTGGAGGAATATTTTGCGTTAACTTAGTCAACTATATCCTTCGTGTTGAAAACAAATTCGAAAAGATTTGAATTCTTTTAAACAAATCGGACTACTTGATTTTTCGTTTATAGGTACAAATACGACGGGAGTGGGTGTACCCTTTCCTCCAAATTTGTTTAATAATGTTCTGTATTCAAGTAGTTGGACAATCTTCTATATTTCTTGTGAATTTTAAGTGTGGTTTGTCAAGGAAAGGTATCCTTCTCCTCAACATATCTGAAAATGAAGCACTATATTATTACATACAAAGAATTACTGTTTCCCATCCAATAAATCGCAAAAAGTAAATGTAGTAAAAAATTTTACCAAATTAACATTTGCTAAAATGTTGGAAAATGATGCACCCTCTACGTTGGCTGCCAATTTCATTTAATTTAAGTTCTTTACTAAAAAGAAGTCTGGCAGAAGCCTGTGCAAAAATAATCAAATTATGTACCGAGTTCCCATTTACGGACAACCCTCTACTTTAAATTTAAGAAAAAAAAAAAAACAACGGACAGAAGGGAACCCTCTCCCCACCTTCGCCCCACTCCGACCTGATATCGGACTATCACGTACCCTATATTAATTTCGCAACGACTCAATGGTCCCTATAAATTCTATCGAAGTAAATCGACAAAGTTTATTTCAATCCCCAACCAGATATCGAAAAATCATATACTAATTTAAAAATCATGTATAAATTTAATCACCTCCTCCCACGTTCCCCGTAAATTTCAAGTAGATCGGCGATGTTTAAATTTTGCTCTATTGTTTTAAAGGGACGTCACTTTCCCCGATACAATATCGACAAACACCGTAGTGAATAGCACCCCTAACCTTCCCTGAAAATTCTTGAAACTTTCCTTCAAGTATGGGGCAAGGAAGGTTGCCTCTTCGTTCATAAACTTCCCCCACTGCCTATGTAAATTTCAAGAAAACTTAAGAATTTTTGTTTTTTTTTGCAGTTTTAGAGGATGACCTCCTCCCCGACTAAATATCGAAAAGTGATGTAGCGTATCTTTTGTAAAGGTCCCAGAGGGCGGCCTCTCCTCCTTCCAAATATCACAAAATCAGGTATCAACTATTAATATCGTAACCTCTCCCCAGTCCTCTGTAAATTTCAAGTAACTCGGTAAAGTTTAATTGTTTCTCTGTATGTACTTAAGAGAAGCGAATGTCTCTCTATGCCCTTTTATTTTTATTAAAAAATCAGGAACCTGATATAAATTTCATAACCTCACCTATTTTTCCGTAAAATTTCTGTCGGGGAGTTTAGTTTTGTTTTCACTGTACTTTAAAAATAAAGTCGGTCAAAGGGGTGGTCCCCCTCCCCGACCAAATATCGAAAAATAATGTAACGGATTTTTGTCTAGATGCCAACCCTCACATTCAATGAAAATTTCAAGCAAATCGCATAATTTTGTTCCAAGTTTCAAAAAGTAGGGCAAGGGGGAGGTCCCCCTCCCCATCCACATATGAAATCATCGGGTACCCCATACTAATTCCATAACCTCGCCACATGTTCCCTGTAAATCTCAGATAATTTAGAGAATTTTAGTTTTTTCACTGTACTTCAAACTTCAATGAAAATTTCAAGCAAATCAGTCAACTTTGGTCCAATTTTCAAAAAGTCCGACGAAGGGGAGGTCCCCCTCCGCGACCAGGTGTCAAAAAATGAGGTACCCTATTTTCACCACATGAACGCCCCCTACGATCTCTGAAAGTTTCAAGTAAATCGGTTCAGCCGTTTCGGAGCCAACTCGGAACATACAAACAAACAAACAAACAAATAAACAAACATAGATTGAATTTTATATATATATAGATAGTCCATACGTGGTATATATTAAACTACAAAAGGGCCGATTAAATACGTATATAATTAAGTTTAAAGTTTCTATAGAAATAAAATTTTGAAAAAATTTTCTATAGAAATAAAATTTGGAAAAAATTTTCTATAGAAATAAAATTTTGACAAAATTTTCTATAGAAATAAAATATTGACAAAATTTTCTATAGAAATAACATTTTGACAGTGTTTTCTATAAAAAAAAAATTTTGGTAGATTATTTTTGGCTCGAGTGGCAACCATGATTATGAACCGATATGGACCAATTTTTGTGTGATTGGGGATCGTCTATATATAACTATAGACCGATATGGACCAATTTTGGCATGGTTATTAGCGGCCTTATACTAACACCACGTTGCAAATTTCAACCGGATCGGATGAATTTTGCTCCTCCAAGAGGCTCCGGAGATCAAATCTGGGGAACGGTTTATATGGGGGCTATATATAATTATGGACCGATATGGACCAATTCTTGCGTGTTTGTTAGATACCATATTCTAACACCATGTTCCAAAATTCAACCGGATCGGATGAATTTTACTCCACCAAAAGGCTCCGGAGGACAAATCTTTGGATCGATTTATATGGGGGCTATATATACTTATGGGCCGATGTGGACCAATTTCTGCATGGTTGTTAGAGACCATATACTAACACCATGTATCAAATTTCAGCTGGATCGGATGAAATTTGCTTCTCTTAGAGGATTCGCAAGCCAAATTTGGGGGTCCGTTTATATGGGGGCTATACGTAAAAGTGGACCGATGTGGACCAATTTTTGCATGTTTGTTAGAGACCATATACACCATGTACCAAATTTCAGCCGGATCGGATGAAATTTGCTACTCTTATAGGATTCACAAGCCAAATCTGAGGTTCCGTTTATATGGGGGCTATACGTAAAAGTGGACCGATATGGACCAATTTTTGCATGGTTGTTAGAGATCATACACTAACACCATGTACCAATTTCTTTTACAGCAATCGCAAGCCAAATTTGGGGGTCCGTTTATATGGAGGCTATACGTAAAAGTGGACCGATATGGCCCATTTGCAATACCATCCGACCTACATCAATAAAAACTACTTGTGCCAAGTTTCAAGACGATAGCTTGTATCGTTCGGAAGTTAGCGTGATTTCAACAGACGGACGGACGGACCTATATGCTCAGATCGACTCATAATTTCACCACGACCCAGAATATATATACTTTATGGGGTCTTAGAGCAATATTTCGATGTGTTACAAACGGAATGACAAAGTTAATATACCCCCATCCTATGGTGGAGGGTATAATAAAAACGATATATAACATAAAAATATATTTTTTTAGAAAAATATGTAATAAAAAATCATAATAATAAAGAACATCCCAGGATGTAGTTAGAATGTCACGCCGTGGTGTCATATTAGGTTCATATCACAAAGATTTTAATTTTTAATGAAAAAAATATTTTTATACGAAAATATATGCCGAAAAAAATAAAACAAAACAAAAGCGATATATAACATAAAAATATATATATTTTTTTTGAAAAATATGTAATAAAAAATCATCACAAACATTTGAATAGACGTTTTGATGCATCGTGTTCAATGGCATTTGTGGTGGAAGGGAAGAAGTTGTACAATTTGTATAAAGTGTAACAAGAAATATAAGAAGTGAAATTGAAAATAAATTGTTTTTTAGTCTTTTAAATTTCTTCATCCAAATTAACTTCCAAGGTATAACTTCAAAAGCACTGCTAAGGATTCAAAAATGGAGTACTTTCATCCTATGAGAAGCCAATGTAGAATTCATTGGAGAAGATCTAAGTTTGCACTACTTCCGGATCACAAATCGGGGATCAGGGCGAAATTGTGAGGGTGAGATACTATGCGACCAAAATAGGGAACTTCTTTATTGAATTTTCATAGCCATTCGGATTTTATTTAATCTTTTTACATTGCACGAATTCTATTCTGCTTGTTTATCTGTCCTTTTCACAATCTATTTGATATTTGAAATTATTAATCTTGGAGATTATCTAGACCTAGATTTTGGTATAAAAAATTTAAACTCAACTGTTTGTTTATGGAAGGACCTCCTCCTCACTACTATACACATTTATAGGTCGGATATAATATATTTCAATATGCGAAGGCAGGAAATCTGCCTTGGTAATCAAATTTAACGTATGTACATTTAACTTATGTCGTGTTTTTTAATTTTTTTTAACAATAAAATATGTCATAAAAAAAAATAATTTTATTCGATTTTTTTTTTAATTTTAATTTATTGAAACTTTAAAAGCACATTTAAATTTATTGGAGTTTTTATATACCAACATAACTGGCCTGATCTTTAGTGTAATTTGGAGAAAAGTTTTGCGGTGAAAACGGGATACTAACTTTCTTAATAAGCCGAACCACTCATTGTAATTGCGGTAGTATATAGAATTAGTTCCATGGGCGGAACCAGCGAATTTAATATTCTAATATAGAACAAAGATGATGCGATGCATCTGAGAATTTCCACCATAGCATGGGGGCATACTAACTTTGTCATTCCGTTTACAGTACATCTAAATATTGCTCTCAGACCCCATAAAGTATATATATTCTTGGTCGTGATGAAATTTTGACTCGATCTAACTGTGCCCGTCCGTCAGTCAATTGGAATCACACTAACTTACGAACGACACGAATTATGGGCTTTCGTCCATATCCGATATATTCAACCCGTTTGAATGTTAGAATATTCCCTCTAACTACCATGAAAATTGGCCACACTAAAAAAATATTGTCGTGAGACCAAAGATTTCACGGGAGCCACCGTGGTGCAATGGTTAGCATACCCGCCTTGAATACACAAAGTCGTGGGTTCGATTCCTGATTCGACCGAACATCAAAAAGTTTTTCAGCGGTGGATTATCCCACCTCAGTAATGCTGGTGACATTTCTGAAAGTTTCAAAACTTCTCTAAGTGGTTTCACTGCAATTTGGAACGCCGTTCGGACTCGGCTATAAAAAGAAGGTCCCTTGTCATTGAGCTTAACATGGGATCGGGCAGCACTCAGTGATAAGAGAGAAGTTCACCAATGTGGTATCACAATGGACTGAGTGGTCTAAGTGAGCCTGATACATCGGGCTGCCACCTAACCTAACCTATCCTAAAGATTTCATGTCCTTAAAACACGAATCCGAATTTTGCTTAGCATAGAAGACGCATTTCTCTGATATGAAGTTTTTTCCTTGTCCAAAAGTCTATAAACTATTCAATGAAGTCATTTTGTCCTAATAGTTAAGTAATTCGATTTAAAATTGGGTATCCTAAAATGAAAGAAAATTTTGTTTGACTAAGGTCAACTTGGCTTTAACCCTTTCGACCCTAAAGTTGCCTGTGGGCAACTTTTTGTGTTTTGAGACTCACTGTCAGCGTTGTTTTTGTTCATAAAACTATAACGGTATCGAAAGCTACAAGTGTTTTCTTCAAGTTGAATGAAAAATCAGCTAATTTCGTTGTCAATTAGCAAAAAAAATTTCATTAATACGCACGTACCTCAAGAAAAAAATATTTGCGAATTTAAAAAGAGGTTTTTATATATGTGACGTTTTTCAAAAATTACAACTAAAATGTTGAAAGTTTTTATTAAATCTATTGTAGTACATGTCAAATAAAATATTTCTGGAAGTCAAATCTTAGAATTGCAAAAAAACAACAGATGAGAAATTTTTAAAATTGAAAAGTTGCCTGTGGGCAACTTTGGGCAATTGTGGTAGTGAAATTACATATTTTTGAACATAAGGCCTGGAGAAAAAAGGTTTGAAAAACAATGATTTTGAAACAATTTTGAACTTCAATTGGGATGTCCCAGTGACGAGAAATGCGGCGATGATGTGGAAAACATATCTGCAGTGCAGTGGGGAATTTGGAAGGAATCGTAAAAAGGGAGGAAGCCACTTCTTGGCAACATACTAGTGGATTATCACGAATATTGACGCTTTATAATACTTTGGGTTTTTACACCGCCAGTTAAATTGACATGGGTTAAAAACAAAACATTTTCGTGAGTCACGCGTGATTCACGCGAAGCCGTGAATGAAATTTAAACGAAATCTCGTGAATATGCGTGAACGGGATTAAAGAAAAATGTGTGGTGCGTGAGCGTGAGTAAAAATCAAATTGTGTTCGTGATTGTAAGTGAGTAAACTTTCTCTGAAATCACGCTCCCGATAAAAATTTACATTCACGATCCAACCCACCCTCACATCCAACTCACGCTCAAGATAAAATTCACGTTAACGATAAAATTCATGTTCACGATAAAATTCACACTCACGGTAAAACAGACACAAAAAGTCACAATCACGAACAAATTCACGTTCATGATTAAATTCACGCTCACCGATTTTAATCACCCTTACTTATTTAATCACGCTTAAGATTTCAATAGCGTGAGTCGCGAGAAATTTCGTTAATTACCAGAATTTTATTGAGCCACGAAAATTGTCGTGTTCCGAAAATATTCGTGACTCACGAGATTTGTCGTGAATTACGAAAATTGTCGTGAATCGTGCGAAAGCGTGAGACATAAACGTTGTTCATGCGTGAGCGTGCGCGAGTATGACTTTTCATTTCGTGAATTCATTTCGTGACCGTGAATTCCTACCCACATGGCGTGCGTGAGTACAAACATTTCTTCGTGAATGTGTTTGAGCGTGATTGAAATTCCACTCACGCGCGCATCTAAGTATATATTTACTGTAAAATAACAAAAAAATTAACAGAAATCCAATAAAACGTAATACGTCTATCATTACAAAACAAACTATTTTGTAGTCACAATTGCCCACAGGCAACATTCTCTACCGCCTAAACGAATGGGGGTGGCGACCCGAAATTTTGGCTAGACGCTTCTTAAATGACTTCAACATGATTAAAAGTAAAAAAAAAAATAGCGATACCTATGAAAATTCGGGGTCGAAGGGTTAATAATCCTGAGAAAATTTTACAAAAATAATTTAATCGTCTTTAACAAATTATACTTATACACATATTTTACCATAACCATAGAACAGGTTATAATAGACAATTTTAATAAATTAAAGGGGGGATTTGATCCCCCCTTTAATTTACCTACGAGGAGTTCATGTGGTAAAATGGTTATAGATGAATTGAAAAAGGAAACAAAACGATTACATGCCCGATAAATGAAATAAATTCAAAATCAAAATAAGAAAAAAAAACAGAAACTAAAAATATTAAATTTAAATTAATAAATATTAATTTAAAAATTTAAATAAAACCATTAAAAATTTTTCTTAACATTTTTTTATTAAAATTTGAAACACTTCCCCGAAAACTATAAGGTAGATAAAAACGACATTTATTAAATATTCTCTTTAATTTCCTGCTTCCAAGGAATTCATGTGGTGAAGTGGGTAAAATTGCAAAGCCAAATAATTAAATTTTAAATACTTCATAAAGTTTATGCTAAAATTACTATTATTATTATTTTATTTTAATTTATTTTTGAAAAATTTTAACAAATTTTTTGGTACGACATACAAAACTTTCTATGATTTTCTATGAAATTTCAAAGCCAAATTTTATAAAATTTCAACAAAATTTTGTATTTTGCTCCTTAGTCATGAATAAGTTTTTAGTTAAAAAGAGTTTGCTATTAACATAACTGCCAACTTATATCAAGATTTTTGGGAGCAATTCCTGTTATATTTATATCTTTAATACTTAACAGATTTTCGAAATGTTAATTGAATAACATAAGCATAAGCTGTTAAATCAGAACACTGTAGGCAGTCTTTCAGGACAGCCAATACCATGTTATGTTAATGAAACCTTTACGGAAGTGTGTATGAGTGTGTGTGCGTGTGATGGAAATTCGTTTGTCTGTGGCATACCGAGACTCCGGTTGCTTGAAACAGCATCCACCAGTATAACGGCGATGCTTTTTGCGATAACAACCATTTTAACGCATTGTGTTTTTTCGGCGTAAATCGAGCGACAGCAAAAATTGTGGTCATTGTGAAGAGAAAAGCAAAAAAACAAAGCGAGAATAAGCTTAATAAAGAAAATAAGAAAATTACCCACAGAAAAAATCTACACAAAATCAAAATAAATTAATAATCAAAATAAATTAAAATCAAAATTTAGAATAAAAAATTAAATAAATAAATATATCTTTAAAAATTTTTAAGAATTTCCCCCACCAAAATATATATGTGCTAAATAAAAAAAGGCATTCATTTAATATCCTCTTTAATTTCCTACAACAATAATTTTTTTTATGTGCTGTCATATTTCCTTTAAAAATTTTCGTCTTCATGCTATGGCATTCCGGAAATTATAGTTCTATCTAAAGTTTCGTGCCGATTACATTTCACATCGTCTAAGCGGGAGTGCGTTAATTCTGTGTCTATGTGTGTGCGTACGAATGTTTTGTGTCTGGTTTTAAGTACCACATAGTTTTGTGCGTGTTTTAAGCCAACAATTGTTAATCGGTATAAAGTTTTACCCAAAAAAAAAAAAAAAAAAAAAAAAAAAAAAAAAAAAAAAAAACCAAGCATTTTCGTAAATACGAATGAAAAGTCGACAACAACGGAAACCAAGAAATTTCATTCGTTCGCCATACTTGTGGATTACTAAAAGGCGTACAACTTATACTTGTCGATGCAGACTTGGGTGCTGCTATTTTAAGGTGTGTTCATTGAGGCGAATTTCAACAACAAACAAAACAGAAGTTTCAAAGAAAGTTTTTAATTAAAAAATAATTTTGGAGTAATTGCAAGGCACTGTCAATTGAATATGCAAGTGATTTTTTGTTAAATCAGAAACAAAAATGTTCGAAGGTATAATGGTGGAATTTTCATGCCGATTTTTATGAAAAAAAAATTTATATATTTCATGGTTCCGTTAAGCTCCTAGTAATTTAAAAAGCTAAAACCAATTGTGTCTTATGAAAATTTTGATGTTTTTGGTTTTCGTGACCTTTGTGCATCGTTCTTGGCCATGTGCAAAATAAGTGAAAATCATAGTTCCTGTGTAACGAAGACTATCGAAATATTTTGTGTAATTTATTAAGAATTTAAGATTTAGTGATGGATATGCTTAGTAAAAATTTATTTAAAAAATTTACGATACGTAAAAAATCAAAAGCCGTTAATTGAAAAATTAATTTTTGGAAAAAAGAATTTAAATTAAATATTTACATTGTGTTTTCTGGTTTAATTCTTAAATATTTTCTTTATCCATGGTGACGTATGACGAATTGTAATATTTTGAAATTTGGTCTCCAGAGCGTATGATTATTGTGAAATCTCAAACTTAATACAAAGTGAAGCCAGAGTCAATTAAAGTCAAATTAAATGTATTTAAATTCATGTTTTAGTCCTAATTTCCTGCACTTATACATTTTTATGTATTTTAAATAAATGAACTAAAAATAAAACAAAAATCTACCCAAGAATAATTTATTAGATTAGATTTTCTGGTCCAATTCTTAAATATTCACATTATCCATGGTGACGTATGACGAATTTTAATATTTTGAAATTTGGCCTCCAGAGCGTATGATTATTGTGAAATCTTAAACTTAATACAAAGTGAACCCTCCAGAGTCAATTAAAACCAAATTGAATGTATTTAAGTTCATGTTTTAGTCATAATTTCCTGCACTTTAATACATTTTTATGTATTGTAAATAAATGAATTAAAAATAAAACAAAAATCTAACCAAATGATTTATTAGATTCTCATTTCCCCCAAAATGGTATTATTTGTTAAAAATTTCTTAAAATGTGTAAATTTTACCAGAAGTTAATCCATCTCCATGAAGTCAGTAGGGAGCTAAAAACCTTTTCTGCAATTTCGAACTTCATTTTTTCCTTCAAACTATGAAATTTTCTTAAAGAAGTGAAAAAATTAATTATGTCTTATAAATTTTCTTGAATTTGTCAAAAAGTGTTGGAACACATTTTTTTGTCATAATTTTCTTCACTTTAATAGATTTTTATGTATTTTAGTTAAATGAATTATTAGATTAGATTTTCTGGTCTAATTCTTAAATATTTACCTTATCCATGGTGACGTATGATGAAATTTAATATTCTGAAATTTGGCCTCCAGAACGTATGATTATTGTGAAATCTTAAACTTAATACAAAGTGAACCCGCCAGAGCCAATTAAAGCCAAATTAAATGTATTTATGTTCATGTTTTAGTCATAATTTCCTGCACTTTAATACATTTTTATGTATTGTAAATAAATTAATTAAAAATAAAACAAAAATCTACCCAAATGATTTATTAGATTCTCATTTCCCGCAAAATAGTATTATTTGTTAAAAATTTCTTAAAATGTGTAAATTTTACCAGAAGTTAATCCATCTCCATGAAGTCAGTAGGGAGCTAAAAACATTTTTGCAATTTCGAGCTTAATATTTTTTTCCTTCAAACTATGACATTTTCTTAAAGAAGTGAAAAAATTAATTATGTCTTATAAAATTTCTTGAATTTGTCAAAAAGTGTTGAAATAAATTTTGTGATATCTGCATTTGGAATACAATTCATCTAAACACTTCTAAACTAAACCAAAAATATTTTTCATGTTGGGTTCTCTAAACCCTTTATTTTACGCAGTTTTCGCTATGAATTTATATTTTATGAATTTTACTGTGTATAAAACGTAGTAAGGACAAATAAAACAATGGAAATTTTCAAAAAGTATTTGAAAAATATATCGATCCACTTCTCGGCAGTTGTGAATTTTTGCGATAAAATCGTCGTCGCTACGAACTATTTAAAATTCTTCAAAATAAAATAAAAATAAAAAAAATTAAAAATATTATAAAAATAAAATTTATTTCCAGGTTATAATTTGGAAATATTCAATAAGTTCATGGTAGCGTATGATGAATTTGAATATTTTAATACTTGGACTCTAGAGCGTATGATTGCATTGAAATATATGACTATATATATCACTTTTCCCAAAAATTTCAACTTTTTCAAACCGAATGACATTTTTTAAAAATCAAATAAAACCGTTTTCCTATCAGATGGAATATTTCTCATTTAAAATGGAACCTTTTGCAATTCAAACGAATCGTTCTTCAATTCAAATTAAACCTTTTAGCATACATTCACCTGGGCTACGAATTTTGGTTATTTTGTCATTTTGGTTGTTTTAACACCGTCGCTATGAACTAATTAAAATTTTATAAAAATAAAATTTATTTCACGGTTATAATTTGAAAATATTGAGTTAGTTTATGATGGCGTATGATGAATTTTATTATCTTAATGCATGGACTCTAGAGCGTATGATTGCATTGAAATGTAATGACACGGACACACTGGGCAAATATTTGACAGGAATCGAAAAAGATTTCGTCACCACAGTCAAACCAGCAAAACTTTTTAGCTCATATTGGATATATGATATCACGATAGCTGCGTGTTTCGAAAAACTGTATGCTGATATTTCGAAAAAAAGTTTGACACACATTTTGGTCAAATATTTGTCCAAACCCTAAAGCGATTCTTTTATTTATTTATTTATCCTGCACAACAAGACTTACGACTTATATTTACTGTACAGGAGTTTTGGTTAAAAAGTATTTCCTCTTAGTAATTTAATGACAAGTTACGTTAGGTTCAAATAAATAAAGAAGAGAGAAACAAAAAAAAACTAAAAATACAATTAAAGAATTAAGAGAAAATATTATAATTTAAAAGGAAACAGTAAACAAAAATAATTATAAAAATTTGTTACAAAAATAATTATTAAATAATTATAATTATAAAGACAAAAGGAAAAGAAAATATAGCATATGCTGTTAAGATTCCATGTATCACTAGGCATTTAGACTTCCTTGGATTCAGGAGTAATCCATTTCTTGTAGCCCAGTTGTTCACAGAAAGGAGGTCGTCATTGATCATGTCTATACCGGCGCTCAAAGAACGGATATCGCTGCTCATATTACATATATGAGCAGCGATCATCAGCGTACATATGTACCCTGCTATATCTCAAAACATGTGGCAAATCATTTCTATAGAGAGAAAAAAAGAGAGGACCAAGAGTTAAACCCTGAGGTACGCCTCTTGAAACAATTAAGGGATCCGAAGTACCAATACCCGTGTATACTGACTGTCTCCTGTCAACGAGATAGGAATGCAGAAGACGTACCGAACTGGCCGCGAAATTAAAAAAGGTCCTTAGCTTCCAACATAAAAGCGAATGATCCACCGAATCAAACGCCTTCGAATGGTCCAGCAGCACCAGAAAATTGACTTTTCCCTCATCCTGATCAGATCTTAAAGCCTCACACACATCAGCCAGGTTAGGTTAGCTTAGGTGGCAGCCCGATGTATCAGTCTCACTTAGACTATTCAGTCCATTGTGATACCACATTGGTGAACTTCTCTCTTAACACATCAGCCAGAGCACTTATGCAGCTGTGGCCCGAACGAAAACCCGATTGCCTTGAAGATAAAAGGGAATATCGATTGAGAAATTCCTGCATTTGTCCATTCAAAAGTCTCTCGAACACCTTAGAAAAGAAGGGAAGCAGTGATATTGGCAGAAACTCCGATTCACCCTTAGGTAGGGGTATGACCTTAGCATGTTTCCAAAGACCGGGGAAAGTATAGAATTTATACTTCAAATGGAACTTTTTCAAGTCGATTTAAATCAAATTAAACTTTTTTTCCAATCAAATGAAGTATTTTTAATTGCAAATGAAACCTTTTACAAATGAAATTTTTTGTAGAATTAATTTACCTTGGCTCCGCATAATCGTTTCGTTTAATTTATACCTTTTATTGTGTATGTCAAAACGACCATTGTTACGAATAATTTGCAAATTTTTGTTATCAAATGTATGACAAAAAGCGTAATTAAGGTAAATTTCCACATACATAATGTGGTCATAGCAGATAAATTTTGAATGGAATGAGGATGTGAATTTCAGAAATGTTTGCGTAGAATCCATAATTTTATTATTCTGGAATTTGTTGTATATCAAAAAGATTTCTTTGACATGGTAATGTGGCTGTCAGAACATGAGGCTTAAACCCCAAAGTTTAACCCTGGTGGCTTTGAATTGGCTCCTGTTCAGTTCTTCTTCTCCAATTTGCTATACTGCAAAAAGATTTATTTAATTTAAAAAAAATCATTTGTTTTAAAACAGGTTTCTTTTGGAGTGAAAATGCTATATAACAATAAAAGGAAAGTAAAAAATTGTGAAGATTCAACGAAATTATCTAAAATCACTTTTTTATGAATGTAAGTGTAATTGTGAAATGCCACACGCCCAAATGATTCTAAATTGTTACACGATCAATTGTATCTCAAATTAAAAAAAAAAAATAATAACAGAAATTTGATCTCTGTCCGTAATATTGAATTAAGCCATGGTTGCGTATGACTAATTTTAATATTTGGACTCCATGGCGTATGATGATTGAATGGCTTTAAGTGGAGAATATATCTGTTATGGAAATATACTTTAAAAATCAAATTAATCTCTCTTCAATTTAAATGAAACCCTGTAAAGTATATTCTCCTTCGATCCAAATTTTCGTTTTGTTTATTTTTCTCTTTTGGGTGCTAAAACGACCACCGTTAAAGCACTTTTATTTGACTAACTTTACCTAAAGCAAAGAAGAAATGTGAATCTCATAATTTGTAAAAGAAAATCTCAACGAAAAGTTTAAATAATAGCAATTTGTTCTCTGTTATAAATTCGTAATATTGAATTAAGTCTTGGTGGCGTATGACTAATTTTAATATTTGGACTCCAGGTCGTATGATTGAATGACCTTAAATGGAGAATATATTGACAATTAACTAAGCAGCGAAGATTCAACGAAATTATCCAAAATCACTTTTATATGAATTTAAGTGTAATTGTGAAATGTATGGCCACACGCCCAAATGTTTCTAAATCATCACACGATCAACTGTATCTAAAATTTAATAATCATTAATAAAAGAACTTTGATCTCTGTCCGTCCGTTGATGGTTGCGTAGGAATAATTTTAATATTTGGACTCCATGGCGTATGACGATTGAATGGCTTTAAGTGGAGAATATATCTGTTATGGAAATATACTGAAAATTTGCATTTTCCATTTGAAATGAAACCGTTTACAGTTCAAATTAATCTCTCTTCAATTTAAACGAAACCCTGCAAGGTATGTTCTCCTTGGATCCAAATTTTCGTTTTGTTTATTTTTATATTTTGGGTGCTAAAACGACCGCCGTTAAAGCACTTTTATTTGACTAAATTTATCTAAAGCGAAGAAGAAAAATGGATCTCATAATTTGTAAAAGAAAATCTCAAAGAAAAATTTAAATAACAGAAATTTGTTCTCGGTTAGAACTTCGTAATATTAAATTAAGCCTTGAAGGCGTATGACTAATTTTAATATTTGGACTCCAAAGCGTATGACTGAATGACCTTAAATGGAGATTATATTGACAATTAACTGTAAGCAGTAGAACAGAAAAAATTAACTTATATTGAGCTACTGATGTCATGTATGTAACGAATTTTTTTTTTCTTTCTAAGATGCCCGCCTTATCCAGAAAGATTTAGGGGTTTTTGGCCGAGTATGGATCAAATATTAGAAGTAGGGCCAAAAAAAAATTGATTGTTTTTAAGTGTGGAGTTTTTTTCCTTAATTCCGTCAATCCTGGCTTGGCCACCGTTTAATGTCGTCAAAGTTAGCTTGGGTAACGCATATATAATTAGACTATTCAACCCAGATAGTGAATTTCTCTCTGATTAATTATTGCTACCCTATTTTGTGTTAAGTTCAAAGACAAGGGACCTTCTTATTGTAGTGGAGTCCGAACGTTATTTCATAGGCAATAATACTCTAGCTGGTCCCTGAGCCAGTCTATGTCATAGATTTCCAAGATTTCACCCCGATTTACCTAAAATCTTGTACAGAGAAC
Source organism: Haematobia irritans (assembly GCF_050003625.1). Taxonomy (NCBI): domain Eukaryota; kingdom Metazoa; phylum Arthropoda; class Insecta; order Diptera; family Muscidae; genus Haematobia; species Haematobia irritans. The sequence continues at coordinate 210,387,124 of NC_134398.1, forward strand.
AGAATTAACGTACCATGTATGCATGCTTAATTTGGTCAAAATCAGTGCAGATTTATACAAAACTTCCATTTATATATTTTGCCCGCTGTAGATTCATGTGACCCCCCTACACTAAAAAAAAAAGTTTACTTGGATCCAAATATTTTGAACTTCCTTTAAGGATTTTTGTATTGATTTCGAGCCATATTTTAAAAAAGGAAAATTTTTTTGGGACGTATCTGGCTTTAAATCTAGGATATATAAAATTAAAATTGGGATACAGATCCTATTTATAGAATTTTCGTTCTATTTTTCCGGTATATTAATAAAGCTATTCAAATAAAAAAAATGCCAGTTTACAATCCAAATTATGATGGATACTTCGAAGTAAAAAAAAATGTTCTTAATTCAAAAAAAAAAAAAAAAAAACAAAAAAAAAAAACAAACAAGTACATACGGCCCTACGTTCGGCCAGGCCGAAGCTTATGTGCCCTCCACCATGGATTGCGTAGAAACTTCTACTGAAGACTGTCATCCACAATCGAATTACTTGGGTTGCGGTATCACTTGCCGATGGCAAGCTATTTTAAATCTTCCTAACCCCGTCTTCTAAATATCAAGGTAGTCCATATGTGGTATATATTAAACTAGAAAGGCCGATTAAATACGTTATAATAAAGTTTGACAAAATTTTCTATAGAAATAAATTTTGATAAAAGTTTCTATAGAAATAAAATTTTGACAAAATAAAATTTCGACAACATTTTCTACAGAAGTAAGCCTTGGAGAAAATATTCTATACAAAAAAATTTTAACAAAATTTTCTATAGAAATAAAATTTTGACAAAATTTTCTATAGAAATAAAAATTTGGTAGATTATCTTTGGCTCGAGTGGCAACCATGATTATGAACCGATATGCACCAATAGACCTATACGGACCAATTTTGGCATGGTTATTAGGGAGCCACCGTGGTGCAATGGTTAGCATGCCCGCCTTGCAAACACAAGGTCGTGGGTACGATTCCTGCTTCGACCGAACACCAAAAGTTTTTCACCAGTGGATTATCCTACCTCAGTAATACTGGTGACATTTCTAAGGGTTTCAAAGCTTCTCTATGTGGTTTCACTGCAATGTGGAATGCCGTTCGGACTTGGCTATAAAAAGGAGGTCCCTTGTCATTGAGCTTAACATAGAATCGGGCAGCACTCAGTGATAAGAGAGAAGTTCACCAATGTGGTATCACAATGGACACCACGTTGTTGCAAATTTCAACCGGATCGGATGAATTTTGCTTCTCCAAGAGGCTCCGGAGATCAAATCTGGGGAACGGTTTATATGGGGGCTATATATAATTATGGACTGATATGGACCAATTTTTACATGGTTGTTAGAGACCATATAATACCACGTACCAAATTTCAACCGAATAGGATGAATTTTGCTCCTCCAAGAGGTTCCGGAGGTCAAATCTGGGGATTGATTTATATGGGGCCCATATATAATTATGGACCGATAAGGACATACTAACACCACGTTCCAAACTTCAACCGGATTGGATGAATTTTGCTTCTCCAAGAGGCTCCGGAGATCAAATCTGGGGATCGATTTATATGGGGGTCATATATAATTATAGACCGATATGGACCAATTTTTGCATGGTTGTTAAAGACCATATACTTACACCATGTACCAAATTTCAGCCAGATCGGATGAAATATGCTACACTTATAGGCTCCGCAAGCAAAATCTGGGGGTCCGTTTATATGGGTGCTATACGTGGACCGATATGGCCCATTTGCAATACCATCCGACCAGCGTTGCCAGAATTGTTTCACCAAAAACCGCTAGATTTGCCAAAAAAAAATAGCTAAAAAAAGCTAAAAAATTCTAAAAAATAGCTAGAAAAAAAGCTAAATTTTTTTGTATCAAAAGTCACATTTTTGATTGAAATTTAACAAACTTAAAGGCTTTATTTCACTTGCAATGCATATTATTTTCATTTTAATTCCACTTCTGTGAGACTGTAACAATATCTAAGGCATATTAGCTCTGTTTGCGTATCCGATACATTTTGATTACTATCACAAATTTTTTACTGGAACTCCTTCGTTTTGTGGGAGCTACCTTCCCAACACCTCTATTTTATTTACTCGTTATTTTAAAATATTAAATGATCTAAGCATGCTTTGGATTTGGTAAAAAAATGATTTGTCATTTTTTTAAATAAAATTTTAGTTTGGTTTTGCAATTGTGAAAAATTCGAAATACATTACATTTATTTAAATTGTAGAAAATTCCTATAGTTTACATTTCCCAGTAAAAACATTTTCCTTTTGCTTTAAAAACGTGCTAACGCCAACTTAAATTTCCAAATTCAGACTCGACTTCAAGTAGAAATTATTGTATATATACGTTTTTAAAATAAAGTGTTGAAAAACATGTTCTATTTTTGAACGCTATTTTGGTTTGTGGTTAAGATGCAAAAACTCCTCACATTTAAAGACTATTTCATTAATTCTTCCTTCTTTCATGAAAACATACCCATTTTTAAGTTGAATCACTTAATTATAAGGACAAAACGACTTTATCGTCTTTTGGACAAGGAAAACAGTTTATATAAAAGAAATTCACAAATGCTATTATAACCAAAATTCGCGTTCGTATTTTAAGGAGACGACAATATTTTTTCAGTGCACAAAGCTATTCACATCTACTATTTTAACTTAGTAATATCGTAATAACTTTAGAATATTATAATAACATAAAAAGGATAAACGAGTCAAATGATAATATTCCCAATAATTTACTGACAGTTTATCTAACAAATTTGTATGGTAATAGTAGATTTAAAGTTTACGATAACTTTTATGTATATAATGAAAAAACTTTACAACAAGGTGTATTTGCTACAAAAATGCCCGCATAATGGCTGGACTCATTATTAATGTTTCAACTGAGCTTTGAAATATGTGGAAACCCTTATACTTGCAGCAAGGCTTAGATAAAAACGCCGATTTATCCATATTTCAATAGAAACATGTCGAAAATAAAAAAAGCCAAAAATAGCTAAAAGGGTCATGAAAAAAAGACAGAAAAAAAGCTAAAAGCTAAATGCATTTTTTTCCCGCTAAACGTCTTCAAAAAAAAGCCAAATCTAGTGGGAAAAAAGCTAAATTGGCAACGCTGCATCCGACCTACATCAATAACAACTACTTGTGCCAAGTTTCAAGTCGATAGCTTGTTTCGTTCGGAAGTTACGGACGGACGGACATGCTTAGATCGACTCAGAATTTCAGCACGACCGAGAATATATATACTTTATGGGGTCTTAGAGCAATATTTCGATGTGTTGCAAACGGAATGACAAAGTGGGGGTATATTAACTTTGTTATTCCGTTTGCAACCTATGGTGGAGATTATAATAAAAAACGTTAAACCAAATATGCTAAATCCTCAAAATAAGTTTTAGCCTATATTTGAAGCGTTTTTATCTTAAAGGACGATTTCTTTAAATCAAAAAATGTGTTACTTTACTTAAAGAAAAATTTGCATTAGTTTAAAGACATGTAACTTTAACGAAGGGACGCAAATTTTCAAAATATGTGTCCTAAATTTAGTGAAAAAAAAATTTTGAAGCAAAGATTATAAACTTTCTTTTAATGAAAATGTCATTACTTAAAAAAAAAATTGTCCATTATTTTTTGTAAAATGCACATCCTAAAATTGAGGTTGCGTAATCTTTAATATCACATAAATTTTTTTTTCAGTGTAGGTCAACATTTTACTCCGATTTTTATATTTTCTTAGAGCCTAATAAATGTTGTCCAAATATTTTATATATGGCACCAAAAGCAATTTTAAGGATTTGAGATGGTAACGAAAAAATATGGTCAGCTTCATCCGTATTTAGACTTTCCTTATTTGTTTTGTTATGGATCGTTTCTGTTTTATAAGTCGATAATAAAGACGAATAGTCTAAAAGTCAATTTTCGATATCAATGCCTTTGCGTCTAAAGGGGATATTGTAAAATCGTAAACCACTCATTGAATGTTTCAATATACGCAATGACAATAGCAATTTTATTAGTTGTTTTCTATAAAATATTTTTTTTTTTGCCTTTACGCATCATTAGTAGCATTCACAAATCATTATTTTTTTTGTGCAAATAACCAGTGTCCAAGATTTATTTTGTAAAGCTTAATCTGCAGAATTATGCTTTATGCCCCCCCCCTTCCAAGCTAATAATCAAATATAAATTTATGTTGTAAACAAGGAAGAAAACAAAATAGTACATTTAAATTTATTATGATAAATGATTATGGGCGAAAATACTATAAAAATTTACGATATTATTTTTGTTGGTTTCTGTTTTTGCCAGCAATTACTCAAATATATTCTACTAATTTTGTCCATGGATGCGTATGACTGTTTTTAATTATCCAACTTGGCTTAGTCCATGGGGCGTATGATTTGGCATAATCATGATATTGCATTCATTTGTCTCTCTTAAATTTAATAAAGTTAAAACACATATACACTGAAACTATATAGGAAGGTACAGAATTTATAGTCCACGAGCATTTGCAGTATCAGTAGAAATGTGTGTGTGTGTTTTGGTGTTTTTGAAGGCGCCAACATTTCATGGATTATCCAAAGTAGGACATTTTTAATTAATGTTAGTTGGGTTATGTTTTAGTAGATGAAAAATTATTGTTTAAAATTTTTACTAATTTTTCCATCACATTGGCCTTGGCGTATGGCAAAACGATATTAAAATTTACAATTAAAATTTGTATACCAAACCACGATAAAAATACTTTCAAAAATTTAAATTTTTGAGTAACATATTTGAATTTAATCTATAATCCACATGATTCTGTGTTGAATAGCAAAAGGCTTCATTGATAGATATAGGCCACATATATATATGGATATATATGGGCCTTTAAATTAGTTTAGGATTGGTTATAGGGCCAGCGCGGTGACTGATTAGAGAAATATATGAAGTCTTGATTAATATATGGGACCAAAAGGATGCACCCTCTTATCTTTTTTTGTGTACTTTTATTGGTATATACAATACAATGAAATATTGATCAATACTTACAATCTAGCATAGGATAAAAACTGAGTTTTTCCGCCCTGTCACAAGCCCATAAAACGATCATTGAATATTATCAAAATTTTAAATTCTTTTGGATCACAAGTAGAATATACAGCTATCTTTTTGGAAGCCTCTGTTTACTGGGTTATGGTTCGTGCAGATGGCTCAGCCGAATAATTTTACTTTAAATCTGTGTCTACTAGAATTTTAACGGCCTATTTCTGTAAAGGGTGGCTGATATGTAATGAAACAAAGGGTTATTTTGTAATGAGACAAAAGAAAAACATGGTGAAGATAATATCAAATTTTAGAATCAGTTTAAATGTCTTCCGATTATGTCATTCGAACTGCCGAGATCACGCGCTGCATCTCGGAAGCGCCGTTTGCATTATTTAGTGTCAAACCTACTCCCCAAGATGCCTCGTTTTCAAGGAGTTCAATGGATTGAGTCGGGAGATCACAGACGGTCGCATTCTACCAAGATTGGTAGATTTTTTTATTGATGTTTTGGTAGAATTTTTAAAATATAAGAGGTACTTAAATAAAATTTTGACAAAATTTACTAAAGAAATAAAATTGTAACAAAATTTTCTAGAGAAATAAAATTTTGACAAAATTTTCTATGTAAACAAAATTTTGACAAAATTTTCTTTAGAAATGAAAATTTGACAACATTTTCTTTAGAAATAACATTTTGACAAAATTTTTTTATAGAAATAAAATTTTGACAAAATTTTTAATAGAAATAAAATTTTTAGAAAAATTTCCATAGAAATAAAAATTTGACAATATTTTCTATAGAAATAAAATTTTGAAAAATTTTAATAGAAATAAAATTTTGACAAAACTTTTTATAGAAATAAAATGTTGACAAAATTTTTTATAGAAATAAAATTTTCTATAGAAATAAAATTTTGGCAAAATTTTTCTATAGAAATAAAATTTTGACAAATTTTTCTATAGAAATAAAATTTTGACAAAATTTTCTATAGAAAAAAAAAATTAACAAAATTTTCTATAGAAATAAAATTGTGACAAAATTTTCTATAAAACTAAAGTTTTGGCAAAATTTTCAATAGAAATAAAATTGTGACAATTTTTTTTATAGAATTAAAATTTTGACAAAATAAAATTATTATAAAATTAGAAATAAAATCTTAACAAAATTTTCTATAGAAATAAAATTTTAACAAAATTTTCTATAGAAATAAAATTTTGACAAAATTTTCTATAAAACTAAAGTTTTGACAAAATTTTCAATAGAAAGAAAATTTGACACATTTTTTATAGAAATAAAATTTTGACAAAATTTTCTATAGAAATAAAATTTTGACAAAATTTTTTAAAGAAATAAAATTTTGACATCATTTTTTATAGAAATAACATTTTGAGAGAATTTTTTATAGAAATAAATATTTGACAAAATTTTCTATAGAAATAAAATTTTGAAAAATTTTAATAGAAGTACAATTTCCTATAGAAATAAAATTTTGGCAAAATTTTCTATTTAAACATTTTCTATATTAAAAAAAAATCTATAGAATTAAAATTTTGACCAAAGAAAAATTTGACAAAATCAAATCTTGACAAAATTTTCTTTGGAAATAAAATTTTGACAAAATTTTCTTTAGAAATAAAATTTTGAGAAAAATTTCTGTAGAAATAAAATTTTATCAAAATTTTCTATAGAAATAAAAACTTGAAAAATTTTTTATAGAAATAAAATTTTGACAAAAATTTTTATAGATATCAAATTTTGAGAAAATTTTCTATAGAAATAAAAATTTGACAAAATTTTCTATAAAAATAAAATTTTGAAAAATTTTAATTGAAATAAAATTTTCTATAGAAATAAAATTTTGGCAAAATTTTCTATAGAAATAAAATTTTGGCAAAATTTTCTATAAAACTAAAATTTTGACAAAATTTTCTATAGAATTAAAATTTTGACAAAATTTCCTATATAAATAAAATTTTGACAAAATTTTTTATAGAAATTAAATTTTTACAAATTTTTCTATAGAAATCTACTTTTTACAACATTTACCATAGAAATAAAATTGTGACAAAATTTTCTATAGAAATAACATAAAATTTGACAAAATTTTTAATAGAAATAAAATTTTGAGAAAATTTTCTATAGAAATACAAATTTGACAAAATTTTCTATAAAAATAAAATTTTGAAAAATTTTAATATAAATAAAATTTTGACAAAATTTTCTATATAAGTAAAATTTGTTGTTTTTTTGATTTCAGCTTAAAACCATACATTGACTAAACTACAAGTGTAGCTTAACCAACAGAGGAAAAGAATGTTTTTCACATTTATTTGGGCAAAGCCCTATAGACTGTCTATAGGGCAAAGCCCTATAGACTGCAAGGTTGGATGGACGTTCGTTTCGGAATTGCCACATTCCTCGTCAGCATCCTCTACTTGCAGCAAAACTATCAACCAATTATTAGAATAAATTCAGGCAGTTCATTAAACCCAACAATAAACCACACTTGAACCCTCCGAAAAAAATTTTCTATAGAAATAAAATTGTGACAAAATTTTCTATAGAAATAAAATTTTGAAAAAAAAAAAATCTATAGAATTAAAATTGTGACAAAATAAAAATTTGGCAAAAAAAAATTTGACAAATTTTTCTATAGAAATAAAATTTTTACAAAATTTTCTATAGAAATAAAATTTTTACAAAATTTTCTATAGAAATAAAATTTTTACAAAATTTTCTATAGAAATAAAATTTTGACAAAGTTTTCTGTAGAAATAAAATTTTAACAAAATTTTCTTTTGAAATGAAATTGTGACAAAATTTTCCATAGAAATAATATTTTGAAAAAATTTTCTATAGAAATAAAATTTAGACAACATTTTCTGTAGGAAATTTATTCTACAGAAATAAAATTATGACAAAAATTTCTATTGAAATAAAATTTTGACAAAATTTTCTACAGAAATAAAATTTTGACAAAATTGTTTATAAAAATAAAATTTTGACAAAATTGTTTATAGAAATAAAATTTTGACAAAATTTTTTATAGAAATAAAATTTTGACAAAATTTTTCGATAGAAATAAAATTTTGACAAAATTTTTCGATAGAAATAAAATGTTGACAGATTTTTTGATAGAAATAAAATGTTGACAGATTTTTTGATAGAAATAAAATTTTGACAGATTTTTCGATAGAAATAAAATTTTGACAAAATACATATCTTAATATCTTAAAAATTTTTTTAATTTTCGTGTTTGTCCATTTCATCAAGGTCGATAAATTCTTCCTTTTTAAAGAAGTAAAATTCCCTTCTTGGTGCTAGCTAAACCGTTGAAACATTTAAAATTTGACAAATTTACTATTTAAGGTATGTTTATATACCCTAAAAATTGTCGTAAATATAAGGGATCATAGTACCAGAAATGACACTTTTTAGACGCAATGCAAAACTTTGGTAACGATCAAGTTTTCTATCAATCCGAAGTTTCGATGAAATATGGCCTTCACTTTTCCTATAATTTCTGCTGTCTGTTTCATCCAGTTGTGAATGTGATACAACATTATGGTACAACAATAAAAGTTTTTCACATCTAAATCCCCAGAAGGAAAAGTAAACTGGTTTATAGGAATACCCCAGCGCGGCCTGGTGTACTTTTTAAATTCACTTTAAAAGATTACATCCTATCATAGCGACAAATCATGACCATTTTAACCACACGAGCGGTTTATCTTGTCTGACAGATTCTTTGCAATACATGTCAATAAATGCAATTTGTAGCAATAGGTGTCAGCGACTCTGTATAGTTAAAGGGTAATTTGAAGTTGCGGTTAATTATTTCAAACTGTTTTTCTTACAGTGGACTGAAAATTGATCTCAGCCGTATAGAGACCATTTAATGATTTCCATGCAGGGTATAGGCTACAAATATCCCAAATAAGGAATGCTTTACCAAATCCTATAATAAAATTCTAGATCTTTATTCCTTTAATTTAATTATCGTAATTTTATTACGTATAACAATAATTAATTACATCAAAACTTTACCAATCTTTTGCTAATTAAGGAAATCCCAAAACCCCTTTTAATATTAGTTGTTTTATAGGTATTAGCAATACCCGTCTTTTCCACAAGAAATATGGTCCTTAAAATGTTTGCATTTAACCTATTTTTTTTTTATCTGGAAACCCCTTCTCAAATATAATCGTTATTTACAGAGCTAAATTCTTATGGGCTGCAGAAAAAAAGCATAAAAATTTTATGGTATTACACAAAGTGATGTCAAATCACTTTATCAAGAGAAATTGTTTAGGAAATCTAGACAATCTACCATCATCAAACGAATTTTCCTTTTGAGTGATTGATGTCATTCGAGGGTTAAATGAGGGAATGTTTTGCTATTTAAGCCCTCCAGCAATTTAAGGCTATTCACATTCGGAGACCTATTAAAGCATTTAAAGGAGTGATTTAAGAGGTTTACTATTTTGGGTTTAGCCAGTAAATGTCAATGGCTTCTATTTTGGTTCATTTTTCAAAGATTCAATGACTATTTGAATCCGCTGTCCCCCCCGCAAATCATTGTTTACTAGGGTGGGTCCTAATCCTTTTACTGTTGTGCGACATATACGGTTACAAATGAAATATGGTCATTAAAAAGCCATCAACATTATTACTGTCATCATAAATCTTAGCCTATGCACAAATACACATTCACATTAATGCAAGAGTGGTAGTGTGTGAGTATGTGCGTGTGTTTTGCTTTTATGTATTTAGTGCAAAGTCCTTATGTTGTTCGCTATCATGCTCTGTTTTCATGGTATGTCACTAAAGCCAATGTTGTGTTTTTTTATCGTATTTTGCTATGTCGCCACCTCTCTCCTTCTCACACTCTCCCTCTCACACACACACACTCAGGCTAGCTTCTCTTGTAAACACAGCTTTGTTTTGGGGGATAAGATGATGATGTGTGTACGTGCCCAGCCAACAGAAAATATTCTGTCATTGCGTTGTCCTAAATGTCTTCGGTCATCGTTTGTACTCGCACTGGACCAAATACAAAAATCAATTTCTATTTTATGATATCTCTAAATATGGCCTTCCAGTTACATGGCCTCAATGGTTTTTTGGTTTGGAATTGCCTTTCGTTTTTTGTTAGTGTGGATTTGTAGCAAATATTGATCAACTTTATGGGAATAAAATGAAATTGTGCGACATTTCCTATATTCCTACACCAAGCGATTCGATGATGTGAAAGGGAAATGAAATCATCCAAAAATTTATTTACCCCATATATGTATAAATATCTATGATATATAGCTGAGATTATATATTGAGTTTGTTGGATGTATGTTCTGGATAAAAGTGAGTGATCATAAAATATTATGGTTGCAATGTCCATTTGGGTTGTTTGGAGTTTATGATGGGGTTATGAAGTGGTTGGGTGGGATTTTTGGGGAAAATCAATAAAATCAAGTAACTAAAAGCTGTTGCTTCAAGCATTTATTATGCCATAAAAGCAATGAGTTTTCCTGGGATTTTTTGCTTGTATAAGAAAAAATAACATTATAGCAAAAATATTTAATATTTTTTTTTGCGGCATAATGAACTTGAGTAATAGGAAAAGAGAGAAGATATTTAAAATGGGAACCCTACACGCTCACAAAAAATCGCTTCTGTAACATATACTCCCAAACATATTTTGCTTCAAGCATATACATTTTTGGCTATTGCCCAAACATTTATATGTTTGATCTCTTCCAATATATAATATGTTTGAAATCATATTGGTCTAAACAATATATGTTTGGGTAGTCAATTTCCAAACGTTTTGTATTTTTGAATCCAAATTCAATAATGTTGTTTCCAAAAAACAATATGTTATTATGTGAACATATAATATATTTGGAAGCATTTTGCACCCAAAAATATTATATGCTTAAAAAAAATTCTCCCAAACAATATTGTGCTCAAAATTTTATTTATTTATTTATATATTTACAATCATAATGAATTATGAAAATAAACAGGTAATATAGGTGCTAACAACATAGGTTTTCGACCTGAATGCTCAAAATTTTGTTTCTGCCCAATTGTATATTCCCCCACATCTTTCTCACTTCCACGAGATTTTTTAGTTCTTAGCACCTTTTTCTGTAATACAAACATTGTAGAAGAAATTATTCAATTGTATAATGTTTTTTATTTTAATTTTACCTTTTGCCGGACGGGGATTCGAACAGCGGACCACACAGTTTGTAAGGATTAAAGAAGTAGCTGATCAATTGCCCAAGGAAAAATAAAATGTTAATTTTGTAATAACAAGCAACAACCACCAACTTAATTCAATATCGCTCCCTGTTAAATAGCGCTCCAAGCTACTAAACACATATATGTTTATAGGCTATTTCTAAATTAATATATGTTTGCATCCAAGCATATTATATTTAAAAACATTTTATGTCCCAAACATAATATGTTCTAACATATTAACATATATGTCCCAAACATGTTATGCTAGTTTATGAACATTATATGCTTGTACTCAAAAATATTGTGTTTAAAAATTTGTGTTCCAAACATATAATGTTTATAGCCAAACATATGAAAAACAGTCTTTTTCATCCGTGTAGATGACTGAAAATTCCCTATGAAATCAGATTCTGGAATTTGCTTTTTGTATAAAAAAAAATATTTAAAAATTTTCTTACGCAATAATGAACTTGAGTATTAGGAAAGGAGAGGCATAGTAGGAACGGGAACTTTTGATTTAAGGAGAATGTGTTGTGATAAACATTTCAACGTCTACCAGGTGCTCAACCATGAAATCGGATTCTGGGATTTGTTTTTGTGAAGAAACAAAAAAACACACATTAAAACAAGTATATACGGCCGTAAGTTCGGCCAGGCCGAAACTTATGTACCCTCCACCATGGATTGCGTAGAAACTTCTACGAAAGACTGTCATCCACAATCGAATTACTTGGGTTGTGTTATCTTAAAACTTCTTAACACCGTTTTCTAAATTGTGAGTTAGTCCATACGTGGTATATATTACACAAAAAAGGTATGTATAGGTAAGTCTACAAATAATTACGAATCGATATGGACTTTTGCACGGTACGTAGAGAGCCAGAATTGAAATATCGGGGGTCGCTTATATGGGGGCTATATACAATTATGAACTTAATATGGACCAAATTTTTGCGATTGTGGATCGATTTATCTGAGGGCTATATATAACTATAGACCGATATGGACCTAGTTAGGCATGGTTGTTAGCGGCCATATACTAGCACAATGTACCAAATTTCAACTGAATCGGATGAAATTTGCTCCTCCAAGAGGCTCCAAAACCAAATCTCGGGATCGGTTTATATGGGGGCTATATATGATTATGGACTGATATGGACCTGGCTGTTAAATATCATATACTACCACCACGTACCAAATTTCAACCAGATCGGATGAATTTTGCTTCTCCAAAAGGCACCGGAGGCCAAATCTGGGGATCGGTTTATATGGGGGCTATATATAATTATGGACCGATTTCGACCAATTTTTGCATGGGTGTTTGAGGCCATATATTAACACCACGTACCAAATTTCAACTGAATTAGAAGAATTTTGGTCTTCCAAGAGGCTCCGGAGGTCATATCTGGTGATCGGTTTATATGGGGGCTATATATAATTATATGCCGATATGGACCATTTGTTGCATGGTCATTAGAGACCATATACTAACACCATGTACCAAATATCAGCCGGATCGGATGAAATTTGCTTCTCTTAGAGGCTCCGCAAGCCAAATCGGGGGATCGGTTTTTATGGGGGCTATATATAATTATGGACCGATATGGACCATTTGTTGCATGGTCATTAGAGACCATATACTAACACCATGTACCAAATTTCAGCCGGATCGGATGAAATTTGCTTTTCTTATAGGCGCCGCAACCCAAATCGGGGGATCGGTTTTTATGGGGGGCTATATATAATTATGGACCGATGTGGACCAATTTTTGCATGGGTGTTTGAGGCCATATATTAACACCACGTACCAAATTTCAACTAAATTAGAAGAATTTTGGTCTCCCAAGAGGCTCCGGAGGTCAAATCTGGTGATCGGTTTATATGGGGGCTATATATAATTATGGACCGATATTGACCATTTGTTGCATGGTTGTTAGAGACCATATACTAACACCATGTACCAAATTTCAGCCGGATCGGATGAAATTTGCTTCTCTTGGAGGCTCCGCAAGCTAAATCGGGGGATCGGTTTTTATGGGGGCTATACGTAAAAGTGGACCGATGTGGACCAATTTTTGCATGGTTGTTAGAAATCATATGCTGACACCATGTACCAAATTTCAGCCGAATTGGGAGAAATTTGTTTCTCTTAGAGGACTCGCAAGCCAAATTTGGGGGTTTGTTTATATGGGGGCTATACGTAAAAGTGGACCGATATGGCCCATTTGCAATACCATCCGACCTACATCAATAACAACTACTTGTGCCAAGTTTCAAGTCGATAGCTTGTTTCGTTCGGAAGTTAGCGTGATTTCAACAGACGGACGGACGGACGGACATGCTCAGATCGACTCAGAATTTCACCACGACCCAGAATATATATACTTTATGGGGTCTTAGAGCAATATTTCGATGTGTTACAAACGGAATGAGAAAGTTAATATACCCCCACCCTATGGTGGAGGGTATAGTAAAAATATTTACTTTTTTTTGGAATAATGAAATTGAGTATGAGGAAAATATAGGCGTAGTTGAAAGTTTGGAGAAAAAACACATTTCGACGTCTACTAGGTGCTTAAAAATAAGCTTAAGCACACTAGAGCAAACTTGATTAGGGTCCAAAAAATGTAATTTTTCTTGTTGCCTTAAAGAGACAAATTTCAAAACAATCGTTTGTCTAAAATTTGGTTTCGGAGGAAAGAATTTTTTTTTATTATAATAAAACAAGTCGAAGGCATTTGTGGACTCTGATTGCCTAAGAAATAAAAATAATGCAGTCGCGGTAATCATTTACATAAATTAATCTTCTAATATTAGGTTATATGGACCCTACTAGGTTAGGTTGGGTGTAGCCCGATGTTTCAGGCTCACTTAGACTATTCAGTCCATTGAAATACCTCAGTAGTTTAGCTTAGTGACAAGGTACCCACAAATCCGCAAGGCGTTTCACATTGCAGTGAAACCACTTAGAGAAGCTCTATCGTTTTATCGATTTTTATAAAATTTTCCTATAGCTCTTAAAGAACCACCCTTTATAATTTAATCGTTGCAAAATTTTGGCACGAATTATGGCCTGTGTCATAGCCAAATTATGGCCTCCGACATAACCGCTGTATTTTGGCCCATTCCCGGAGAAGCTCCATTTAAGATAACCAACACTTTGATATATCTCAGTGCTAACATTAGTCCCCAAAAAGACAAAGGTGCAAAAATCCAATGGATTGTGATTCAACGATTTTAGGAGTAACTGAAGTGAGGACCCTCCTTTTTAAGCCATTACCGATTGACGCCTGCTATGTGCAATGGTGCTAAATGCAATGGTGCGACCGATATATTTGTCTTCCTCATGGCTTCAATACTGCCTTTAGGATATTTTCCTGATAATATTCAGCAATTATTTTGACTCCACGGTCAATGACTACGGGCGGGAAGAGACCATTGGCCGTTATGATGGCCCACATCGTTACCATTGTCGGCACTTGAGTTCTGGTGATCACTGATGGTATGAATTATCATCTGAACTATTTGGTTTGATTTCTCATTGGAGTAAACCAAGTTCTGTAACTGGCCACTTTCGTGTAATCGAGGCCAATTCCTTGGCTCTTCCGGTCAAATTTTTTTTCTTGACACCGGTAAGCTCTTGCCTTCTTTGGAACTTCAATGGCTTGGACTAAGCCCATTTTTATTGTTTATATTGAACCCATGCTCATGATATGTTCAGCTCAGAGGGTTATGTTTTTAACACTGTAGCGGAAATTTCGCTCACAACTGGCCTTAAATTTTCGGATAATTTCTAGCGTTGTTACAATTCTTGGCAACCACTTCAGGGTTGCCATTTTGGTCCAAAAAATGATTAAATTTCAATTTTGGTCCGATGGTCGAATCAAATTGAATTTGGTTGGTTTTGGTCCATTTTTGTCAAATCGTTAATTTATCCAAATTTTAAAAATTTCTATATAAATAATTTCTATATAAATGAAAATTTTCTATCGAAATAAAATTTTGCCAAAATTTTGTACGGAAATAAAACTTAAAAAAATTGTATATATACAAAATTATGCAAAAATTTTGTATAGGAAGAAAATTTTGTAAAAATTTTATATAGGAATACAATTTTGCGATTACTTTCTATAGAAATGAACGTTTGATAATATTTTCTATTGAAATAGAATTTTTACAAAAATTCCTTAAGAAATAATATTTTGACAAAATTTCCTTATGAAATAAAATTTTGGCAAAATTTTCTATAGAAATAAAATTTTAACAAAATTTTCTATAGAAATAAAATTTTGAAAAAATTATCTATAAAAATAAAAATTTTCTATAGAAATAAACTTTTGACAAAATTTTCTATAGAAATAAAATTTTTCCAAAATTTAAAATTTTAACAAAATTTTTATAGAAATAAAATTTTGAAAAAATTTTCTATAAAAATAAAAATTATCCATAGAAAAAAAATATTGTCAAAATTGTCTACAGAAAAAAATTCTATCGAACTAAAATTTTGGAAAAATTTTGGTCCAAAATAAAAATTCATTGTAGCAACGTGGCAACGTACACTTATTGGAAGCGATGCAACACTTTTTATTAGATTCAATCACGAAGTTAACTGATTCAATTAATTTGTAATGGAAATGTCTTCAATCATTGTCAAGTAAAAATTAATTGATACTATTAACTGTTGTGAGTGATTTTAGTTTTAATTAAAAAAAATGTTGAATCAATAAAATGGTTGATTGAATTTTTGAGGCTAGAGTTTGTGTCGTCATGAAGTTTTTTTCTGTGATCTGTGAAAAATTATTTTAAATATTTTATTTATTTATAAAAAGAATTTAAAACCATAATAAATTATGATATTAAATGAGATAGGTACTAACAACAAAAGTATTCGACCTTATTTTAAATATTTAATTGGTTAAATTGTTTATTTTGCTATCATATAATGTTCAATCCCATGCGACACTATACTTTTCTGTGGGCAACAAATTGGGTGAAATTTTAAATTTCAATTTAAACTTAGCCTGCCTTATATTTCATGAAAGTTCTTTGTTTCTTCAGTTGGCCAATCAATAACAAATCCCCCCCTAAAGCTGCCCACTAAATACGCAATACCAGTTAATGTAATTTGTTATCATCCATTGTGAATTTCATCAGCAATGAAAATATTATATTTTTTAAAATAAATTTATTTGCATTACAAATGCCAAATAAATCCCCCCATTTACTATGTACAACAACATCCTGCCACAAACTCATGTCGTTCCTACTTAGTATGGTTTTTTCCTTTGGCGATCTGTTGCTGTTTACATTCACGTTTTTCCAATATTCTCCAAATTCCTTTGTGTACATCAACTGTGATTTATTTCTGCAGCAAATGTTATGTAGGCGTATGCCATGTACTGCCGAGAAAGGGAGAGTGAGTGAAAGGGAGAAAGAGAGTACAGGTATTTAGGCCTCTGGCGGTGTCAAATATACAACAGTACATGCTGATGTTGTGCTCTTTGCTATTTATCAAAACAGGAAACCGGATGCAGATGCTGAAGGTCAATGATTACCGTGTACTATAATAAATGAGATTTCGTGATGAAATCTTAACTATAGGTGAGAGGGAGGCGAAAATTCATAGCTCTGAAATCGGAGGAGAAATTAAATCTGTGCAAAACTTAAATTTCAAGGACATTTGTGCTATTGTGCCAGTGTTTATGCTCCAATGAATAGCTGTAATGGTGTGCTAAGCTCTGATAAACAATACGTCTTAAAGTATTATACTTCAAGGACTACCATAAGTAATGGGCAAACTATATTTTGCAATCAAGAAATGAAAGAATACCTGGAAGAATGTTCGAGTGTATGTACGTGTTTAAATGAAAAGAGAAAAACATTTAATGTCTTTTTTTAAGAACTAAAACAAAGTAGTTTTTAAATTAAATTTCAATATACATAAGTGGAAGGATAATTCTTAATCTTATGTTTACAAGCTAAGCGTAATGCATATGGATTCAGATTTAAATCTTAAGAATTTTTAATTTTTTAGCAAATTCAAACATAGAAAAGAAATATAATTATGGTGAAAATTCAGGATGACTTATATGTATTGAAACCAATTTCAGGTTGATATCTTTTCTAAACCATTTGTCTGACAGCTTACAAAATTATTTCACAATGAAAAAAATATTTACGTAATATTAAAAATTACGCAACCAAAATTTTAGGATGCGACATTTACAAAATATTAAGGAAAAATATCTTTAAAATACTGAAATTATAATTATATACATATAATCTTTGCTTCAATTATTTTGGAATTGTGTGTCCCTCCGTTAATGTCGTATGTCTTTGAACTACGGAAAATTTTCCTTAAGGTAAAAAAAGACTTTTTATACCCTGCGCCACACTGTGGAACAGGGTATTATACGTTAGTGCATACGTTAGCAACACTCAGAAGGAGGCGAGAGAGATATTTCTCAGGGTTGGCCCTTGAGTCGAGTCGAGTCCGTTCGTCCGTCTGTCTGTGAACACATTTTTGTAATCAAAGTCTAGGACGCAATTTAAGTGCAAATTTTGTATAATAACTTTTGTTTTGGATCGGAGGTAGAGGTGTGCGCGTGACTGAAATTTATCTCACACACACTCACGAAGCAAAATATGTATTCACGCACGATACGTGTGGTAGCCAATCCCACTCACGCACATTCACGAAATGAAAACCAGTACTCTCGCACGAACTACTTTTAAAGACTCACGTACACGCACGATTCACAACAAATTCACGAGACTCACGATATTTTCCAAACGGAAATCAACCCAGGTAACAAAATTCAAAAATAGAAAACAGTTCGAGAATTAAATTAATATTAACGTGAATTAAATCTTGATTATTTTCGTAAGCTTGATTTTGCAGAAATTTTATTTAATTTATTCACGAACCGATTTTATTTCTCACCCACTCACACGCACGACATATTTATTTTAGTCCCATTCACGCACATTTACGAGAATTGCTTTAGATTTTGTTCACGACTCACGTGATCCACGCGTGAATCACGCATGTCACGAGAATTTCGTGTCACGCGCACACCTCTAGTCAGAGGCCTTGGACAGACAAATATTTCGGCCGCAGACAAGGGAGCACCCGTTCTACCTCATTTAGGTTTTGTGACTAATTTTCATCGGGCCCATAGCGCTAAAATTGTATAGGCGAAATGTCCCAAACGACAGCATTGAATCTTTGGGTAGAGAAGCATTTTGACCGAGGGCCTTGGACAGTACATTTGGACTCAGAACCACCGTTGCCACAGTTTGTAGAATTCTATCAAAATTCGTACATTTTTTACTGTTTGGTAGATTTGTAGAATTCTCGATGAGTAGGTAGATTTCGCCAAATACTCCTCTTCAACTGGGAGATATTTCACAAATTTTCGATAACATATAAAATTTTGACAACATTTTCTACAAAAATAACATTTTGACAAAATTGTCTATAGAAATAAACTTTTGACAAAAATTCTATAGAAATAAAATTTTAACAAAATTGCCTATAGAAATAAAATTTTGACAAAATTTTCTATAGAAATAAAATTTTGACAAAATTTAAAAAAAAAGACAAAATTTTCAAAAAAAAAAAATAGGACAAAATAAAAAAAAATAGAAAAAAATGAAAAAAATGACAAATTAAAAAAAAAAATAGAGAAAATATTCTATAGAAATAAAATTTTGACATATATACAATATTTAAATTTTGTTAAAATTTTCTAAAGAATTAAAATTTTGATAAAATTTTCTATGGAAATAAAATTTTGACGAAAATTGCTAAAAATAATATTTTGATAAAACTTTCTAAAACAAATAAAACTTTGAGAAAATTTTGTATAGAAATAAAATTTTGACAAACTTTTCCATAAAAATGAAACTTTAACAAAATTTTCCATAGAAATAAAATCGTGTAAAAATTATCTGCAAAAATAAAATTTGACAAATTTTTATATAGAATAAAAATTTTGTATAAAAATATAAAAGTTTGACAAAACTTTCTAAAGAAATAAAATTTTGACAAAATTTTCTAAAGAAATAAAATTTTGACAAAATTTGCTATAGAAATAAAATTTACACAAAATTTTGGAAAGAAATAAAATTTAGACAAAATTTTCTAAAGAAATAAAATTTAGAAAAAATTTTTTATAGAAAAAAATTAGAAATAAAAGTTTGACAAAATTTTCTATAGAAATAAAATTTTGACAAAATTTTCTATAGAAATAAAATTTTGACCAAATTTTCTATAGGAATAAAATTTTGACAAAATTTTCTAAAAAAATACAATTTGGACAAAATTTTCCAAAATCAGAAATAAAATTTTCTATAGAAATAAAATTTTGACAAAATTTTCTATAGAAATAAAATTTTGACAAAATTTTCTAAAGAAATAAAATTTGACAAAATTTTCTATAGAAATAAATTTTTGACAAAATTTTCTAAAAAAATAAAATTTTGACAAAATTTTCTTTGAAATAAAATTTTGACAAAATTTTCTATAGAAATAAAATTTTGATTAAAATTTTACTTTGCTACCGCATAATGGGCTCCATTATATGTAAATTTCAATCCATTCGAATTTTACGTTTGGGACATTTTGGGGAGTAAGGTTGGCACTAAAAATACCAAAGTGTTGATAATGTTGGGATTGGGCCAAAATATCGCTGAACCATTTTCGTACTACAGAAATAACATTTTAACAAAATTTTCTATAGAAATAAACTTTTGACAAAATTTTCTATAGAAATAAAATTTTAACAAATTGCCTATAGAAATAAAATTTTGGCAAAATTTTCTATAGAAATAAAATTTTGACAAAATTTTAAAAGAAACAAAATAAGACAAAATTTTCAAAACAAAAAAAAAATAGGACAAAATAAAAAAAATGAAAAAAAATGACAAATTTAAAAAAAAAAATAGAGAAAATATTCTATAGAAATAAAAATTTGACATATATGCAATATTTAAATTTTGTTAAAATTTTCTAAAGAATTAAAATTTTGATAAAATTTTCTATAGAAATATGGCACTAAAAATACCAAAGTGTTGATAATGTTGGGATTGGGCCAAAATATCGCTGAACCATTTTCGTACTACAGAAATAACATTTTAACAAAATTTTCTATAGAAATAAACTTTTGACAAAATTTTCTATAGAAATAAAATTTTAACAAATTGCCTATAGAAATAAAATTTTGGCAAAATTTTCTATAGAAATAAAATTTTGACAAAATTTTAAAAGAAACAAAATAAGACAAAATTTTCAAAACAAAAAAAAAATAGGACAAAATAAAAAAAATGAAAAAAAATGACAAATTTAAAAAAAAAAATAGAGAAAATATTCTATAGAAATAAAAATTTGACATATATGCAATATTTAAATTTTGTTAAAATTTTCTAAAGAATTAAAATTTTGATAAAATTTTCTATAGAAATAAAATTTTGACGAAAATTGCTAAAAACAATATTTTGATAAAACTATCTAAAACAAATAAAACTTTGAGAAAATTTTGTATAGAAATAAAATTTTGACAAACTTTTCCATAGAAATGAAATTTTAACAAAATTTTCCATAGAAATAAAATCTTGTAAAAATTATCTGCAAAAATAAAATTTGACAAATTTTTATATAGAATAAAAATTTTGTATAAAAATATAAAAGTTTGACAAAACTTTCTAAAGAAATAAATTTTGACAAAACTTTCTAAAGAAATAAATTTTGACAAAATTTTCTAAGGAAATAAAATTTTGACAAAATTTTCTAAAGAAATAAAATTTAGAGAAAATTTTCTAAAGAAATAAAATTTTCTAAAAATAAAATTTAGACAAAATTTTCCAAAGAAATAAAATTTTGACAAAATTTTCTATAGAAATAAAATTTTGACAAAATTTTCTATAGAAAATTTTGACAAAATTTTCTATAGAAATAAAATTTTCACAAAATTTTTAAAAAAATACAATTTAGACAAAATTTTCCAAAAACAAAAATAAAATTTTCTATAGAAATAAAATGTTGACAAAATTTTCTATAGAAATAAATTTTGACAAAATTTTCTATTGAAATAACATTTTGATTAAAATTTTACCTTGCTATCGCATAAGGGGCACCATAATCTGTAGATTTCAATCCATTGGAATTTTACGTTTGGGACATTTTGGGGAGTAAGGTTGGCACTAAAAGTACCAAAGTGTTGATAATGTTGGGATTGGGCCAAAATATCACTGAACCATTTTCGTGAATTTTTTGATGAGTTTGTCGGCCTTTTAAAGTTTGTGCCAAACTGTTTCTAAAATTTAATACTATATCAGACATTTATTTTTGGAACCTACAATGAAAAAAGGGCAGTCTCGAACCCCCATAAAGTACATTGAAAAAACTATTGAGGGATTATGTAGCCTACATGTTTAGCACACGCCATTTACACCATATTAAAGACAATCTGTTCTTGAACTTAGGGAAAAACATATTTAATTTTCAGAAATCGCCTTTAAATTTAATGTTTAGATTTAAGATAAAAAAGCTTTTAGCCTAGCTTATAGCCTTTAAGCTGGCATTTGTTTGTACCTGAACAGCTTTGGTAATATATCACAAACAAAAGACAATAAAAATTAGATAAATGAAAACTGGATCCTAATTTTTAATTTTATTGCCCCTTTATTTAAAGTTAAATAGGTCCCTTTAAAATGTCTTTTTTTTAAGAAGAAAGAATCTTTGGCTCATTTCAGTTATATTATAATGTTTAAAAACCACAACGGGCCTAATTATTTCTATGTAATGTGGTTCTTGACAAATTATACGCTGAAAATCTAAGTATGTCTTACTTTCCAAAACCAAACCACAGCATTTAATTATTTACAAAATGTTAATTGAAGACACGAGCAGAAATGTTTTGCTATTGCCAATACTTCAACCTAATTGAATTTATTTGCTAAATTTAGATAGTGAAAAGATTTTACCTTAGTTTGCTTTGAAACTAATGAAATTTCCTTCTTTTTTACTTTTTGTCTTACAGAAATTTCCATTGAAAAGGCATGACAACTATTTAGTTACTGGCGTAAGAACGAACACACACACACTCAATTCAACTAACCAATCAAAGGAAATCACATCAATATCAAAGTGAACTTAATCAAATTAATTGCTCTTCAAAAGCGAGAGAACTAGAGAGAGAGGGAGATAAAGAGAGACAACTTAGAAAAAAAGAATAAAGTGTATATGGTGTTAACACAGAAAATAAATCTCCAAGAATTGAATCGATAATAGAGTAAAAAAAAATCTCAAAAGTAACTACGGTTACCATAAAGAGAAAAAAAACAATCCAAGTTTCTAACAAACTCAGTGATAAGATAAGAGAGTTAGAGAAGAAGTGAGAATCTCATGTGAATGAATTTCTATGAAAACTAAATCATAGTTACCAAAGAGTTTGTGAGAGTGTGTGTCTGTGTCTTTTCTACAAAACAAATTCATATAGAATTTGTGTGTATGGGAGTAAAACTTTGTGGCTTGGAGAAAAAAAAAAAAGAAAAACAAACACCAACAACATCGTCAACGTAAACTATCATTTTCAAACAAACATACGGAAATCCATATTAATGAAGCAACTGCTATTTCCTAATGCCATAACAAACCAGGGATGTTTTGTTAAAGTTGCTTTCTAAAAAAAAGTTTCTAGATTTCCTAGAAAAAATAACAAACCATAAAAGAAAACAAACAAGAATATAACCCAAAATATAGCCAACGAAATGTAATCAAAAAAATTTTTTAAATCAAAAAAATAAATCTATGAAAAATTTATGTGAATAAATTTTGATATCAAAACATCCTAAATAAAAAATCAGAATCAAATATAAATAAAAGCATACATTTTGATAGAGAGCATAAAATTAAATTAAACCTTTTATAATACAAATACAAATATTAACCCATAGCCATTATTTGCCAAAAACTTTATCAAATATTTAAAACCACTAAATTACGAAAAAATTTCCTGTCAATATAAGTGAGGTAAACACCACAAAATTTAGTGTTTCTCTATGTGTTTGTTCAGTCATCCGTGTTGATTAGTGTATAATTAATTTATATAGTTTTTGTGATTGTATTTAGTTTAGGTTTTTTTTCCGTTTGGCTTTGTGTTCATTTGCTGATATTTGTGGTAAATGCAATTAATTCACCAATAATACGCAAATAAAGCCCGCATAAAGTCGCATACGTAGAGTGAGAGTGAAAATAAAATTTCATGGAAATTTTCGGAGAAAATTGCTACAAATTAAATTCAAATAAAATTATATATAATTAAATTTGCAAAAAAAAAATCAATATATTAGATAAGTGCTGTGGTGTCATAAATATTTAATGTTGTTTACAGAACAAAAAAATCGTGAAATCAAAATCAATTTAAAAATCTAAACAAATTAAATATTCATTAAAAAAAAAAAACTTTAACTAGCTGTAATTCAGGTAATTGCCATAGCTACTTTGATTATTAATATTTACTTTGGTTTATTAAAAAATAGCTATTTTTAATAGTTATTATTTCTGAAATAATTCGGGATTTAAGTACACAATGAGGGCTTATTTCAGTATTTATATTTACTGACATACTAACAATTTAATCCGTAAATAAATAATTTTAAGAGTAAATGTAAAGCAAAAAAAAAAAATAGTAATTAACAAATTATTGAAAAAATTTTTCACATCCTTCTGATTTCACTCGAAAAACCTACTTAGGGTAAGTTAGGTGACACTGAAAAAAAAATAAATATTGTCCAAAGATTTCTTGTCTTAAAATACGAGTGCGAATTTTGCTTTGCATAGAAGACCCATTTCTCTGACACAAGACTTTTTTCTTGTTCAAAAGTCGATAACATTTGCAATGAAGTCGTTTTGTCTTTATACTAAAGTGATTCCACTTAAAAATGGGTATATAGGCATGGTAAAAAAAATTGTCTGACAACGGGTATTGTCACAATAGGTAAATATTTGACCAAAATGAGTGTCAAACTTTTTTCCAAGAGCATTTCCGAAATATCTGTATACAAATATTTGAAAATATTCCTATTGTGATGTTTTATATTCAATATGAGCCAAAAATGTTTGATGGTATTACTGTGGCGACAAATTCTTTTTCAATTTCTGTCAAATATTAAGTTTAGTTTGATTTTCACAATTCTCAAAAATTCTTCAAAATTAATGAAGTTTAGCTATAGTGGCAGACAGATATTTCAGGTTCACTTAGACTATTAAGTTCTTTGTGATACCACAGTGGTGAACTTATCTATTATCATTGAGTGCTGTCCGATTCCATGAATCAGCAAAAAGTCTCTTATAGCTAAGTTCCCAGCAAAAAATTTGTGTAGTTTTTCCAAAGGCACAACTTCAAAAGCACTCCCAAAAATGTCCTCCCAAAGATTTTTCTCATTTTAAATACACAAGAAGTTTTTTTTATTAAATTTCAAATATCTCAAATATCACAGTGGTGAACACCCAACATTAGAAAATTTTGTTAAAATTTTATGTCTATCGAAAATTTTGTTAATATTTTATTTCTATAGAAATTTTTGTAAATTTTTCCCTTCTATAAATAGAGTAATGTGTTAAAATTTTACTTCTTTAAACAATTTTGTCAAAATTTAATTTCTATAGAAAATTTTGTCTAATTTTTATACCCTGCTCCACACTGTGGAACAGGGTATTATAAGTTAGTGCATATGTTTGCAACACCCAGAAGGAGACGAGATAGACACATGGTGTCTTTGGCAAAAATGCTCAGGGTGGGCTCCTGAGTCGATATAGCCATGTCCGTCTGTCCGTGAACACATTTTTGTAATCAAAGTCTAGGTCGCCGTTTTAGTCCAATCGACTTCAAATTTGGCACAAGTATGTGTTTTGGCTCAGAATAGATCCCTATTGATTTTGGAAGAAATCGGTTCAGATTTAGATATAGCTCCCATATATATATTTCGCCCGATATGGACTTATATGGCCCCAGAAGCCGGAGTTTTACCCTAATTTGCTTAAAATTTTGCACAAGAAAAACAATTAGTACTATAGTCAAGTGTGCCAAATTTTATTGCAATCGGTGCAGATTTAGATATAGCTCCCATATATATCTTTCGCTCGATATGGACTAATACGGTCCCAGAAGCCAGAATTTTACCCCAATTTGGTTGAAATTTTGCACAGGGAGTAGAATTAGCATTGTAGCTATGTGTGCCTAATTTGGTTGAAATCGATTCAGATTTAGATATAGCCCCATATATAGCTTTCGCCCGATTTAAACTCATATGACCACAGAGGCCAATTTTTTGCTCCGATTTAGTTGACATTTTGCACAGGGAGTAGAATTAGCATTGTAGCTAAGCGTGCCAAATTTGACTGAAATCGGTTCAGACTTAGATATAGCTCCCATATATATGTTTTTCTGATTTCGACAAAAATGGTCAAAATACCAACATTTTCCTTGTTAAATCGCCACTGCTTAGTCGAAAAGTTGTAAAAATGACTCTAATTTTCCTAAACTTCTAACACATATATATCGAGCGATAAATCATAAATAATTTTTTTTTCCTTTAAATTGCTTCAGATTTAAACGTTTCCCATATTTTTTTACTAACATTGTGTTCCACCGTAGTGCATTAGCCGACTTAAATTTTGAGTCTATAGATTTTGTAGAAGTCTATCAAATTCTGTCCAGATCGAGTGATATTTAAATGTATGTTTTTGGGACAAACCTTTATATATAGCCACCAACACATTTGACGGATGTGATATGGTATCGAAAATTTAGATTTACAAAGTGGTGCAGGGTATAATATAGTCGGCCCCGCCCGACTTTAGACTTTCTTACTTGTTATTTCTATAGAAAGTTTTGTCAACATTTTAGTTCAATAAGAATTTTGGCAAAATTGTACTTCTATAGAATATTTTGGCAAAATTTTATTTCTATAGAAAATGTTGGCAAAATTTTGTAAAATTTTTACGTGTATAGAAAATGTTGTCAATTTTTTTTTTGTATAGACAATTTTTTCAAAATTTTATTGCTACTGAAAATTTTGTCTAAATTTTATTTCTATAGAAAATTTTTCAAAATTTCATTTATGCAGAAAATTTAGTGTAGATTTTATTTCTATAGAAAATTTTGTTTTTTTTTTTTTCATTTCTATAAAAAGAAAATTTTATTTCAATAGAATATTTTGTCAAAATTTTTCATCTATATAAAAATTTTGGCAAAATTTTTATTTTTATAGAATCGTTTGTCAAATTTTTATTTGTTTAGAAAATTTCGTCAAATTTTTATTTGTATAGACAATTTCGTCAAATTTTTATTTGTATATAAAATTTTGTTAAAATTTTATTTCTATAGAAAATTGTGGTAAAATTTTATTTCTATAGAGAATTTTGGCAAAATTGTATTTCTATGGAAAATTTTGTGTAAGTTTTATATTTATAGAAACGTTTGTCAAATTTTATTTTTTGTTTATTACTTGTATAGAAAATTTCGTCAAATTTTTATTTGTATAGAAAATTTTGTCAAAATTCTATTTTTATAGGAAATTTTGTCAAAATTTCCTACGATTTCCTATAAAAAAATTTTTATAGGAAATCATCAAATTATTATTTGTATAGAACATTTTGTTAAAATTTCATTTCTATAGAAAATTGTGGTAAAATTTTATTTCTATGGAAAATTTTGTGTAAGTTTTATTTTTATAGAAACGTTTGTCAAATTTTATTTTTTGTTTATTACTTGTATAGAAAATTTCGTCAAATTTTTATTTGTATAGAAAATTTTGTCAAAATCCTATTTTTATAGGAAATTTTGTCAAAATCTTATTTGTGTAGAACACTTTGTCAAAATTGTATTTCTATAGAAGGTGTTGTCTAAATTTTATTTCTATAGGAAATTTTTTTCAAAATTTTAGTTCTATAAAAAATTTTGGCAGTGTTTTACTTCTATACAATATTTTGGCGAAATTTTATTTCTATTGAAAATTTTGTCAAATTTTTACGTGTATAGAAAATTTTGTCAAATTGTTATTTGTATGGAAAATTTTGTGTAAGTTTTATTTTTACAGAAACGTTTGTCAAATTTTCTTTTTTGTTTATTACTTGTATAGAAAATTTCGTCAAATTTTTATTTGTATAGAAAAAATTGTCAAAATTCTATTTTTATAGGAAATTATGTCAAAATCTTATTTGTGTAGAATATTTTGTCAAAATTTTATTTCTATAGAAGGTGTTGTCTAAATTTTATTTCTATAGGAAATTTTGTCAAAATTTTATTTCTATAACAAATTTTGGCAATATTGTACTTCTATAGAATATTTTGGTAAAATTTTATTTCTATAGAAAATGTTGGCAAAATTTTGTTAAATTTTTACGTATATAGAAAATTTTGTCAATTTTTTTTTTAGAAAATTTTGTCAAAATTTTATTGCTATTGAAAATTTTGTCTAAATTTTATTACTATAGAAAATTTATAAAAATTTCTTTTCTGTAGAAAATTTAGTGTAGATTTTATTTCTATAGAAATTTTTGTCTATATTTTATTTCTATAGAGAATTTTTCAATATTTTATTTCGATAGAAAATTTTGTTTTTTTTGTAAATTTTACTTCTATAGAAAATTTTGGCAAATTTTTTTTTTTTTTATAAGGAAAATTTTGTGTAAGTTTTTATTTTTATAGAATCGTTTGTCAAATTTTTATTTGTATAGGGAATTTTGTCAAAATATTATTTCTATAGAAAATGTTGGTAAAATTTTATTTCTATAGAGAATTTTGGCAAAATTGTATTTCTATGGAAAATTTTGTAACAATTTTATTTTTATAGAAACGTTTGTCAAATTTTATTTTTTGTTTATTACTTGTATAGAACATTTCGTCAAATTTTTATTTGTATAGAAAAATTTGTCAAAATTCTATTTTTATAGGAAATTATGTCACAGTCTTATTTGTGTAGAGTATTTTGTCAAAATTTTATTTCTATAGAAGGTGTTGTCTAAATTTTATTTCTATAGGAAATTTTTTCAAAATTTTAATTCTATAGAAAATTTTGGCAAAATTGTTTCTTTTTTTATATGGAAAATTTTGTGTAAATTTTTATTTTTATAGAATCGTTTGTCAAATTTTAATTTGTATAGGAAATTTTGTCAAAATTTTTTTTCTATAGAAAATTTTGATAAAATTTTATTTCTATAGAGAATTTTGGCAAAATTGTATTTCTATGGAAAATTTTGTGTAAATTTTATTTTTATAGAAACGTTTGTCAATTTTTATTTTTTGTTTATTACTTGTATAGAAAATTTCGTCAAATTTTTATTTCTATAGAAAATTTTGTCTAAATTTTATTTCTATAGGAAATTGTTTCAATATTTTATTTCTATAGAAAATTTTGTAAATTTTTCATTTCAATAATAAAAAATTTTATTTCAGTAAATATTTTGTCAACATTTTATTTCTATAGAAGATTTTGTGAAAAAATTAAATGCTATATATGTTCTAAAAGAATTGCGAATTTCTGAAACTGTTTCAGGCAAGCATGTTAACGCATTTCAACTCATAAAAAAATTTTATAATTTATTTGGAAAATAAAACAAATTAAATTTATTTGGAAAAATATCACAAAATGTTTTAATTCATTAATTTTTTTTTTACGCTTTTTTGCGTTTTGTTTTTGTATGGAAAATTCTTTTTTATAAGCAACAACATAGAACCGTTGGTAACACGTCGAAATATCGAGTTCCTACTATAGCAAGTTTGCCTAACTTGTCTGTTTATTTTTTTTTTGTCAAGAGTCATTGTTCAGGTTTTGATATAGCCTCTTTATACACTAACCGCCCGATTTCATTTCTTGATCATCTAGACATCGTAATTCTCAACGGTTTGCTTGAAATTGGAATTTTGGACATGTGTCAAATTTACTTTACGACGGTCCATGTTTTCGTTTATTTGTTTATTACTTCATTCCAAATTATAATAAACTTATTTATACGGTCACTAGTAATTACAGGTTATCGGCCTATGCCGGTCCATGTTTTGGTATAGCCTTTACATAAACCAATCCACTGATTTGATTTTCAGAATATCTAGACACCGAAATTTTTATCCGATTTGCTCGAAATTTGTTAATCTTGAGGTATTGTAACTTAAACTTTATAATGGGCAAACTTAACTTTATGATAGCCCCCATATACGCTTGTCTTTTATATATTATCCAAATTACCAAAAGCTGGAATTTACATTTCCCGATTTTAAAACAATGTGTTTGGCAAAAAATCTACAAAATTTAGATTTCAAATGATCATGAGAAACTTTATTTCATAACATGCTGTGGCGATGATTTTGAGATTCGACTATAAATCAAAAATCCACAATATGATGTAGTCTCCATAACCCAGCAAGAAAAAGCACAACTTTAAAAGCACTTCCAAAAATGGCCTACCAAAGATGTTCTTAATTTCAACTACACAGGAAGTTCTTTTATCCAAAAAGAAAATTTTCACTACTTTTTTGGCGACCCTTTTTTGCTGGGAAGTATACATTTTAAATATGACTTCCGGAACCATATCATTTGAACCTAAAAAAGAAACGATTATATTTGATTCATAATGGTGGATATATAAAATTCGGCCCCGACTGAACTTTTTGTATAATCTAATTAAAATATCATGGGAAAACAGGCAAACAACAATTTTATGAAAAAAACAAACAAACAAAAAACCCACCGACCCTAAAGCTTTAATGCAGATCACGTAATAATGAAAACAAAACCATTCACAAAAAAGAAATGCGAAAGCAAATTCAATCAGAAAAATTGTTGTCATCATTGATTTCCCAGGAAATTCATAAATCAATAGCACTTTAACAACAGCAAACAAAAATTACACCAATGCTGAATGAAAATCCTGGGTGTATATAAATTTCTCTCAATGGCATCAGGCAAAATTTACATAAAATTCCTTCGTAGCAAAAAATCGAAACAAAAAACGCTGAAGTTGAAGTTGATTCATTCGTATTTGTATAGACAAGCGAACCAGGCATTAAATATAATTATATTGATGAAATGCCCGAATAGGACAAGAACAAAAAACGCAAAATGAAGTTATTTCATTATTCCATATGAACACCTATTTTATGACGAATTGTTTCCTATGGCATTCAAGTCCATATGTATGTATGCATAAATTAAATTCTCTTCGACATATCCGCATGTCAATACAAACACTTTTCCCACATATTTTGTATGCTATAGTATTGAGTTATTTTGCAATAACCGAGAAAAAAATTGAAAATTTCACAACGAGAGACAAAATACAAAAAAAAAAAAACGGGAAATTGAAATAATATCATATGTGGTATAATCAATGCTGGGAGTGTACAATAAAAAAAATACAAAAATATTGATTAAATTCTATGGTGACACAAAAATATGTGGCCACAAAAATTAATCAATTAACGTTTAGCAGTTTTTTCTTTACTTTTTTTCACTTTTTTCACTTTTTTTTTCATATGAATTGAGTGTGTGACTAACATTTGTTTTGTCAACAAATTGGATGTCATTAATTCCGTATGTCATTTAATACAAATCATGAATATTTATGGAGAATTTGAAATTATATATTTAAAAGTTATTTATTAAAGCCATTCAGGCAAACAAATAAATTCCAATGATGAAGAATAATCAACATCTGTTGATATAGGATTTAGAGTACACTAAAAAAAAAAATAAACAAACACCAGTCCAAATGATTTTCGGTTAGAGGTTGTGTAATTTCAACAGACAGACTGATTGGCATCTCTAGACTGCCACAGAAATTCACCACGAACCACACCGAAAAACAAATGTCCATAGTTAAACTAACGATACAATTATCTTATTTGTAATATCGTTTATTTAAAATTTTATAGAGTTAATCTAAATTTTATAAAATTAATTTAAATTTTCCTTTCTGGTGGGTTCACTGTTTTTTGAGTGTACCTAGGGACATTTTATACAGAAAAAGTTAATTCTTCTAAAGACAATCGGTATAAATGATACGATTACCGAAGTTAAATTTCTAGATTATAACATTACTGTCCAAGTTTAAATTTCTCTCTAAGTGTTAAAGAAAAATCTTCTTAAAGAAATCCTAAAATACTTCTAGATTTCAAATTTCAAGCAAATCGGAAGAAAATTGTGGCTTCCATGACTTCCAGCAGTCAAATCGGGAGATCGGTCTGGGTATGGTAGCTTTATTGGAACATGGACCAATATACACTCAGGTCGCCAAAGATATCAAATCTGTATATAGCCTCCTTATCGAATTATAATCACCGTTGCAACTCGATCCAAAAATAATCTACCAAAATTTGGAAACAATTTTACCATAAAACTACCAAACAAAAAAACTTATTTTGCAAAATTTTATTTCTATAAAAAATTTTGTCAAAATTTTATTTCTATAAAAAATTTTGTCAACATTTTATTGCTATA
The DNA here is from genome assembly GCF_050003625.1 of Haematobia irritans. Lineage (NCBI taxonomy): Eukaryota > Metazoa > Arthropoda > Insecta > Diptera > Muscidae > Haematobia > Haematobia irritans. Next base: position 210,418,963 of record NC_134398.1, read on the forward strand.
GGAAATTTTGTTAAAATTTTATTTCTATAGAAAATTTTGTCAAAATTTTATTTTTGTAGAAAATTTTGTCAAAATGTTATTTCTATAGAAAATCTTGCCAAAATTATAGTTTTATAGGAAATTTTGTCCGAATTTTATTTCTGTAGAAAACTTAATCAAATTTTATTACTAAAAAAAAATTTGCAAAATTTTATTTCCATAAAAAATTTAGTCAAAATTTTATTTCTATAAAAAATTTTGTCAACATTTTATTGCTATAGTAAATTTTGTTAAAATTTTATTTATATAGAAAATTTTGTTAAAATTTTATTTCTACAGAAAATTTTGTCAAATTTTTATTTCTATAGAAAATTTTGTCAAAATTTTGTTTCTATAGGAAATTTTGTTCGAATTTTATTTCTGTAGGAAATGTTGTTAAAATTTTATTTCTGTAGGAAATGTTGTTAAAATTTTATTTCTAAAAAAATTTTGTCAAAATTTTATTTCTAAAAAAAAAATTGTCAACATTTTATTGCTAAAGGAAATTTTGTTAAAATTTTATAACTATAGAAAAAATTGTATTTCTATAGAAAATTTTGTCAAAATTCTATTTCTATAGAAAACTTTAGTTATATAGGAATGTTTGACCGAATTTTATTTCTGTAGAAAATTTTATCAAATTTTATTAAAAAAAAAAAAAAATTGTCAAAATTTTATTTCTAAAAAATTTTGTAAAAATATTATTTCTATAAAAAATGTTGTCAACATTTTATTGCTATAGGAAATTTTGTCAAAATTTTATTTCTATAGAAAATTTTGTCAAAATTTTATTTCTATAGAAAATTTCGCCAAAATTTCGTTTCTATAGGAAATTTTGTTCGAATTTTATTTCTGTAGGAAATGTTGTTAAAATTTTATTTCTAAACAAATTTTGTCAACATTTTATTTCTAAAAAAAAATTGTCAACATTTTATTGCTAAAGGAAATTTTGTTAAAATTTTATAACTATAGACAATTTTGTCAAAATTTTATTTCTATAGAAAATTTTGTCAAAATGTTATTTCAATAGAAAATTGTGTCAACATTTTATTTCCATAGGAAATATTGTTAAAATTTTATTTCTATAGAAAATTTTGTCAAAATTTTATTTCTATAGAAATTTTTGTCAAAACTTTATTTCTATAGAAAATTTTGCCAAATTTTGTTCGAATTTTATTTCTGTAGGAAATGTTGTTAAAATTTTATTTCTAAAAAAATTTTGTCAAAATTTTATTACTAAAAAAAAATTGGTCAACATTTTATTGATAAAGGAAATTTTGTTAAAATTTTATTGCTAAAGGAAATTTTGTTAAAATTTTATAACTAAAAAAGTTTGTCAAAATTTTATTTTTATAGAAAATTTGCCAAAATATTATTTCAATAGAAAATTTTGTCAAAATTTTATTTCTATACAAAAGTTTGTCAAAATTTTATTTATAGAAAATTTTGTCAAAATTTTATTTATAGAAAATTTTGTCAAAATTTTATTTATAGAAAATTTTGTCAAAATTTTATTTATAGAAAATTTTGTCAAAATTTTATTACAGACAATTTTGTTTTTCCATAAAAATTTTTGTCATTTTATTTCTTTATACAATTCTGTCAAAATTTTATTTTTATAAAAAATTTTGTCAAAATGTTATTTCTATGGACATTTTTGTCAACATTTTATTTCTATGGAAAATTCTGTCACAATTTTATTTTTTTCTTTAGAAAATTTTGTCAAATTTTTTTTTTTCTATAGAAAATTTTGTCAAAATTTAAGTTCTTTAGAAAAGTTTGTTCGAATTTTATTTCTGTAGGAAATTTTGTTAAAATTTTATTTCTGTAGAAAAGTTTATCAAAATTTTATTTCTAAAAAAAATTTTTGTCAAAATTTTATTTCTATAGAAGATTTTGTCAAAATTTTATTTCTATAGAAATTTTTATTTCTATGAACAATGTTGTCAAAATTTTATTTCGATAGGAAATTTTGTTAAAATTTTATTTCTATAAACAATTTTGTCAATATTTTATTTCTACAGAAAATTTTGTCAAAATTTTATTTCTATAGAAAATTTTAACAAAATTTTATTTCTACAAAAAATTGTGTCAAAATTTTATTTCTATAGAAAATTTTGTCAAATTTTTATTTCTACAGAAAATGTTGTCAAAATTTTATTTTTATAGAAAATTTTGGCAAAATTTTATTCCTGTAAAAAATTGTGTCAAAATTTTATTTCTATAGAAAATTTTGTCAAAATTTTATTTCTATAGAAAATTTTGTCAAAATTTTATTTCTATAGAAAATTTTGTCAAAGTTTTATTTCTGTAGAAAATTTTGTCAAAATTTTGTTTCTATAGAAAATTTTGTCAAAATTTTATTTCTTTAAAAATAGATAATTTTGTTAAAAATTGTATTTCTACTTATGAATTACCTCTTAGTTGAAGAGAAATATTTTGGAAGATCTACCAAAATATTAAAAATTCTACCAACCCAGCAAAAACTCCTATTACCAGGTATGAGTACAAGTATGCCTGCGCCAAATTGGTAACAACTTCCGCATAATACTTTTACACGGGCATGACATTGGAGGAAAGTACTCCCGTGCAAGCATACCAGCAGTCGAAAAATAAGTACTTCTTCGCAAGCATACCAGCTCTCAAAAAATAATATATTTACCATAATGGTACCCAAAAAATGCGAACTCATCCCTGTTGTTTTGTAATCCAAACCTCCACGACATGGATCTCATCAATGATGTTTGTAATGTATATTATGTACTAACAACTTTAGAAATTTGGCAATTTTTTCAGAAATGTAATTTGGCATTACTTATCGGTACTATTAACGGTGCGCACTGTAGAGCCGGACCCGAACCTCAAGATATGATTTTGATTACCGGTATTAATAGAAAGAATCACTTTTTGCCTACACAGTTAAATTATTATTTTTAAATCACAGGTAATACCGCAAGTAGTAAACTTTTGATTACCGGTATTACTGAAAGAATCACTAGTGCTTACCCAGTTTTTGCTGGGAATCTATCAAACAGTAAAAAATTTACCATTTTTGGTGGAATTCTACCAACTGTGGCAACCGTGATTATAACCCGATATAGTTGCTTGAGGGTTAATAGTTTCATCATTTATCGAGATGAAGACTATAGGATGAAGACAAATAGGGTGAAGACTATATCTTGTATAGGCTCAGAAAGTCCCATCTGGTGATATGGACAAATTTTTAGTGGATTTTTTGGAGTGAATACCAAATTGACGACTTGGCTTTCTTGGGACTTAGGAAGTCAAATCTCGTGATAGGTATATAAAGCGAATTTGGGATCGTCCATAGTCCCCATGGACTCTGGAGTCTTTTTGCCCATGTTTCAATTGTTCAAAAGTTTCTAACGTTGGAATGATCTCAAATGACGGACAAGCAATGTGGTTGGATTGACTAACTTTTCCAATATTTCTGTTTTCCGTATGTTTAGTTCACATACATGCACTATCTACTTTTTCTCTATCCACTCATGTACACTGCAATCAATTAAATTTTTATCCATTTTTGCCGTGCCATCATTTTCCAGCGATACGAATGAAAATTCAATTTTCCTCATTGCTTTATAACAAAAAAAAAAAAAAAAAAGATTTTTAGTGTTGATATCTCACAAGAAGAAAAATAAGCAGAGCGACAAATACATAATATTCCGAGATAATCAAATTAAAAACAAGACCATATGCTCTCAGGTTCTTAAAAGGCAGACGTTTGTTTGCTCGACAGTATCATAAAGACACTGGCAAAGAAGTAGAAGCGCATGTTAATTTACATCCATTATGGCTGGGATAAAATCTCATTAAAACATAATCTTTTCGCCTATTTAAACTATTATAGCGAACGCGTTATAGTGATAAACACCCAAGTAGAGAGGGTGTTGGTAAGATCGTTGACAATGGTGGCTACATTGACAATGTTGTGTCTTTAAAGATAATGGCAAACACTAGGTAGCAGACATTTTTAGACGAAGGAAGCGGGTATATACTATCGAAAGCTTTAAGGGAATTTAAAGCTATGTGGTTGATTCATAAACTATGTGGTTGATTCATAAATAAAACTAAATTTGAAAATCAATAAAATTACAAAAATAAATTAATTAAGAACGTAAAATTAAATTAAAAATTAATTTACATTAAATTGTATAAAATTAACAAATACTTAAAAACAAAATTTAAGAGGGTTGCGTTTTATATTTTGTGACTAGAGAAAAAAAAATAAATATTAATCATCGAAACTCGCTCTAATATATTTCAAAATATTCCCCATTAATATGCCACATATTTTTTACGGTTTTCTAAAAATAATATTTCAAGATTAAAATCCAAATTTAATGGAAAATATTTCTTTGAATATGGCCTCCAACAACTTGGAGTGACTTCAGATGGCATACAGAAAGTTGGCCATCTGTTGAATGAGCCATGGTATAATATAGTCAGCCTCTTCCGATTTTAGACTTTTCCTAGTTCGTTTCTATCAATTAAATGTTCAACGTTTTTAATATACTATACAAGTTTTAAAAAAAGCGGTTCTCTTCGGTCTGTTGACAAGTGTAATCATAATAATAAGCTCAAGTACAGAATACTCCGTCGCTAGCAAAAATATACTAGAGATAAGTAATATCCTTTCGACGTAGCATATCGACGTAGTTTGTGTGCTGTGTCAGCAAGAGAGGGAGAAAATGTGTGTTTGATACTTAACCTAAATAATCACATGCACACACTAACACCAACATCATAATTTTTTTTAATGAAATTGTGCACACAAACAGCACCTAGCAATGCATGTACCTTTCTATATCCCTGAAGATAGTAAACGTTTACATATGCGTATGAGTCCTTAATTACAAACAATCAATTTAATTAAAATTTGAAATGAAGGAATGGCATGAAACCATATGAGCATACCGAACAGCGAAAACAATTATTTAGAGTCTTAAAGTAGAGTGGCGTAACTTTGTAGATAATAAAAATAATTTATGACATAATCATAGTTTTCTGAATTAGCCCATATGGAGAGTATGTTTGATAAACAAGTAAATAAGGACATAAATATGGTCGGGCCGAATTTTAAATATCCACCACCATGAAGCAAATGGTATAATATAATTTTGAGAAAAATTTCTATGGAAATAAAATTTTAAGAAAAATGTTTATACAAATAAAATTTTGAGAAAATTTTTTATACAAATTAAATTTTGAGAAAATTTTGTATGGAAATAAATTTTTGACAAAATTTTCTATAGAAATAAAATTTTGACAAAATTTTCTATAGAAATAAAATTTTGACAAAATTTTCTTTAGAAATAAAATTTTGACAAAATTTTCTATAGAAATAAAATTTTGACAAAATTTTCTATAGAAATAAAATTTTGATAAATTTTTTTATAGAAATTCAATTTTCTATAAATAAAGATTGAGAAACTTTTCTATAGTAACAAATGAGAACATATTCTATAGAAAATAATTGAGACAAATTTCTATAAAAATAAAATTTTGAAAAATTTTCGAAAGAAATAAAATCTTAACAAAATTTTCTATAGAAATAGGATTTCAACAAAATTTTCTATAGAAATAAGACTTTAACAAAATTTTGTACAGTTATAAAATTTTGACTGTAACAGTCATGTAATGGATTATATTATTTTACACATTAGCAACAAGTATTAATTATATTTTCATTTATATAATATAATTAATATAATTGTTCTGAGTTTTAATGTTTAATGTTTTCATGTAAATCTTTTGAGCTCTTTGTGTTATTGAATTTGCATTAGAAAAGAAATACTCTCGCTCTCTTTATCTCTTCACTATATCAATCATAACATATGTACTCATTTCCTTTCTATATAAATGATAATTGCAACATAAATGAGATCATTCTATGACTTGGTTTCGTCGAATAAACATCTTAAATGAAAACACGGAGTTTTATTTCACAAGGCTCTCGGTACGATAAGTAATCTCCATAAATTTCACATAATAAAATCAAATTAATGATAGTACGTTGGCGAATTGGATGCTGGTCGTCTGTTCAAGCCTCGTACTATAAAAATAAAAGTTAATTATTTAGCAGACGACTTGAACAATGTCTGGTTTTGACCCTAAATAATATAAAGTATAATAAACTAGGGGTCTCATCCCTTTACATGACAAAAATTTCTATAGAAATAAAATTTTAACAAAATTTTCTATAGAAATAAAGTTTTGACAAAATTTTCTATAGAACTAAAATTTTGACAAAATTTTCTATAGAAATAATATTTTGACAAAATTTTCTATAGACATAAAAATCTATAGAAAAAAATTTTAACAACATGTTCTATAAAAAAGGAGAAAATTTTCTATAGAAAAAAAATTAGAAATTTTTCTATATAGAAAAAATAAAAAAAAAATTCAATAGAGATAGAATTTTAACAAAATCTTTTATTGAAATAAAATTTTGACAAAATTTCCTATAGAAATAAAATTTTGACAAAATTTCCTATAGAAATAAAATTTTGACAACATTTTCTATAGAAATAAAATTTTGACAACATTTTCTATAGAACTAAAATTTTGACAAAATTTTCTAAAGAAATAAAATTTTGACCACATTTTCTGTAGAACTAAACTTTTGACAACATTTTCTATATAAATAAAATTTTGACAAAATCTTGTACAGAAATAAAATTTTGACGAAATTTTGTATAGAAATAAAATGTTGACAAAATTTTCTATAGAAATAAAATTCTGACAAATTTTTCTATAGAAATAAAATTTTGACAAAATTTTCTATAGAAATAAAATTTTGACAAAATTTTCTATAGAAATAAAATTTTGACAAAATTTTCTATATAGAAATACAATTTTGACAAAATTTTCTATAGAAGTAAAATTTTGACAAAATTTTGTATAGAAATTAAATTTTGACGGAATTTTCTATAGAAATAAAATTTTGACAAAATTTTTTATAGAAATGAAATTTTGACAAAGTTTTTTATAGAAATAAAAATTTGACAAAATGTTCTATAAAAATAAAAATTAGACAAAATTTTGTATAGAAATAAAATTTTGACAAAATTTTCTATAGAAATAAAATTTTGCAAAGTTTTCTATAGAAATAGAATTTTGACAAAAATTTCTATAGAAATAAACTATTTATAGAAATAAAATTTTGACAAAATTTTCTATAGAAATAACATTTTGACGGAATTTTCTATAGAAATAAAATTTTGACAAAATTTTTTATAAAAATAAAAATTTGACAAAATTTTCTATAAAAATAAAAAATAGACAAAATTTTGTATAGAAATAAAATTTTGACAAAATTTTCTATATAAATAAAATTTTGACAAAATTTTTTATAGAAATGAAATTTTGACAAAGTTTTTTATAGAAATAAAAATTTGACAAAATGTTCTATAAAAATAAAAATTAGACAAAATTTTGTATAGAAATAAAATTTTGACAAAATTTTCTATAGAAATAAAATTTTGCAAAGTTTTCTATAGAAATAGAATTTTGACAAAAATTTCTATAGAAATAAACTGTTTATAGAAATAAAATTTTGAAAGAAAATTTTCTATAGAAATAAAATTTTGACAAAATTTTCTATAGAAATAACATTTTGACGGAATTTTCTATAGAAATAAAATTTTGACAAAATTTTTTATAAAAATAAAAATTTGACAAAATTTTCTATAAAAATAAAAAATAGACAAAATTTTGTATAGAAATAAAATTTTGACAAAATTTTCTATATAAATAAAATTTTGACAAAATTTTCTATAGAAATAAAATTTTGCAAAGTTTTCTATAGAAATAGAATTTTGACAAAATTTTCTATAGAAATAAAATTTTGACAAAATTTTCTATAGAAATAAAATTTTGACAAAATTTTCTATAGAAATAAAATTTTGACAAAATTTTCTATAGAAATAAAATTTTGACAAAATTTTCTATAGAAATAGAATTTTGACAAAATTTTCTATCGAAATAAAAATTTGATAAAATATTCTATAGAAATAAAACTTTTACAAAATTTTCTATAGAAATAAAGTTTAGACAAAATTTTCTATAGAAGTAAAATTTTGACAAAATTTTCTATAGAAATAAAATTTTTACAATATTTTCTATAGAAATAAAAATTTGACAAAATTTTCTATAGAAATAAAATTTTGACAAAATTTTCTATAGAAATAAAATTTTGACAAAATTTTCTATAGCAATAAAATTTTGACAACATTTTCTATATAGAAATAAAATTTTGACAACATTTTCTATATAGAAATAAAATTTTGACAAAATTTTCTATAGAAATAAAATTTTGACAAAATTTTCTATAGAAATAAAATTTTGACGGAATTTTCTATAGAAATAAAATTTTGACAAAATGTTTTATAGAAATAAAATTTTGACAAAGTTTTTTATAGAAATAAAAATTTGACAAAATTTTCTATAAAAATAAAAATTAGACAAAATTTTGTATAGAAATAAAATTTTGACAAAATTTTCTATAGAAATAAAATTTTGCAAAGTTTTCTATAGAAATAGAATTTTGACAAAAATTTCTATAGAAATAAAATGTTTATAGAAATAAAATTTTGAAAAAAAAAATTTTCTATAGAAATAAAATTTTGACAAAATTTTCTATAGAAATAAAATTTTGACGGAATCTTCTATAGAAATAAAATTTTGACAAAATTTTTTATAGAAATAAAATTTTGACAAAGTTTTTTATAGAAATAAAAATTTGACAAAATTTTCTATAAAAATAAAAATTAGACAAAATTTTTATGATAAAATTTTGACAAAATTTTCTATATAAATAAAATTTTGACAAAATTTTCTATAGAAATAAAATTTTGCAAAGTTTTCTATAGAAATAGAATTTTTACAATATTTTCTATAGAAATAAAAATTTGATAAAATATTCTATAGAAATAAAACTTTTACAAAATTTTCTATAGAATAAATCAAATAAAAATTTGACAAAATTTTCTATAAAAATAAAAAATAGACAAAATTTTGTATAGAAATAAAATTTTGACAAAATTTTCTATATAAATAAAATTTTGACAAAATTTTCTATAGAAATAAAATTTTGCAAAGTTTTCTATAGAAATAGAATTTTGACAAAATTTTCTATAGAAATAAAATTTTGACAAAATTTTCTATAGAAATAAAATTTTGACAAAATTTTCTATAGAAATAAAATTTTGACAAAATTTTCTATAGAAATAAAATTTTGACAAAATTTTCTATAGAAATAGAATTTTGACAAAATTTTCTATCGAAATAAAAATTTGATAAAATATTCTATAGAAATAAAACTTTTACAAAATTTTCTATAGAAATAAAGTTTAGACAAAATTTTCTATAGAAGTAAAATTTTGACAAAATTTTCTATAGAAATAAAATTTTTACAATATTTTCTATAGAAATAAAAATTTGACAAAATTTTCTATAGAAATAAAATTTTGACAAAATTTTCTATAGAAATAAAATTTTGACAAAATTTTCTATAGCAATAAAATTTTGACAACATTTTCTATATAGAAATAAAATTTTGACAACATTTTCTATATAGAAATAAAATTTTGACAAAATTTTCTATAGAAATAAAATTTTGACAAAATTTTCTATAGAAATAAAATTTTGACGGAATTTTCTATAGAAATAAAATTTTGACAAAATGTTTTATAGAAATAAAATTTTGACAAAGTTTTTTATAGAAATAAAAATTTGACAAAATTTTCTATAAAAATAAAAATTAGACAAAATTTTGTATAGAAATAAAATTTTGACAAAATTTTCTATAGAAATAAAATTTTGCAAAGTTTTCTATAGAAATAGAATTTTGACAAAAATTTCTATAGAAATAAAATGTTTATAGAAATAAAATTTTGAAAAAAAAAATTTCTATAGAAATAAAATTTTGACAAAATTTTCTATAGAAATAAAATTTTGACGGAATCTTCTATAGAAATAAAATTTTGACAAAATTTTTTATAGAAATAAAATTTTGACAAAGTTTTTTATAGAAATAAAAATTTGACAAAATTTTCTATAAAAATAAAAATTAGACAAAATTTTTATGATAAAATTTTGACAAAATTTTCTATATAAATAAAATTTTGACAAAATTTTCTATAGAAATAAAATTTTGCAAAGTTTTCTATAGAAATAGAATTTTTACAATATTTTCTATAGAAATAAAAATTTGATAAAATATTCTATAGAAATAAAACTTTTACAAAATTTTCTATAGAAATAAAGTTTAGACAAAATTTTCTATAGAAGTAAAATTTTGACAAAATTTTCTATAGAAATAAAATTTTTACAATATTTTCAATAGAAATAAAAATTTGACAAAATTTTCTATAGAAATAAAATTTTGACAAAATTTTCTATAGAAATAAAATTTTGACAAAATTTTCTATAGCAATACAATTTTGACAACATTTTCTATAGCAATAAAATTTTGACAAACTTTTTTATTGCAATAAAATGTTGACAAATTTTTCTATAAAAACAAAATTTTGACAACGAAATAAAATTTTGACAAATTAAACCGATGTACAACCACGTTGTATTGAAGAAGAGGAGTCACCGTCAAGTCTACAATGTCCGTTGATTTCGTAAAATGTGCCCTTAATTTAGGAGCTTACTGCCACCATAAAAATATCTAGTCAGATGTAAATCTTCTCTCGGAACCCCACCTGACACAAAATTCCTGCCTTTAGTCTAAATAGGGTTGGATGGTGCAAAATTGAAATTTTTTCTGCTTGTCTAATTTAATGATCCCATACTGTTATTACTAGGCGAAAACAAACTATACGAAAACAATTTAGAATACGAAAGGAAACTAGCGTATAACATAACTCTTCCTAACACACATTTACAACTACATGTATGTAGAAGAACTAATTATGGAAAGCTATTAAGAAAATTACCATAACTATGGAGAGACTGAGTGTCGACCTCTAGATGGTGTTGGTGTGGCCGATTATAAAATGAGATGAGAAGACATTACAACAAATTTCCCATTTCAAGTGTTAAAGGAATGGGAAAGCGTAACCAGGTTATCAATGAGACGACTAAATAGGATTTAAAAAACAAAAGTAGGTATGACTCATTCTACATAAATTATAGGAAACATACAATACAATAGAAAGGAACAAAGAACTTTTTTTTTGTAAACAAGGTATACAATACAATTGCAGCATAAAAAAACAATAAAAGAAAAGAAAAAATGAAATAGATCATTGAGACATTAATGAGCAAGAACATAATGATATCTTTAGACTTTTGTTATAAAACAATTTTATTCAAATAATTGTTCAGTATTTATTCATCATATATTCAATGGAAACAAAGACTTTATATATTTTTTTTCTTTTAAAGGATACTTGATATACATTCAAGGATATAAGTGTGGTATGATTTAACAAAGCCATAAGCATTGAATGAAATGTATGCCACATTGGGGTATTGTCATATAAAATCTACATTTACAAACTCACACAAACACAATAAAACCCATAACAACGGTCTCCACTAACGATTTTGGTTTGAAATTTTTCATAAAGTATTTATTTAACATTAAGTCCTCTTCAAAGTAATTCTCGTCAGATATTATATTCTTTCCAGTCCTCAAAATCCTTTTTAAATTCGCTTTTTGGTTAGCAAAGAGTTCCTGTTTCTATTTTCCTTTTACCTACTCACTCGCAGCAAAATACCTTCTTTTCATCGATGTCATCGGATAATAACCATTCTTCACCAGTTATGGCCTTCTTGAGATAATTTTGATTGTAGTATATTTCATTAAATCCACCTGGAATTTTATGGAAATAGTGATTTTTGAATAGCTGTAGGGAAATTAACAAAACACACGAGGCACATATGAAATTCAGAAATATGAATGAGTCCAATTTTGTAAATATTTTATTTCTATAGAAAATTTTGTCAAAATTGTATTTCTATAGAAAATTTTGTCAAAATTTTATTTCTATTGAAAGTTTTTATCAAAATTTTATTTCTATAGAAAATTTTGTCAAAATTTTATTTCTATAGAAAATTTTGTCAAAATTTTATTTCTATAGAAAATTTTGTCAAAATTTTATTTCTATAGAAAATTTTGTCAAAATTTTATTTCTACAGACAATTTTGTCAAAGATTTATTTCTATAGAAAATGTTGTAAAATTTTTTTTCTATAAAAAATTTTGTCAATAGAAAATCAAAAAAAAAAAATATATATATAAATCATTGTGCTTTTCGATCATATTTTTGAGGTTACTAAATTTTTTTCGAATTTTGTTTTTGACAAAATTTTATTTCTGTAGAAAATTTTGTCAAAATTTTATTACTTTTTTGTCAAAGTTATCAAAGTTTATTTCTATAGAAAATTTTGTCAAAATTGTATTTCTATAGAAAATTTTGTCAAAATTGTATTTCTATAGAAAATTTTGTCAAAATTTTATTTCTAGTGAAAGTTTTTATCAAAATTTTATTTCTATAGAAAATTTTGTCAAAATTTTATTTCTATAGAAAATTTTGTCAAAATTTTATTTCTATAGAAAATTTTGTCAAAATTTTATTTCTATAGAAAATTTTGTCAAAATTTTATTTCTATAGAAAATTTTGTCAAAATTTTATTTCTATAGAAAATTTTGTCAAAATTTAATTCTATAGAAAATTTTTGTCAAAATTTTATTACTTTTTTGTCAAAGTTATCAAAGTTTATTTCTGTAGAAAATTTTGTCAAAATTTTATTTCTATAGAAAATTTTGTCAAAATTTTATTTCTATAGAAAATTTTGTCAAAATTTTATTTCTATAGAAAATTTTGTCAAAATTTAATTCTATAGAAAATTTTATCAAAATTTTATTTCTATAGAAAATTTTGTCAACATTTTATTTATATAAAAATTTTTTTCAATAGAAAATCACAAAAAAATATAAATCATTGTGGTTTTCGATCATATTTTTGAGGTTATTAAAATTTTTTTTTTCAATTTTTTTTTTTGACAAAATTTTATTTCTGTAGAAAATTTTGTCAAAATTTTATTACTTTTTTGTCAAAGTTATCAAAGTTTATTTCTATAGAAAATTTTGGCAATATTTTTTTTTTTAAAGAAAAATTAAAATTTATATTTTTTGTTGGCAAAATGTTTGGCAGATCATAGTTACTGCATCCTGACCACTAAGTGGTGCAAAAATAATGTTATGTTTTGCCCACAGTAGATGGACGGACAGACAAACAGATTTGAACAATATAGAGCAAAATTTGTTTTCACTAGAAATATTCGTCAAACAATACATAATAGCCTGTACAACAAATAGTATGAATATATTTCTACTTTCTTAAAGCTCCCATTCGACATGTGTTTCCACATGCTTTCGAATATCCCATGAAAAATTTTCCCATATAAAATTGTTATACACCGTCTATTATATAACCATGCCGTTAATGCAACGAGGCAATGCATACGCTTTGTTTTGAAAGTATCAGTACACACTCTCGCTCACACACACACGCACATATTCACACTTCCATATGTTATTAGATTTCAGATTGCGTTACAAAAAGAATTATATTCGTTTCATGCATAACCCACAAGTACCATAGTACAACCCAAAAGAGTAACAGCGTAAAACCTCTTCACGTATTTCATATTCTCTGGCTTCGTTACTGAAGCACTTGGCAGTCATTGAATTCATGCATTGAGAGAAACCTGTGCAACGCACATGAATTCATTCGCATATCATAGAACGTAGTGCAGTGCACTGTGCTATGCGTTGATGGTGGGTAATACTCACGCAACACTCACGTAACACACACACGCGAGCACACTCTCACATATGTTACCAGAGGTATTATAAACAATGTTCAAATTCTGGTACGTGGTACTCACTCGTTTGCTCTTTCATTGCAGTATGTCAGTAAGAACTATTGTTACAGCTTGTCCTGGAAAATGGCAATAGCATGCCAGTTACTACTACACTCCACGTCCCAATGATGATGATGATCCATCTGAAATTATATGGTGGGGAAAATGTTGCATATTATGAAAAATGTATTCTCTTCTCACCACCACATATTTTTGCAACGAATGAGTAAACAATCCTAACGAGATGTTCAAGTAGTTTCGCCAACATTGAATCATTATGGGAATGGCAGGGTGGGGGTATCGAAATGAGAATTGTGTTTGCATTTATGTGTGTGTTAATATTTTTCCCATCGTTTTGCTTGCCTCACTGGCAAGAGTTTGCACTTACAGAGAAGAGTTCTAAGGCTTCAGCAGCGTAATTGAATTAATTTGAGCAACATTTAGAGTCTCTTCAACCCAAACCAAAGCCCAAAATTAATTTTGGAAAGAGCAATACGTACACATGTTTGGGAATATTCTTTAGTTTTGATGTTTGAAAATGCTTTTACTGATTAAGACATTTAACGGTATTTGCTTTAAAATTATTTATTAAAAGTGAATAAAATGTAGCTAATATTGAAAGGATACGATTTTTTGATAAATTCCATTAAGTGTATTTCCAAAGTATTAGAACGCTTTGTACTAAAATCGCATTGTCCTATAATTAAGTGATTTCACTTAAAAATGCGTATCATAACATGAAAGAAAAGATGTTTGGGCTAAGGTCAACTTGACTTTAATAATTCAGAAAAATTCTTTTAATTTAATTAAATTGTCTTTAAATTTGTTGTCTTTTTGCATCTTGACTAAAAACAAAAAATCATTTAAATATAGGACATGTTTTTCAACACTTTAATTTAAAGACGTTTTTTACTTGAAACAAGGCATAGTTTCTACTGGAAGTCGTGTCTCAATTTTGAAAATAAAGTTGTCGTTAACTCGTTTTTAAAGGACTTTGATAATAGCATATGAAGAAAAAAAGCTGAACAAGTATATACGGCCGTAAGTTCGGCCAGGCCGAAGCTTATGTACCCTCCATTATGGATTGCGTAGAAACTTCTTCTAAACACTGCCATCCACAATCGAATTACTTAAGTTGCGGTAACGCTTGCCGATGGCAAGGTATCTTAAAACCTCCTAACACCATCTTCTAAATTGTATGTAAGTCCATACGTGGTATATATTAAATCAAAAAAGATCGATCCAATACGTATATAATTCAGTTTGACAAAGTAGATATAAAATTTTTACAAAATTTTCTACAGAAATAAAATTTAAAAAAAAAATTTCTATAGAAATAAAATTTGCACAAAATTTTCTACAGAAATAAAATTTGCACAAAATTTTCTATAGAAAGAAAATTTTGAAAAAAATTTCTACAGAAATAAAATTTGAACTTTTTTTCCTCTGTTGGTTAAGCTACACTTGTAGTTTAGTCAATGTATGGCTTTAAGCTGAGATCAAAAACAACAATAACGATTGAAGAGAAGCCAACAATAACAAACAAAACGAATCAAAATTTTCTATAGAAATAAACTTTTGACAAAAATGTCTATAGAAATAAAATCTTGGTAGATTATTTTTGGCTCGAGTGGCAACCATGATTATGAACCGAATAAAATTTGAACAAAATTTTCTATAGAAATAAAATTTTGACAAAATTTTCTATAGAAATAAAATTTTGACAATGATGAAAATTTTATTATGAACCGAATAAAATTTTAACAAAATTTTCTCTAGAAATAAAATTTTGGTAGATTTTTTTTGGCTCTAGTGGCAACCATGATTATGAACCGATATGGACCAATTTTTGTGTGATTGGACCAATTTTGGTATGGTTGTTAACGACCATATACTAACACCACGTTCCTAATTTGAACCGGATCGGATGAATTTTGCTCCTCCAAGAGGCTCCGGAGGTCAAATCTGGAGAACGTTTTATATGGGGGCTTTATATAATTATGGACCGATATGGACCAATTCTGCCACGGTTGTTAAAGATCATATACTAATACCATGTTCCAAATTACAACCGGATTGGATGAAATTTGCTTCTCTTGGAGACTTCGCAATCCAAATCTGGGGATCGGTTTATATGGGGGCTATATATAATTATGAACCGATGTGGACCAATTTTTGCATGGTTTTTAGAGACCATATACCAATATCATGTACCAAATTTCAGGCGGATCGGATGAAATTTGCTTCTCTTTGAGGCTCCGCAACCCAAATCTGGGGATCGGTTTATATGGGCGCTATATATAATTATGGACCGATGTGGACCAATTTTTGCACGGTTGTTGGAGACCATATACCAATACCATGTACCAAATTTCAGCCGGATCGGATGCAATTTGCTTCTCTTTGAGGCTTCGCAAGCCAAATCTGGAGATCGGTTTGTATGGGGTCCATAAGCGTAGGAAGGCCTCTGGGGAGGGGGCTTAGACCCCCCCAGAAAAAATTTAGCCCCCCCAGAATTTGAAAACCTATTTACGATTTTACATTTTTATAAAAATTCAACAAGTGTATACAACCGCACAAAGTTCCGCTAAAGACTTTCATGTACAATCGAATTACTTGGGTTGTGGTAGCAGTTGCCGATGGCAATGTTTGAAGTCTGATATTTATGAAATAGAGCTGTGATTGAACTTATGGTTTAGTTGAATAACTAACAGCCTGTTTCTGTATGTCGAACGAGTTCAATCGATCGACTGAAATGCATAGAAACAGCTGTTTTTTGGTTATAAATTCAGCTGTTTGTTTCCATTTTAGTCGATCCACAGAGCTCATTCGACATACATAAACAGGCTGTAAAGCTCCTTTATTATATTGTTTAGTCTGGTTTAGTCATCTTAATTAAAAAATAGTAATAGTAATTAAAAAATAGTATTAAAACTATTCTTTCATAAATTAATAATGCTGCAAAAAAGCGTCGCCAAAAAAGAAGTGAAAATGTTCTTTTTGGGTCCGGAAGTGGTGCAAAATTGGCGGAGAAGCGATGAATGTAATAGGAACTCGTCATAGAACGAATGTCCACCGTTTCAACAGCCGTTGCAATAAATTTGCATCACTTCTTACGGTGTGATCCATATCGTTGTGTGATATTTTCCCAAATAAATAATTTTTATTTATTCGTTTTTTATTTGATTTTTGGTCGAACTTTTGTTAGAATTATATAAATATTTATAAAGACCTAGAGCTTCAAGAAACATTAATTTATAATAATTTTTATATTTTTTTATGATTTTTAATGCATTCTAACGCTTGTTTGAATATTTTCAAAAATGATCGATTTTTCTATAATGGATTAGCATTTTTGCGGCAAAATTTGAATAATTTTTACCATTTTATTTATTCTTACTCTTTTTTTTAAACTATTTGAAAAAAGAAAACAAAGATTACGCATTAAAATATGAAAAAACTGAAGTAAAAAACTTCCTGTGTAGTTAATATAATTAACTTCTTTGTGAGGACATTTTTGGAAGTGCTTTTAAAGTTGTGCCTTTAAAACAAATCCCAATTTTTTTGCTGGGAAAAGTGTGGAACTACTTTTAGTTGCTTTATTATATATTATTTTGATCTCTATTCTTGTATTCTTTTTTATGAAATAAAACAATAATTGATAATAGTAATTAAGTTCAGTATATAAATTTTTAGCTAGGGGGGCTATAGCCCCCCTAGGAAAATTGTCTAGCTACGCTAATGATGGGGTCTATATATAATTATGGACCGATGTGGACCAATTTTTGCATGGTTGTTAGAGACCATATACCAACATCATGTACCAAATTTCAGCCGGATCGGGTGAAATTTGTTCTCTTTGAGGCTCCGCAAGCCAAATCTGGGGATCGGTTTATATGGGGGCTATATATAATTATGGACTATCACAAAGGACTGAATAGTCTAAGTGAGCCTGCCACTTTAACCTAATTATGGACCGATGTGGACCAATTTTTGCATGATTGTTAGAGACCATATACCAACACCTTGTACCAAATTTCAGCCGGATCGGATGAAATATGCTTCTCTTAGAGACTCCACAAGCCAAATCTGGGGATCGGTTTATATGGGGGCTATATATAATTAAGGACCGATATGGACCAATTTTTGCATGGTTGTTAGAGACCATATACCAACATCATGTACCAAATTTCAGCCGGATCGGATGAAATTTTCTTCTCTTTGAGGGTCGGCAAGCCAAATCTGGGGATCGGTTTATATGGGGGCTATATATAATTATGGACCGATGTGAACCAATTTTTGCACGGTTGTTAGAGACCATATACCAACACCATGTAACAAATTTCAGCCGGATCGGATGAAATTTGCTTCTCTTTTAGGCTCCGCAAGCCAAATCTGGGGATCGGTTTATATGGAGGCTATATATAATTAT
Organism: Haematobia irritans; assembly: GCF_050003625.1. Classification (NCBI taxonomy): domain Eukaryota; kingdom Metazoa; phylum Arthropoda; class Insecta; order Diptera; family Muscidae; genus Haematobia; species Haematobia irritans. Next base: position 210,437,317 of record NC_134398.1, read on the forward strand.
GGACCGATGTGGACCAATTTTTGCATGGTTGTTAGAGAGCATATACCAACACCATATACCAAAGTGGACCGATACGGCCCATTTTCAATACCATCCGACCTACATCGATAACAACTTCTTGTGCCAAGTTTCAAGTCGATAGCTTGTTTTGTTCGGAAGTTAGCGTGATTTCAACAGACGGACGGACATGCTTAGATCGACTCAGAATTTCACCACGACCCAGAATATATATACTTTATGGGGTCTTAGAGCAATATTTCGATGTGTTACAAACGGAATGACAAAGTTAATATACCCCCATCCTATGATGGAGGGTATAAAAAACGAAAAATTAAAATTTGCGTCTTAAAAGCATCCTTACTTGTATATTCCGCTTCTTTGGCTCGGAATCAATACCAAGTTTTTTAAAGTAAAGACAAAATCCTTGGAACCGGGCATGCTTTTTTTTCAGTGCATGTGAAATATTTCATACTGGGGAAGCTGTTATTGATATTTATGTGTTTTTTTTTAAGTTATAATTGTAATTTATTACATATTAATAACCATACTATAATAATCTAACCTTCTTACTACAGTACCATAATTTATGTAAGATGTAATCTTGTTGTACTGGAAAGACCATCCAATATATGAAATGGAAAGAAGAATTTTTGGAAATTTTAGAAAACAAAGTTAGCTTCGAAATAAAGAGTTTTTGAATAGGAAGTTTTTTTTTTTGTATTTAGGAAAAAATGAATATAATTTATCTCAAATATTTATTTTTTTCCTTATATAAAAAAAAAACTATTTTTCTATAGAAATAATATTTTGACAAAATTTTTTATAGAAATATAATTTTGACAAATTTTCTAGAGAAATGATTTTTTTAAAGAAATAAAATTTTGATAAAACTTTCTATAGAAATAAAATGTTTACAAATTCTCTGTAGAAATAAAATTTCCGATAATTATCGGAGTAGTTAAATAGTTAAAACAGATGGAGCAACGCTGGCCAAGTATATGGATTTAAAAAGAGGCTATATTGAAAAAACACATATTTTTCTGGTTTTAGGCTTAGTAGATGAACTCCTTAAGTCCTCTTTAAGGACCCAAAAATTCTTCTCTAAGAAACACAAAACCACAAGTTCGTTATGAAATGATAAATTAATTTTCACCCAGCAACAACAACTAAGGTATGTCAGATATTTTTCCTCCAATGACAAAAATAGTTTGACATCTTTCTATTGGTCTAGATTCTTCTTTCGAGAGAATATCGATATTCCAATAACCACCAAACTAAAAGCACAAACCACAATAACCTAAATTCTTAGTTTGCTTTTAATCATTTCGATACACTAACACAGAGTATCATATTAATTTACCATTGTAAACCTACACATCTTTGTCTTCTTGAGTTCAGGGAAAATCTGAAACATTTGATCATGAACCAAAATAGCTTGAGATGTATGAGAGCATATAAATTGCATTAAAATATTCCTTAGGTATGACTTTGCCATGGCCACATTGTTCTTGTGTAAGACAACATTGAGACAGGTAATCTAATATTCTTCATGGAAGATTCATCTGATGTTGACATTAAAAGCTTTTAATTTGAATGTATACAACATTTAACAAGACACCTAATGTACTACAGTGGCATCCTATATTCACATATTTCAAAGGCATGCATGCGTGTATGTGTACACAAGAAGATACTACTACCACTACTGCATTAAGGATTTACTGGAGTGTAGCACACTAGGCAACAGATTGATATATGGCACAGGGGAGATATCAATGTGTGCGTTGAATAAACTGTTAGATAACGAAGAAAATTTACGTTGCAGTTCAATTTTCACTTTTGTTCTTGTTTTCTTATGAAATCATATTCTCATGCATATTTTTAAGGGACCAATTCTCAACACTAGTGTAGGGAATTAGAAAATTATATTGATCATGTTTAATGTTCAAAACACTACGGTAAATTTACATCTAAATTCGACATATATTTATGGATTGCCTTAGCCACAAATGTCTCTCCCTATGGACCTGGATTTAGTCCATCACACTTAGTTCATAGTAAAAACCAATGACTGCTGACCAAATTCTATGTTCAATATAATCAAATCGCATAAAAAGGACGGTTTTGAAAAGCTCAAGAAATTAACTCGGGAGATCCGTCTATTGGGGGCTATACCACAACATTTTGACAAAAATTTCTTTAGAAATAAATGTTAGACAAAATTTTCTATAGAAATAAAAACTTGACAAAATTTTGTATCGAAATAAAATTTTGACAAAATATTCTATAGAAATGAAATTTTGACAAAATTTTCTATAGAAATGAAATTTTGATAACATTTTCTATAGAAATGAAATTATGACAAAAGTTTCTATAGAAATAAAATTTTGAAAAAATTTCCTTCAGAAATAAATTTTTGACAAAATTTTCTATAGAAATGAAATTTTGACAAAATTTTCTATAGAAATTAAATTTTGACAAATTTTTTCTATAGAAATAAAATTTTGGCAAAATATTCTAAAGAAATAAAATTTTGATAACATTTTCTTCAGAAATAAATTTTTGACAAAATTTTCTATAGAAATAACATTTTGACAAAATTTTGTATCGAAATAAAATTTAAAAAAAAGTCAGTAGAAATAAAATTTTGATAAAATTTTCTTCAGAAATACATTTTTGACAAAACTTTCTATAGAAATAAAAATTTGACAAAATTTAGTATCGAAATAAAATTTTGACAAAATTTTCTAGAGAAATAAAACGTTGACAAATTTTTCTATAGAAATAAAATGTTGACAAAATTTTTTTTAGAAGTAACATTTTGACAAATATGGAAATAAAATTTTGACAAAATTTTCTAAAGAAATAAAATTTTGACAAAATTTTTTAAAGAAATAAAATTTTGACAAAATTTTCTATAGACACAAAATTTTGACAAAATGTTCTATAGAAATAAAACTTTGACAAAATTTTCTGTAGAATTAAATTTTGACAAAATTTTTACAAAAATAAAATAACATTTTGACAAAAATTTTTATAGAAATAACATTTTGAGAAAAATTTCTATAGATACAAAAATTTCTATATAAATAAAATGTTGACAAAATTTTCTATAGAGATACAATTTTTACAAAAATTTTCTATAGCAATAAAATTTTGACAAAATTTTCTATAGAAATAAATTTTTTAAAAAATTTTCTATAGAAATAAAATTTTTACAAAATTTTCTATATAAATAAAATGTTGGCAAAATGTTCTTTAAAAAATAAAATTTTGAGAAAATTTTCTATATAAATAAAATTTTGACAAAATTTTCTATAAAAATAAAATTTTGACAAAATTTCCTATAGAAATAAAAGTGTGACAAAATTTTCTAATGAAATAAAATTTTGACAAAATTTTCTATAGAAATAAAATTTTGACAACATTTTCTGTAGAACTAAAATTTTGACAAAATTTTCTATAGAAATAAAATTTTGACAAAATTTTCTATAGAGATAAATTTTTTACAAAAATTTTGTATATCAATAAAATTTGGCAAAACTTCTTATATAGAAATAAAATTTTGACAACAGTTTCTATAGAAATAAAACTTTGAGAAATTTTCTATAGAAATAAAATTTTGACAAAAATGTCAAAATTTTGTCAAAGTTAAACTTTGACAAAATTTTCTATAGAAATAAAATTTTGACATAATTGTCTTTAAAAATAAATTTTCTATAGAAATAAAGTTTTGACAAAATTTTCTGTAGAAATAAAACTTTGACAAAATTTCGTATAGAAATAAAATTTTGCAAAGTTTTCTGTAGAAATAGAATTTTGACAAAATTTTCTATAGAAATAAAATGTTTACAAAATTTTCTATAGAAATAAAATTTTGACAAAATTTTCTATAAAAGTAAAACTTTGACAAGTTTTTCTATAGAAATAAAATTTTGACAAAAATTTTCTATAGAAATAAAACTAAAGGTTTTACAAAATTGTCTTTAAAAATAAAGGTTTGACAAAAATTTCTATAGAAATAAAATTTTGACCAAATTTTCTATAGAAATAAAATTTTGACAAAATTTTCTATAGAAATAAAATTTTGACAAAAATTTTCTATAGAAATTAAATTTTGACAAAATTTTCTATAGAAATAAAATTTTGACAAAATTGTCTATAAATCTAAAGGTTTCACAAAATTGTCTTTAAAAATAAGGGTTTGACAAAATTGTCTATAAAACTAAAGGTTTCACAAAATTGTCTATAAGAATAAAGGTTTGACAAAAAAGTCTATAGAAATAAAATTTTGACCAAATTTTCTATAGAAAAAAATTTTGACAAAATTTTCTATAGAAATAAAATTTTTACAAAATTTTCTATATAAATAAAATGTTGGCAAAATGTTCTATAAAATAAAATTTTGACAAAATTTTCTATAAAAATGAAATTTTGACAAGATTTTCTATACAAATAAAAGTTTGACAAAATTTTCTATAGAAATACAATTTTAACAAAATTTTCTATTGAAATAAAATTTTGAGAAAAGTGTCTATAGAAATAAAATTTTTCTATAGAAATAAAATTTTGACAAAATTTTCTATAGAAATAAAATTTAGATGAAATTTTTGATAAAAATAAAATTGTGACTAAATTTTCTATAAAGGTAATCTTAAGTCTATATCTTTAAACATTTGAATTTTCGATTTGGTTGATACTATCCAAATCTCCTTTTTGTCCCGTTGTCTAGTGTATTTTTAAGGTTGTTTCGCATTTCTGTTCGTGACACAAAGCTCCTAATATTTAAACTCCTCCTTTCTATTAAATCAACACTTGACTTATAAAATAGGCTCATAATAAAAATCTGTGTAAAGCTTTCAATTGCATGGCATAAATGCTTTTGATAACGCCCAGGACAACCTGCCGTTTACCACACACCAGGTAAATATGTGCCAAGTGGGAAAAAAGACAACGTAAGAAGACTGAAAGAGGCTAAGTCCGCACACAATATGGCTCATGGAAGGATAAACAAAAGGATATGAGTTAGCTAGAGATCCAAGAATAGAAAAGGCCAGTGCATCTACATAAGCTCTTGTGGTGGTCCAAGGTGCAAATATTTCTTTAGGTTTTTCCTATTTCAGTATCAAAGCAAAAAAGTGCACACAACCGAGACCAGCAACAGAAAAAAAACATCCACACGAATTATCCTGACTCGAAAACGTTTACTTTCGGTCCTTCCTGCTGCTGCTGTGTGTGTGTCTGTGCATATGTAAGTGTTTCATTTTTATCTTCTCTATAGCTATTCCGTTTCGTCGGTCTACTACTAAAGCCTCTTTTTACTGTCGTTTGTTTTACCTCCTCACCTCTGCTCCAGGCGAATATTGCTTACAAAACTCAAATAGTTTGGGTTTAACTGCAGCTTTACAAATATTTCCTTTCGTACTCGTATACAAAACGGTGAAATGGTGGAAGTGAATGTTTAGCCCAGTATACTCGCTTTCAGCTTCCTAAGCTGGAAAATTATGTCATTGGCTAAATGTCCATTGGCGGCATGTGCTCATTTTCTGGTGGCATTTATTAGCATACGCATAGCCAAACAAATGGTCTACAAACCATCAACATTAGTAGCTAGGTCTATGGGTTTATCAGTATGGACCATGACCATTAACTGACGATGATGATGGGATGCGGTTAGAAAAAACACGGTTAAAGCTGCTTTCGTCTAAGATGCCCTAGTACTTTGTGAATATCTTAGGGGTATGGAACACAAATGTTTTGCAGACAAAGAGTTTAAGATACCATTCGGAGAATTGAAGCCTAATTAGCTATAAACAGTAATTTAGGTATAGTTTCGTATAGCTAAAGTTTTTTTGGCTATGTGAATTTTCATATGAGTCTGTAAACACGAGGCATGTCTCGTAAATAACCGATTTGCGATCATCTTGAATACCATAAATTTTGACGATACCCACTGAACGAGAAGAGTCGTCGTATGCAGCTTCCGAGGATTTTTAATTTCACAGCGTAATTCTCTTTCTACAACAAGAATCCACAAACACAGATCAAATTCGAAGATGGGTAATATTGATTTGGGTGTTGATATAGCCCCCATATAAACAGACCATCCAATTTGGTTTTTTGAATATCTAGACACTGGGTTTTTGTCCGATTAGCTTAAAATTGTCCATGGTTGGTACCCATATAAACCAAACCCCCTATTTGCTTTCTTGAGCACCTAGACATCATAATTTTATACTCTGCGCCACACTGTGGAACAGGGTATTATAAGTTAGTGCATATGTTTGCAACATCCAGAAGGAGACTAGATAGACACATGGTTTCTTTGGCAAAAATGCTCAAGGTGAGCTCCTGAGTCGATTTAGTCCGTCTGTCTGTGAACACATTTTTGTGATCAAAGTCTAGGTCGCAGTTTTAGTCCAATCGACTTCAAATTTCGCACAAGTATGAGCTTTGGCTCAGAATAGAAAGCTATTGATTTTGGAAAAAATCGGTTCATATTTAGATATAGCTGCCATATATATCTTTCGTCCGATTTAGACTCATATGACCACAGAGGCCAAAGTTTACCACCGATTTTCGTGCAATTTTGCACAGAGTGTAGAATTGACATTCTACCAATGGTTACGTTAGGTTTGGTTAAAGTGGCAGCCCGATTAAGATTCATGCTCACTTAGACTATTCAGTCCATTGTGATACCTCATTAACTAAAAGTACCTATTACATATGAGCACTTCTAGTTTTAACCGCTGAACCTTCTTGATTATTTTTCTTTGTTGAACCAATCAGATTGTTCCAAAAACATTAGCAGACTGCTTAAGTTAACGTTTTCCAGATCCGCCAGTAATCTGAAGCTATATGCTCCTAAAAGTTGCTTCCGCTTTACACAAAATGCAGGACACTCACACAAGAGGTGTTTAATTGATTCCTTTTCCTCCGTCATTAGTCATTATACTTCGCGCCAATAGTTTTTGCAAAATCGCCTATCAGGCAGCGACCCGTTATAGCAGATATCAGGAGTGATATCTGACGTCTCGAGAACACTAGCATATCTAGTGTCCGGTTTAAGTTTAAATGGGGCCATATTTGCTTCTCCCATCGAACACTTGCCATCATAACAGCCTTCTCACGCAGCATGAGCTTGCAGGTAGCCAGGGGCAAACCAACAGATTCTAGTTCCCCTGTAAGGTAGTCCCTAGCCTTGCCAACTCATCCGCTTCGCAGTTCCCCGGTATGTTCCTATGGCCAGGCACTCATATTAGGTGAATATTGTTCTGCTCAGCCATCTCATTGAGATCAATGGCCGTTTTCTACCAATGCTTGGTACATTTAATTGAAATCCGTTCAGATTTAGATATAGCTCCCATATACATCTTTCGTCCGATTTGGACTTATATTGCCTCAAAAGCCTGAGTTTTGCCGTAACTTGCTTAAAATTTTTGCACGAGAGGTACGTTTAATGGTATAGTTATATGTACCAAATTTGGCTAAAATAGGTTCAGATTTAGATATAGCTCCCATATATATCTTTCGTCCGATTTGGGCTTTCAGGGCCTCAAAAGCCATGACTTGCTTCAAATTTTGTACAAGGAGTACGTTTAACAGAGTCGGTAAGTGTACCAAATTTGGTTGAAATCGGTTCAGATTTAGATATAGCTCCCATATATAGCCGTCGCCCGATTTACACTCATAAGACCACAGTTACCAATCTTTTACTCCGACTCAATTTAAATTTTGCACAGGGAGTAGAATTAGCATTGTAGCTATGCGTGCCAAATTTGGTTGAAATCGGTTCAGATTTAGATATAGCTCCCATATATATGTTTTTCTGATTTCGACGAAAATGGTCAAAATACCAACATTTTCCTTGTAAAATCGCCACTGCTTAGTCGAAAAGTTGTGAAAAGTGTTGAATTACTCTAATATTTTTAAACTTCTAATACATATATATCGAGCGATAAATCATAAATAAACCTTTCCCTAAAAATACTTCAGATTTAAATGTTTCCCATATTTTTTACAAACATTGTGTTCCACCCTACTGCATTAGCCGACTTAAATTTTGCGTCTATAGATTTTGTCCAAATCGAGTGATATTTAAATGTATGTATTTGGGACAAACCTTTATATGTTATATAGCTCCAAACACATTTGACGAATGTCATATGGTATCCAAAATTTAGATCTACAAAGTAGTGCAGGGTATAATATAGTCGGCCCCGCCCGACTTTCTTTACTTGTTATCACTGAAATTGAAAAATTATAGCTTTTTAATGGGTCTGCTTCATTATCTGCTCCAGAACAACGCTAGAAACATAAGCCAAGAATTACTAATGCATCCCGATAAATGTGCTGTTTCTAGCGGTCTATTGGCTGGTGAAATCATCGGTCCTTATTGCTTCAAAAATGAGGACGTCGCATTACCTCGAATGGAAATCGATAAAAAATCATTATCATTGAATTTTTGTTGGCAAAACTTCAAGGTATGGATGTAAACGAAATGCGGGCGAAACAATGAATTTATTGAAACAACATTTCAACGACAACATTATTTTGAGAAATGGAACGGTGAGTTGACCTCCGCGTTCTTGGGATTTAACGCCACTCTACTTTTTTTGCTTTTTTGTAAGGATACCTGAAGTCATTGGTTGACGTGGATAAACTAGCAACAATTAAAGTTTTGGAAACCAATATTCAACATGTCATTGTTGAAATACGTCCTTAAAGGCTTGAAAAAAGGTGGTCGAAAATTGAACTTCCAGAATAACCGAAATTATATTTAATGACAAGAAATTGTCTACCAAATAATTTTTGGGGCCATTTCATAATTTAGCATGTGTTTTATTTAAATTTCAAATCACCAAACTCTTCGAAAAACACCCTTTATTGCCCATCTTTTTGCTCTTTGAATTTAAATGAAATATGAACAAAATTTTGTTTAAAGTCCCTTATGAGTCATTTTCATACCCTTCCTCGTTACTCAAATAAGAAGAGTTTTGGCTATTGCAGCACATAGCTTTGGTCTCTTGAACACATAAATGCCATAGTTACAGGCCAGAGTATATTTTTCTTTTGTGGCAAACTCTATGCTAATCGGTTGACTATCCTCACACATACACACAAAAATACACGACATTCACTCAAACGATATGGAGCATTTTGTATATATTAGGTCAAAAACTGGGTCTATACTGGTTCAATTTCCCAATATTTACCTAGCCACAATCTATAGCTAAAATTTATATTGATATACACACAGAACTTAGGGCATGGTCACACAGGGCAAATATTTGACAAAAATAAAAAAGAATTCATCGCCACAGTCAAACCAGCAACCATTTTTACCTCATATTGAATATATTGCATCACAATAGGAGTAGCTACCAAAAACGGCATTCAAATATTTTAAAAGTGCTCTACGCAAAAAAAAAAAAAAAAAATTGACACACATTTTGGACAAATATTTTCCTAGTCATTCGAAATTACCTCCCTGTTTCGGGCAAAATTCTCATTTCCCATAAAAATTTTAATACAAAATTTACATTAAATGTGAAGCGATTGGCAGTTTCTTTTTTATTGATGACAAAATTATTCTTGCTATCAAATTGTGATTGGCTCTACTCTCGATGCGAAGAAGCGAATAGACAACAAGTATATACGGCCGTAAGTACGGCCAGGACGAAGCTTATGTACCCTCCACCATGGATTGCATAGAAACTTCTTCTAAACACTGCCATCCACAATCGAATTACTTGAGTTGCGGTAACGCTTGCCGATGGCAAGGTATCTTAAAACCTCCTAACACCGTCTTCTAAATTGTAAGTAGGTTAGGTTAGGTTAGGTTAGGTTATATGGCAGCCCGATGTATCGGGCTCACTTAGACTATTCAGTCCATTGTGATACCACAGTGGTGAACTTCTCTCTTATCACTGAGTGCTGCTCGATTCCATGTTAAGCTCAATGACAAGGGACCTCCTTTTTATAGCCGAGTCCGAACGGCGTTCCACATTGCAGTGAAACCAATTAGAGAAGCTTAGAAACCCTCAGAAATGTCACCAGCATTACTGAGGTGGGATAATCCACCGCTGAAAAACTTTTTGGTGTTCGGTCGTAGCAGGAATCGAACCCACGACCTTGTGTATGCAAGGCGGGTGGCTCCCCGTGGTGCAAGTAAGTCCATACGTGGTATATATTAAATTTAACAAGTATATACGGCCGTAAGTTCGGCCAGGCCGAAGCTTATGTACCCTCCATCATGGATTACGTAGAAACTTCTTGTAAACACTGCCATCCACAATTGAATTACTTAAGTTGGGGTAACGCTTGCCGATGGCAAGGTATCTTAAAACCTCCTAACACCATCTTGTAAATTGTATGTAAGTCCATACGTGGTATATATTAAATCAAAAAGATCGATCCAATACGTATATAATTCAGTTTGACAAAGTAGACATAAAATTATGACAAAATTTTCTACAGAAATAAAATTTTAACAAAATTTTCTATAGAAATAAAATTTTCACAAAATTTATAGAAATAAACTTTTGACAAAATTTTCTATTAAAATAAAATCTTGGTTGATTATTTTTGGCTCGAGTGGCAACCATGATTATGAACCGAATAAAATTTGAACAAAATTTTCTATAGAAACAAAATTTTGACAATGATGAAAATTTTATTATGAACCGAATAAAATTTTAACAAAAATCTCTAGAAATAAAATTTTGACAAAATTTTCTATAGAAATAAAATTTTGACAAAATTTTCTATAGAAATAAAATTTTGGTAGACTATTTTTGGCTCTAGTGGCAACCATGATTATGAACCGATATGGACCAATTTTTGTGTGATTGGACCAATTTTGGTATGTTTGTTAGCGACCATATACTAACACCGCGTTCCTAATTTGAACCGGATCGGATGAATTTTGCTCCTCCAAGAGGCTCCGGAGGTCCAATTTGGAGAACGTTTTATATAGGGGCTATATATAATTATGAACCGATATGGACCAATTCTGGCACGCTTGTTAAACATCATATACTAACACCATGTTCCAAATTACAACCGGATTGGATGAAATTTGCTTCTCTTGGAGACTTCGCAAGCCAAATTTGGGGATCGGTTTATATGGGGGCTATATATAATTATGAACCGATGTGGACCAATTTTTGCATGGTTGTTAGAGACCATATACCAATATCATGTACCAAATTTCAGGCGGATCGGATGAAATTTGCTTCTCTTTGAGGCTCCGGAACCCAAATTTGGGGATCGGTTTATATGGGCGCTATATATAATTATGGGCCGATGTGGACCAATTTTGCACGGTTGTTAGAGACCATATACCAACACCATGTACCAAATTTCAGCCGGATCGGATGCAATTTGCTTCTCTTTGAGGCTTCGCAAGCCAAATCTGGAGATCGGTTTATATGGGGTGTATATATAATTATGGACCGATGTGGACCAATTTTTGCATGGTTGTTAGAGACCATATACCAACATCATGTACCGAATTCCAGCCGGATCAGATGAAATTTGCTTCTCTTTGAGGCTCCGCAAGCCAAATCTGGGGATCGGTTTATATGGGGGCTATATATAATTATGGACCGATGTGGACAAATTTTTGCACGATTGTTAGAGACCATATACCAGCACCATGTACCAAATTTCAGCCGGATCGGATGCAATTTGCTTTTCTTTGAGGCTTCGCAAGCCAAATCTGGAGATCGGTTTATATGGGGTGTATATATAATTATGGACCGATGTGGACCAATTTTTGCATGGTTGTTAGAGACCATATACCAACATCACGTACCGAATTTCAGCCGGATCAGATGAAATTTGCTTCTCTTTGAGGCTCCGCAAGCCAAATCTGGGGATCGGTTTATATGGGGGCTATATATAATTATGGACCGATGTGGACAAATTTTTGCATGATTGTTAGAGACCATATACCAGCACCATGTACCAAATTTCAGCCGGATCGGATGAAATATGCTTCTCTTAGAGGCTCCACAAGCCAAATCTGGGGATCGGTTTATATGGGGGCTATATATAATTAAGGACCGATATGGACCAATTTTTGCATGGTTGTTAGAGACCCTATCGGATCGGATGAAATTTTCTTCTCTTTGAGGCTCCGCAAGCCAAATCTGGGGATCGGTTTATATGGGGGCTATATATAATTATGGACCGATGTGGACCAATTTTTGCATGGTTGTTAGAGACCATATACCAACACCATGTACATAATTTCAGCCGGATCGGATGAAATATGCTTCTGTTAGAGGCTCCACAAGCCAAATCTGGGGATCGGTTATGTACATATAGGCTATGTGCAATTGTGAACCGATGTGGACCAATTTTTGCATGAATGTTAGAGACCATATACTAACACCACGTTCCACATTTGAACCGAATCGGATGAATTTTGTGCCTCCAAGAGGCTCCGGAGTTCAAATCTGGAGAACGGTTTATATGGGGGCTATATATAGTTATGGACTGATGCGGACCAATCCTCGCACGGTTGTAAGAGACCATATACTAACACCATGTTCCAAATTTCAACCGGATCGGATGAGATTTGCTTCTCTTAGAGGCTCCGCAAGCCATATCTGCCAATTTTCAAGTCGATAGCGTGTTTCGTTCGGAAGTTAGCGTGATTTCAACAGACGGACGGACATGCTTAGATTTTACTAAAATAACATAATCTTTTGTTTGCTAAACACTAAATTGTTTTGGGATATTATAATAGAAATTCAAAGTTTAAATTTCTCTTCTCTTCTTGTTTCTAAATAAATGTCAGCAATTCTGACTACAAATTTCAAAAATTCTAAACAAATTTATCCACAATATCAATGACAGTTCAGTTTCCTTACGTAAAGAGTTTTACATTCTTAGCCTCATTTGACATCCTGCCCTCCCATGAATTATTCACTTGGAAATAATTTGAAAAACTCCAACATTATATCCTTTAGCAGTTTTAATTTCTCTAACATTCTTTTAGATATCTTGCAGGGAGTTTGACATCACTTTGTTTTTGTGACATAATTTGTGAGTTGTTTTGTTCTTTGAAAAGTTATGTTGCATTGTATATAGCAACATTAATTATACACATTTTGGGGGGCAAAAGTTTATTTATCTTAAAACCTTAAGCAGTGGGGAGGAAAAAAGGGCAACTTTTGAAAATTTCATTGAAAAATTATGAGATCTTTATAACCTACCCCAGATATCTTCTAATACTCCCTACTTTTCTCTTATGTACTTACATATATCATAATTTTACTTTATCATGTCATGAATATATGTGTCATGAATATGGCGTGTGTGTATATGTGTGCGCTCTGAGCGAGTTTGTATTCAAATCAAGTTTTATGTAAAAGTCAAAGATACTACAACCTTTTGAAGCTTTAGAATATTAAGTCGCTTAAGTTTTTCGTAGCCCCAACCGCTCAATGCGATTACTGAATGCTGATTGAAAAATTGTCTTGGAAACCCAGCATATGCTCAATGATTTTCTTCATTTGCTTTAGCCAAAGTTAGTTCGTGCATTCACGTTATGAGGATAATCAAAATTTCTAATTTTGTTCGAAACTTAAGCAAAGTTAGTGGCAAATATTTGCTTACAATCTGTAAATACCGACATACGAATGCATGTGCTCACACACGTACACATTTCGTTTACATATGTTCTTGTTGCAAATAAAGGGTAACAAATTAGGGCTGTCATTGTTTTGAGACGTGTTTAAAAGTTCGAATATACATAGCACCAAAATTATAGAAAATGTCTATGAAGGGCCTCTTTTCCAAGATATTTTTCTAGTTTTGTGTTTAGGCTAACTACTTATCGGACCACCCTCATATCTCACATCTCAACTGTCTACTCTCATATCTCAACTTTCTACTCTGCAGTGTTCTGCTTACTATTATCAATTTGAAAATCATCACCTATTCATTAACCCTCTATCAGACACTAATGAGTAGCATAAGTAAGTGGCTGAGTGCATATCATCAAGTAGACGCTTAAGTCTACATTGCATTTGTTGTAGATTTTTATATTCCTCGCACACACGCACTCGTTCCGGGAGAACTGAAGAGAAGGTATGAGAAAGAGATTCATGTACATGTCTACATTTCATCAAACATCAATGACTTGCCTGAGGAACATAACTGTTGGTGGCAGATGTTGTTGTTAGTGTGTTTAAGATTTCGTGTCTTTGTATGTGCTATTTCTCCCAATTTTCTGCCAATAAACTTAGAGCTTAAGTTTGTCGCAAGTTAAACTTGGGCATAAGACAAGCAAAGCAGTAGAGAACTTAATGCAAATAAGTTTGGGGGTGTATTTAATATATATTTAACGTTTTGTATAATCTAAACGCAACTATACCGGTTATTATTATCAACAAATATGCTATGTGTGTATACTCAACATCTTCGCACACATGCCCCACGTTTCAAACGTCTGTTCACTGTATATCAGGGATGGAAAATACAATTTTAAAGAAAGTACAAAAAAGATATTTTATTTGAGCGAAAAAGTACTTTTCACTAAATTTCAACAAAAATTGCTTTGCAAGATTATTGTCAATAGCTCCTTTAGATTATAGATTTTCTATAAATAAATAAAAAAATTGACAAAATTTTCTAAAGAAATAAAATTTTGACAAAATTTTCTATAGAAATAAAATTTTGACAAAATTCTCTATAGATATAACATTTTGACAAAATTTTATATAGATATAAAATTTTGACAAAATTTTATATAGACATAAAATTTTGACAAAATTTTCTATAGAAATTAAATTTTGGCAAAGTTTTCTATAGAAATAAAATTTTGGCAAATTTTCTATAGAAATAAAATTTTGACAAAAAATTTTCTATAGAAATAAAATTTTGACAACATTTTCTATAGAAACAAAATTTTTACAAAATTTTCTATAGAAATAAAATTTCGACAAAAATTTTTCTATAGAAATAAAATTTTGACAAAATTTTCTATAGAAATAAAATTTTTGACAAAATTTTCTATAGAAATAAAATTTTTACAAAATTTTCTACTGAAATGAAATTTTGACAAAATTTTCTATAGAAATATTTTTTTACAAAATTTTCTATTGAAATAAAATTTTGACAAAAAAAATTTCTATAGAAATGCAATTTTGACAACATTTTTTATAGAAATAAAATTTTGACAAAATTTTCTATAGAAATAAAATTTTGACAAAATTTTCTATAGAAATAAAATTTTGACAAAATTTTTTATAGAAATAAGATTTGACAAAATTTTTTATTGAAATGAAATTTTGGCAAAATTTTCTATAGAAATAAAATTTTGACAACATTTTCTATAGAAATAAAATTTTGACAAAATTTTCTATAGAAATAAAATTTTGAGAAAATTTTCTATACAAATAAAACGTTGACAAATTTTTCTATAGAAATAAAATTTTGACAAATTTTTCTATAGAAATAAAATTTGGACAAAATTCTCTGTACAAATAAAATTTTGACAAAATTTTCTATAGAAATAAAATTTTGACAAAATTTTCTAAAGAAATAAAATTTTGACAACATTTTCTATAGACATAAAATTTTGACAACATTTTCTATAGAAATAAAATGTTGACAAAATTTTTTATAGAAATAAGATTTGACAAAATTTTTTATGGAAACAAAATTTTGGCAAAATTTTCTACAGAAATAAAATTTTGACAAAATTTTCTATAGAAATAAAATTTTGACAAAATTTTCCATAGAAATAAAATTTCGACAAAATTTTCTAAAGAAATAAAATTTTAACAAAATTTTATATAGAAATAAAATTTTGACAAACTTTTCTATACAAATAAAATTTTGACAACATTTTCTATAGAATTAAAATTTTGACAACATTTTCTATAGAAATAAAATTTTTACAAAATTTTCTATAGAAATAAAATTTTGACAAAAAATTTTCTATAGAAATAAAATTTTTGACAAAATTTTCTATAAACATACAATTTGGCTAAATTTTCTATAGAAATAAAATTTTGACAAAATTTTCTATAGAAATAAAATTTTGACAAAATTTTCTATAGAAATAAAATTTTGACAAAATTGTCTATAGAAATAAAATTTTGAAAAAATTTTCCATAGAAATAAAATTTTGACAAAATTTTCTATAGAAATAAAATTTTGACAAAATTTTCTATAGAAATAAAATTTTGACAAAATTTTTTATAGAAATAAAATGTTGACAAAATTTTCTTTAGAAATAAAATGTTGACAAAATTTTCTATAGAAATAAAATGTTGACAACATTTTTTATAGAAATAAGATTTGACAAAATTTTTTATTGAAACGAAATTTTGGCAAAATTTTCTACAGAAATAAAATTTTGACAAAATTTTCGGTAGAAATAAAATTTCGACAAAATTTTCCATAGAAATAAAATTTCGACAAAATTTTCTAAAGAAATAAAATTTTGACAAAATTTTATATAGAAATAAAATTTTTGACAAAATTTTCTATAGAAATAATATTTTGACAAAAGTTTCTATAGAAATAAAATTTTTACAACATTTTCTATTGAAATGAAATTTTGGTAAAATTTTCCATAGAAATAAAATTTTGAAAAAATTTTCTGTAGAAATAAAATTTTGAATAGAAATAAAATTTTGAAAAATTTTCCAGAAGAAAACATTTTTGATAAACTTTTTTATAGAAATTAGATTTTGATAAAATTTTGTATAGAAATAAAATTTTGAAAAATTTTCCAAAAGAAAACAATTTTGACAAACTTTTTTATAGAAATAAAATTATGACAAAATTTTCTATAGAAATACAATTTTGACAAAATTTTCTATAAACATACAATTTGGACAAAATTTTCTATAAAAATAAAATTTTGACAAAACTTTTTATAGAAATTAAATTTTGACAAAATTTTCTATAGAAATAAAATTTTGACAAAATGTTCAATGGAAATAAAATTTTGACAAAATTTTCTATAGAAGTAAAAGTTTGATTATAAATAAAAAAATTGATAAAATTTTCTATAAAATTAAAATGTTGACAAAATTTTCTATAAAAATTAAATATTGACAAAACTTTCTGAAGAAATCAATTTTTGTAAAATAATATTTTTTGGCAGTCTCTGGTAAGATTTTCTGCAAATATTGGTAGATTATTTCTGTCTCAAGTTTCAAACGTGACTGTAATAGTTCGCATTATATTCGTAGGTAGCGATCGATAACATCTTAAATAGAAAGTGTTCGTGTGGAAGAGTAATATAGAATCACTTGCTTCTTCCGACCAAAGCATTCTTGAAATTCAAGAAAATCGTGTACTAAATCATTCGCGGGTCTACCACAGTACTGACCAGAGTGAAAATGTAAGGAAACAAGTACTATAGTACTGATTTTTCCATCCCTGTTGTGTATGCACTTGTATGAGTACTTTTGTGCCATGGGAGAGGAGTGCAAGTGGAAGCTAAAAGATCTACACAAGAAAGTTTTCGTTTTGTGGCATATATCTTGTATTCTCTAGATACCAACATCTTAAAGACTAATACACGCCTAAATATATTTTTGTTTATAAAAGAACTTTCTGTAGTCTCGGGAGGTTTGTTTTACAATTTTCTTTGGATTGCTCAATAAGCAACTTAAGAACAAGGTTCGCGCTTTCTCCCAAATGAAAAATGTATTTTTTGGCTTCAGGTATTTCATTTCGGTTAGTATAATTTAAATTAATTTGACTGTAGAGAACAACATTACTGCTAAAATGCAAAAGCTACTTGATGTTAGAGTCTTTTGCTGGCAAGTGCATGGCTTATAAATACTATAATGCAGGCTCATTTAATGACCATGGTATTTTGACACAATTAGAATTTTGCGGGAGAACATCTTATCTAATTGCGAAACTAATTTATTGTATATGTTCTATTCTATTTATATTATAAAGTCAACTATGAGTGCCCTTAAAAATTTCAGAACCACGTTAAATGAAATTTATTCTTTTGGCCTAAAATCACCCACTTTGGCCTCTGTATTATAGAGAGTTGCACAACAACATTAAATAAGCCGTACATTTTAAAAAGCCATAAGGTTGAGAGTAGCAAATTAGTCTCTTAACTATATTGAGGAAGTGGGTATTTAAAAGCAAAAATCCTCCGTAGAATAAAAGCAGAAAGAAATCGAAAAAAAACGAATTGGAAATATATAGTGAAAAACGAAACATTCACACAAGCCTCAAGGCATAGAAGCAGATGATGCAAAGAAAAAAGCAAGCAAGAAAAAAAAACCTGAACTTTAATGGCCCCAAAAAGAAATAAAATGCCTTAAACGATGATAAAAACCCAAGCTAAAGTCCTTCTTACTCTACGTAAATACCTATGGAAAAAAATGAACAGAGAGTAGAGAGAGACAAAAAAAATAAACATAAAGGTCGACCGACAAACCAAGCAACCAAATAACCAACCAACACATTGAAAAATGCAGTTGTGGTGAAATTTAAAGACCACTCACCCATAAACCCTCCACCACAAATGTTGCCACAATTTTACAATGCACTTTAAGTATCATCCTTGGAGGTATATGAAGGATAATATACGAGATTTAATGCTCGTAAACACTCACTCGCACACACACACACACTAATAAGCATTTGCAAACATGGACATATGTGTGTATATCATCAACACACACACATACTTATCCATTGAATGAGTGCACAGCACACGTTAAACAATATCAAAATATTTAAGATATTAAATAACCATGGCTTGTAAAAGCATATGGTCATGAAGTGTTCAACACATTTAAAGAGAAAATGCAAACCGCACCAAACCATGCCACCTACTGCACATCCTCACTAGTCATCGAAGAAATGAGAAAAGAAAATTCATAAAGCCTTTCATCTGAAAGTATTCTTAAATTACAAAAGACATATCCGGGAATCGAAAAGAGGAAAATGTTTTTTTTTTTTTTTGGTTCATTCGAATATTATCTACAAAGGGATGTGGAAGTCCTCGGAGAAAGCTCTTTTAAATTTTTGTAGAGTCAAGAAGATTACACTAAAAGACTTTGACCTTCCTTTAAGGAGCTACGACTTCTTTAAAATGAAGGCATTCTTTTAGGAAGGAAGCCACCGTCCCAGTTTCGACACAAGTGGGTTTAGTCCCAGTTTCGACAGAACACCAACAAGTTTTTCAGCGGTGGTTTATACACTCTCAGTAATGCTACTGACATATCTATATTTACACTAGAAAAAAGCATGCCCGGTCAGAGGTTTTTTGCTTTAAATGATTTTATTTTTTGGTATTGACTCCGAGCCAAGGAAACGGAGAATTAAATTAAGGATAATTTTAAGAGGGAATTCTCTTTTAAATTTGAGCTTTGTGTATTTGATTCTAGTTTTTTTATGCCCTCCACCATAGGATGGGGGGTATATTAACTTTGTCATTCCGTTTGTAACACATTGAAATATTGCTCTAAGACCCCATAAAGTATATATATCCTGGGTATTAGTGAAATTCTGAGTCGATCTGACCATTTTCGTCTTTCCGTGCGTCAGTCCGTCTGTTGAAATCACGATACCTCCGAACAAAACAAGTTATGGACTTGAAACTTGGTACAAGTAGTTGTTATTGATGTAGGTCGGATGGTATTGCAAATGGGCCATATCGGTCCACTTTTACGTATAACCCCCATATAGACGGACCTCCAGATTTGGCTTGCGGAGCCTATAAGAGTAGCATATTTCATCCGATCCAGCTGAAATTTGGTACATGGTGTTAGTATATGGTCTTTAATGACCATGCACCAATTGGTACACATCGGCCCATAATTATATATAGTCCTCATATAAACTGATCCCCAGATTTGAACTCCGAAGCCTCTTAGAGGAGCAAATTTCATCCGATCCGGCTGAAATTTGGTACATGGTGTTAGTATATGGTCTCTAATGGTCATGCAAAAATTGGTCGAAATTGGTCCATAATTATATATAGCCCCCATATAAACCGATCACCAGATTTGCCCTCCGGAGCCTCTTGGAAGAGCAAAATTCATCTGATTCAGTTGAAATTTGGTACGTGGTGTTAATATATAGCCTCAAACACCCATGCAAAAATTGGTCGAAATCGGTCCATAATTATATATAGCCCCCATATAAACCGATCCCCAGATTTGACCTCCGGAGCCCCTTGGAAAAGCAAAATTCATCCGATTCGGTTGAAATTTGATACGTGATGTTATTTAACAACCATGCCAAAAGTGATCCATATCAGTCCATAAACATATATATAACCCCCATATAAACCGATCCCGAGATTTGATTTTGGAGCCACTTGGAGGAGCAAAAATTGGTACATTGTGCTAGTATATGGCCGTTCACAACCATACCTAACTAGGTCCATATCGGTCTATAGTTATATATAGCCCTCAGATAAATAGATCCCCAATCACACAAAAATTGGTCCATATCAAGTTCATACCGTGCAAAAGTCCATATCGATTCGTAATTATTTGTAGACTTACCTATAAAAAATTTTTACAAAATTTTCAATAGAAATACAAATTTGACAATTTTTTTTGGGGCAATAGAATTTTGAACAAATTTTCTATAGAAATAATATTGACAAATTTTTTTGGGGAAATAGAATTTTGAACAAATTTTCTATAGAAATAATATTTTGACAAAAATTTTTATAGAAATACGTTTTTAACAAAATTTTCTATGGTAATAAAATTTTGACAAAATTTTCTGTAGTAATAAAATTTTTACAAAATTTCTATAGAAATAAAATGTTGACAGAATTTTCTAAAGAAATAAAATGTTGGCAAAATTTTCTATAGGAAATAAATTTTGACAAAGTTGTCTATAGAAATAAAACATGGAAAAAATTTCCATAGAAATAAAATTTTGACAAAATTTTCTACTGAAATAAAATTGTGACAAAATTTTTAATGGAGATTAGATTTTGACGAAATTTTCCATTAAAATAAGTTTTAACAAAATTTTCTATAGAAATAAAATTTTGACAAAATTTTTTGTAGAAATAAAATTTTGACAAAATTTTCCAGAAAAAAATCTGACATGCATTCTAACGCTTGTCTTAAACGTTTGACCTCAAATGTTGTAACGACGAGTTTCCTCCGGTCGCTGGGGTATTGCTCGCGGGGGAAGGGTCCGTCACAGAAATTTGTTTGTGTAGTGACAGAAAAGGAAAAGACGATGGTTTACGGTGATATTAAAGTTTTATTTATGGTAAGTCGTCTATAGTATAATATATAATTAGTTGGGCTACGGGTGAGGTGCGTACGGGGTACTGCTTCGATGGGGCTGGATGGGTTAAGCACACTGGGCTGGACTGACCACGGGTTTGGTCTGGTCGACGGTATGGTCGTAATGGGCGAGCTGATTGGCGTCGTGTCTTAGTACGGGCTTCGGGCAGGATTTTGCGCTGGCGAATCTGGGTGATAAAATGGCGACCTGGCTAAGTACGCTCTGGGACTGGGTGATTAAATGGCGACCTGGTTAAGTACGCTCTGGAAGGCTCGACAGTACGACGCGTTGGCGAATGCGGGTGACTAACTGACGACCTGGCTAAGTGCTTCGGAAAACTGGGTGATTAAATGGCGACCTGGTTAAGTACGCCCTGTAATCCGGAGAGTCGTATGTAGACGAGTCAGCGGTGAGTCAGAGGTGGTCATGTGAAACCTGATGTGGAGCTAGAATAATACTAAGCGACGGAAAACAGCGAACGAACAGTGCTCTAGAGACGAGTAACGACGGAGTGGATAGATGCGACGACACTAGGAACGGTGACCTTGGTAAGTACAGCGTTAATGGGATCGTGTAGATCTGGAGTGACTGCGACCTGGGTAAGTACACAAGTCAACCGAAGGACAGAGATAATGGGATCGTGTAGATCTAGAGTGACTGCGACCTGGGTAAGTACACTGCCCCGCATTTACCTTTGTAGCTTCCTTTTATAGGTGGTGAGGATGCAGTCGGCGTCACTTTAATGCCGTTACATGTCTTTTGCGCGTATGCCCAGCCAATGGTGTATATGCTGCTACTGCGTGTGTTGATGGGCAAGGCCAACCGATAACGGTATCTTGTTTATTTCATGTATACTCCAAGTAAAATAAGGCTAGAAATTAATGAAGTGGAAATTCTTGTTGCAACTTAAATGTAATAGGTATCTAATTAATGATTTCTCGATGAGGTAATTCAAAAAGAATGAAAAGAAAATAAACGTGTTGGCGAAAATGAGGGTAACCGACTTTCGTCGTTACAATGTTTTAAAAAATTTGCAATTTTTATAGCAATTTGCACCATTTTATTAATTATACCCTACGTCACACTTTGGAATAGGGTATTATAAGTTAGTGCATATGTTTGCAACACCCAGAAGAAGACGAGATATACATATGGTGTCTTTGGCAATATTGTTCAGGGTCTGCCCCTGAGTCGATCTAGCCATCCGTCCGTTTGTCTGTGAACACATTTTTGTAATCAAAGCCTAGGTCGAAATTTAAGTCCAATCGACTTCAAATTTGGCACAAGTATGTTTTTTGGGTATTTGGCCCTATTGATTTTGGAAGAAATCGGTTAAGTTTTAGATATAGCTCCCGTATATACCTTTCGCCCGATATCTACTAATATGGCCCCAGAAGCCAGAATTTCAGACTGATTTACTTTAAATTTTGCACAAGAAGTACAATTGCAAGTGTCGCAAAATGTGCTAAATTTGGTTGAAATCGGTTCAGATTTATAAGGCACCAATTTGCTTTAAATTTTGTAGCTGTGCATGCCAAATTTGGTTGAAATCGGTTCATATTAAGATATAACATAGCTCTCATATATATCTTTCGCCCGATATGAACTCCTATTAACCAGAAGCCAATGCAATACCATCCGACCAACATCAATAGCAACTACTTGTGCGAAGTTTCAAGTCGATAGCTTGTTTTGTTCGAAGTTAGCGTGATTTGAACAGACCGAAGGACGGACATCGCTGGATCGACTAAGATTTTACCAAGACCCAAAATATATGTACCGTATGGGGTCTTAGATAAATATTTCGATATGTTACAAATGGAATGACAAAGTTAAAATTTTGTTGCTCGTTTGTGGTTCTCCAATGAAAAGCCATTCCAAAAATGAGCATTTTTTGAACAAATAAAATGAACTAGTTGCCACAGAGGTCAAATGAAAATTGATACCTTCGAAATTTGAAGTAAAAAAAAAATAAATAAATTCCGAATATTACATGGAAAATGTCCTAAAAACATGATTGATGACCTGACTAAGCAAACTTTCGTCCGTTGACCATGGACATTCTAATAGGAATTACTTCAAACGAAGGTTCCTCGCTTCATTTCTACCGCAAACTGACCTCCAAAATCTACGTATCTCAAACACGCTTGTCCTTTTCATATTGACTAAATAAATTGGATTTAGACGAAATTTCACCAAGATTAGATTAGATTATACTAGATTATACTCAGAAATTTGTGAAGTGATTGTGCGAAAAGTAAAGTGTTCGCTACAAACTATGTGTTACAAATGAAATGAATAACATTGTCCACTCAAAGAATTGTACAAAATTTTCATTCTCCGTGTTTCTTTTTTTCTTCCTTCTAAAACTTGACATATAAAACTGCTTCAACGATTTATTCTCCAATTGTGTCTTTAAGCCACCCATATTGCAGCAAATGGTTAAAGGTGCTACTTCGATTTTCTTTTTCTAAAAATCATATAGCCTTAAGGGTCTTAGTCCATAAAAAAAAGAATAAACCTAAAAGCATTTTTCTTTCGTTTTTTCTTCAATTTAACTGTCCTTGCCAGAGCCAGAAAGCATCTTCGTATATTTCGGCACTAAGGGCAATTTCTTAAGGACTGTATGTGTGAAATATACCATTTGTATTAGCTGACAATTGCAACTGGGGGGAAAGTGAATTGGTCGTAAAAGTATCAAATTGACTGGCATGCATGGTCATCGTACACACACACATGCACATATGGATGCAATTTTGTTTTTTTTTTTTTTTGTTTTACTACCACATGCAAGTCAAATGCTTTAAATTTATCTATGTTTGTGGTGAAGTGAAGATTTTTTAAGAGGATGTGTTCAAAATACTACAAGACATACGAACCTTCTATATAAAAAATCTACAGTAGTGATATGAAACGAAAAACACTTTCGAAAAACATTTCAAGGCTTTTCATATACTTGTTATCTGTTATTAAAAAATTTTTTAAAGAAAATTTCAAACTATGACGATATCTATGGTGATCAGATATTTATGAGTTGATAGGGTTCTATAGAAAATTTTTTCAAAATTTTATAGAAAATTTTTTCAAAATTTTATAGAAAATTTTCTCAAAATTTTATAGAAAATTTTCTTAAAATTTTATAGAAAATTTTCTCAAAATTTAATTTCAATAAATTATTTTAAAATTGTTTTTGTATAGAAAATTTTGTTTCTAAACAAATTTTATGAAAAATTTTATTTCTATAGAAAAGATTTATCAACAATTTTATTTCTATAGCAAATTTTATTTTATTTCTACAGAAAATTTTGTAAAACATTTAATTTATATAGAAAATTTTGTCAAAATTTTATTTTTATAGAAAATTTTGTCAAAATATTATTTCTATAGAAAATTTTGTCAAAACATTATTTGAATAGACAATTTGATAAATTTTTTTCTATAACAAAATTTTGTAAAAATTGTATTTCTATAAAAAAATTTTTTAAAATTTTATTTCTATAGAAAATGTTTGTCAAAATTTTATTTCTATACAAAAATTTGCCAAAAATGTATTTCTATAGAACAATTTGTCAAAAATTTATTTCTATAGAAAATTTTGTCAAAATTTTATTTCTATAGAACATTTTGTCAACATTTTATTTTTGTAGCAAATTTTGTAAAAATATTTTGCTTCTATAGCAAATCCTGTCAAAATTTTATTTGATTTTGATTTTTTGATTTATTTATTTATTATTGTAAAACTAGTACAACAAGATTTGATATCTTATAAATTTTGCCAAAATTGTATTTCTATAGAAAAATTTTGTCATAATTTTATTTTTAAAGAAAATTTTTGCAAAATTTTATTTCTATAGAAAAATTTGCCAAAAATGTATTTCTATAGAACAATTTGTCGAAAATTTATTTCTATTGAAAATTTTGTCAAAATTTTATTTGTATAGAAAATTTAGTCAAAATTTTATTTCTATAGAACATTTTGTCAAAATATTATTTGAATAGACATCTATACAAAATTTTGTCAAAATTTTATTTCAGTAGAAAAATTTGCCCAAAATGTATTTCTATAGAACAATTTGTCGAAAATTTATTTCTGTTGAAAATTTTATCGAAATTTTATTTCTATAGAAAATTTTGTCAAAATTTTATTTCCATAGAACATTTTGTCAACATTTTATTTTTATAGCAAATTTTGTCAAAATATTTTGCTTCTATAGCAAATCTTGTCAAAATTTTATTTCTATTGCATACTTTGTGAAAAATTTATTTCTACAAAAAATTTTGTCAAACTTTGTGAACATTTTATTTCCATAACAAATTTTGTCAAAATTTTATTTCTATAAAAAATTTTGTCAAAATTTTATTTCTATAAAAAATTTTGCCAAAATTTTATCTCTATAGAAAAATTTTGTCAAAATTTTATTTTTATAGATTTTTTTTTTTTAAATTTTATTTCTATAGAAAAAGTTTGTCAAATATTTATTTCTATAGAAAAAATTGCTAAAAATGCATTTCTATAGAACAATTTGTCGAAAATTTATTTCTATTGACAATTTTGTCAAAATTTTATTTCTATAGAAAATTTTGTCTAAATTATATTTCTATAGAACATTTTGTCAAAATATTATTTGAATCGACAATTTTGTCAAATTTTTTTTCTATACAAAATTTTGTCAAAATTTTATTTTAGTAGAAAAATTTGCCAAAAATGTATTTCTATAGAACAATTTATCGAAAATTTATTTCTATTGAAAATTTTGTCAACTTTTTATTTCTATAAAAATTGTGTCAAAATTTTATTTCTATAAAAAATTTTGCCAAAATTTTATTTCTATAGAAAAATTTTGTCAAAATTTTATTTTTATAGAAAAATGTTGTCAAAATTTTATTTTTATAGAATTTTTTTTTAATTTTATCTCTATAGAAAACTTTTGTAAAAATTTTATTTCTATAGAAAAATTTATTTCTATAGAACAATTCGTCGAAAATTTATTTCTATTGAAAATTTTGTCAAAATTTTATTTCTATAGAAAATTTTGTAAAATTTTTATTTCTATAGAATATTTTGTCAACATTTTATTTTTATAGCAAATTTTGTCAAAATATTTTGCTTCTATAGCAAATCTTGTCAAAATTTTATTTCTACATCAAATTTTGTCAAAATTTTATTTCTATAAAAAATTTTGTCAAAACTTTATTTCTATAAAAAATTTTGTCGAAAGTTTATTTCTAAAGAAAAATTTTGTCAAAATTTTATTTTTATAAATTTTTTTTTCAAAATTTTATTTCTATAGAAAATTTTTGTCAAAATTTTATTTCTATAGAAAAATTTGCCAAAAATTTATTTCTATAGAACAATTTGTCGAAAATGTATTTCTATTGAAAATTTTGTCAAAATCGTGTTTCTATGGAAAATATTGTCAAAATTTTATTTCTATAGAAAATGTCAAAATTCTATTAAATTCTATAAAAGTGTTGTCAAAATTCTATTTCTTCGGAACATTTTGTCAACATTTTATTTCTATAGCAAATATTGTCAAGCTCATTTTGTCAACAGTTTATTTCTACAGCATATTTTGTAAATTTTTTTTTCTATAGAAAATTTTGTCGATAAAAAATTTTGTCAAAATTTTATTTCTATAGAAAATTTTTGTCAAAACTTTATTTCTATAGAAAATTTTTGTCAAAACTTTATTTCTATACAAAAATTCGCCAAAAAATTAGTTTTATAGAATAATTTGTCAAAAATTTATTTCTATTGAAAATGTCAAAATTCTATTAAATTCTATAAAAGTGTTGTCAAAATTCTATTTCTTCGGAACATTTTGTCAACATTTTATTTCTATAGCAAATATTGTCAAGCTCATTTTGTCAACAGTTTATTTCTACAGCATATTTTGTAAATTTTTTTTTCTATAGAAAATTTTGTCGATAAAAAATTTTGTCAAAATTTTATTTCTATAGAAAATTTTTGTCAAAACTTTATTTCTATAGAAAATTTTTGTCAAAACTTTATTTCTATACAAAAATTCGCCAAAAAATTAGTTTTATAGAATAATTTGTCAAAAATTTATTTCTATTGAAAATTTTGTCAAAATTGTATTTCTATAGAAAATTGATAGTCAAGTGTTGGAAAAGGTGGATAGAAAACTTGATTTAGGTGTAATGTTTGATTCTAAACTTTCTTTCAATTTACATATTGATTATGTTTTACCTAAAGCGTACTCGATGCTAGCGTTTGTCAAACGTAATAGCAAAGAGTTTCTTAATCCGTACACCAAAAAGTCACTATATACTGCTTTGGTTAGATCTAAGCTTGATTATGCCAACATGATTTGGAATCCAATCTACAAAGTACATACTGATCGCGTTGAAAAACTACAAAAGAAATTTATTAAATTTGCTTTGGCCCTTAAATTTGTTGATCCTCTACCTTCTTATGAAGATAGATGTAGATTGATTCATTTAGAAACATTAAGCAATCATAGATCCAAATGTTCTATTAAATGTATCTATAAGATCGTAAATGGAGTTATAGATTGCCCATTGCTTCTTGAAACAATTGGCTTTAATTTACCAGTGCGATGTTTGCGTCAATTTGAGTTCTTTAGTATACCTTTACATAGAAGTAACTATGCCATTCATGAACCAATCTTAAGAGCACTTAAAGAGTTTAATAAATTGAGTAGCTTGCATGATTTGGACTTTGCAATGTCCTTAAATAAGTTTAACTCGACTTTAGATTTAATTTACTTTTAATTCTGCTAGTCTGTAAGGATTGTAATCCATAGACTTAAATAAATAAATAAATAAAATATGATCAAAACTTTATTTCTTTAAAAAATGTCAAAATTTTATTTCTATAAAAGTTTTGTCAAAATTTTATTTCCATGGAACATTTTGTCAACATTTTATTTCTATAGAAAATATTGTCAAGCACATTTTGTCAACAGTTTATTTCTACAGCACATTTTTTCAAAATTTTATTTCTATAGAAAATTTTTTCGAAAATTTGTTGCTATTGAAAATTTTGTCAAAATTTTATTTCTATAGAACAATTTGTCAACATCTTATTGCTATAAAAGATATTGTTAAGCATATTTTGTCAAAAGTTTGTTCCTACAGCACATTTTGTCAAAAATTTTGTCAAAATTTTATTTCTATAAAAAATTTTGTGAAAATTTTATTTCTATAGAATATTTTATCAAAATTTGATTTATATAGAACATTTTGTGAAAATTGTTTTTTTTGCCAAAAATTTCATTTATAAAGAAAATTTTGTCAAAATTTTATTTCTGTAGAAAATTTTGTCAAAATTTTTGGTCTCTAAAATATTTTGTCAATTTTTTTTTTTCTGTAGAATTTGTCAAAATGTTATTTCTATAGAAGATTTCCGTATGGAACTTTAAGCGTGAAAGTATCATATTGAGAACTTTAGGAACATAGGACCCGAGAATGTCACTATGAGAAGAAACTCTGTGTGCGAAGGTCTTGGTATGGAAACTGTAGGCGCGAAGATCTTAGTATGAGGATAGACGACCAAAGTTTTCAGTATGCGAGCTCAGAGCTCAATACGAGAATTGTATTCTGTCATTATTGGACGATATCAGTGTTAGGACTATAGACCGATAGTTATCAGTGTGAGAATCTAGAATTGAGAAGTATGCCATCACCGGAGAAAAGTCGCTAGCACAGAAGTTTTTTCGATGCATAATTACATTCAAACAACCTGAGGTGTATAAAACTTAATTGGAATTTGTATTCGCTCGAATATTTTTCTCTGATAATTCTGGTACATCAGAGGAAGGAAAAAATAAACGGCCATATTTGTAGTATACCTGAAAACTCTGCGTTTCATATCCTTCCGTGTGTAGCCTTTTCTTATTTGTTCTCGCCTCAAAATAGTTAAAATTTTTTGTTGTCACAACAACAACCAGCGTTCATGATCTGGAAATGTAATGGTTACGAATTTATAAACAAAATTAAAAAAGTATTTCTGCTACCGTGTTAACAGGCGCCATAGCGCACATTGCACTAACGGCGGAGTTGCCATAACAACGTCTATCGATTATTTTAAGACTTTTCATGGCCAAAGAAAAACGAACGCTTCGGTTAGGTTAGGTTAGGTGGCAGGCCGATATATCGGCCTCACTTAGACTATTCAGTCCATTGTGATACCACATTGGTGTACTTCTCTCTTATCATTGAGTGCCGCCCGATTCCATGTTAAGCTCAATGACAAGGGACCTCCTTTTTATAGCCGAGTCCGAACGGTGTTCCACATTGCAGTAAAACCACTTAGAGAAGCTTTGAAATCCTCAGAAATGTCACCAGCATTACTGAGGTGGGATAATCCTGAAAAACTTTTTGGTGTTCCGTCAAAGCAGGAATCGAACTCACGACCTTGTGTATGCAAGGCGGGCCTGCTTACCATTGCACCACGGTGGGTTTTCATGAAATCGTGAACGTGGGCGAAATCGTGAACCTTCGTTTTGATTTTTTGTGAACGTTTCCGTTTCATTTTGGCAACGTCCGTTCACGATTGTGAAACGCAATTTTTTCTATTAGTGTAACTGCCTCAACTTTGTGGCTTAAAGCCTAAATGACTAATAATCCTATTGACATATAGTAGTATGCCTCGTAGTGTAAAATAAAAAGAGAATATATATATTTGGCAGTAAAAATCCTAAGTGACACTTTCCAAATTAAAAACGAAATTCAAATAAGCTGAAAATTTTCTATTCATGAAATATATTTTTATAAAATATATGGAACATTTTGTCAACATTTTATTTCTATAGAAAATATTGTCAAGCACATTTTGTCAACAGTTTATTTCTACAGCACATTTTTTCAAAATTTTATTTCTATAGAAAATTTTTTCGAAAATTTGTTGCTATTGAAAATTTTGGCTTAAAGCCTAAATGACTAATAATCCTATTGACATATAGTAGTATGCCTCGTAGTGTAAAATAAAAAGAGAATATATATATTTGGCAGTAAAAATCCTAAGTGACACTTTCCAAATTAAAAACGAAATTCAAATAAGCTGAAAATGTTCTATTCATGAAATATTTTTTTATAAAATATAGCTTACAGGCAATAACCAACCCTAGGACATGAACGTCAAATGTCATTTTCCTGACTGGTCAAAAGAAAAGCAATTGCCATAAATTTGGTTACACACATACTAATTCATATTAAGTGGCTCTGTGCCTGTAAATGTCCTTTAAAAAATTCGACGAATTTTTTCATCAGCACAAATTTCATTATGGATAGATATTTGTAAGAGAAAAAGAAGCAACTACAAGTAAACGTGAAAAATAAGAACTCTAACGAGCTATTTTATACGACATTATGGTGCAAAATGCAATTTTTAAATTGATCTCTGCGGAATTTTGTCAATGCCAATTATAAGAAAATGAGCGAAAGGAAGACAAAACGAAGGAAGCATAATAAATGTAGAAACTGTGCACTCAGAAAAAATTAACATAAAAAATAATAAAATATTATAAGACCACAGTGACGTCGACAAAATATAATATATTTAAGTTTTGACATTTTTAATTTTTTCCATTCGTGAATAATTTAGATACCTTTTGTTGGGTTCATATAAATTTATTTTCATGTAAGTGATTAAATTTGTTTCTTATTGGAAAAACTTTAATGTGTTCTTAAGTTCCTTTACCAATAAATAAAAAAAAAACTATTTTTTTGTGAGTGTCCTAAAAGTTTTCTTGGTTCGCTGGAGAAGCAAGGTAATTTGAATATATTTCTAACAAAAAAAATTATGTGGACACAAAACCAATCAAGTGTTTTATCCTCAATATTGGGAAGAACAACCAACTGCCATAGAAGAAATAGAAATAAAATTTTGACAAAATTTTCTATAGGAATAAAATTTTGACAAAATTTTTCATAGAAATAAAATTTTGACAAAATTTTCTAAAGGAATAAAGTTTTGACAAAATTTTCTATAGAAATAAAACTTCGACAAAATAGAAATAGAAATAAAATAAAATATAGAAATAAAATTTTGATAAAATTTTCTATAGAAATGACATTTTGACAAAATTTTCTATAGATATCAAATTTTGACAAAATTTTCTATACATATCAAATTTTGACAAAATTTTCTATAGAAATTAAATTTTGAGAAAATTTTTTATAGGAATAACATTTTGACAAAATTTTCTTTAGAAACAAAATTTTGACAAAATTTTCTAGAGAAAATTTCTATAGAAATAAAATTTTGAGAAAATTTTCAATAGAAATAAAATTTCGAGACAAATTTCCATTAAAACAAAATTTTGACAAAATTTTCCATAGAAATAAAATTTTGAGACAAATTTCTATAGAAATATAATTTTGAAAAAATTGTTTATAGAAATAAAATTTTGAGAAAATTTTCTATAGAAATAAAATTTTGAGAAAATTTTTTATAGAAACAAAATTTTGGGAAAATTTTTTATAGAATAATATTTTGAGAAAATTTTCTGTAGAAATAAAACTCTAAAAAAATTTTTCTATAGAAATAAAATTTTGACAAAAGTTTTCTATAGAAATAAAATTTTGAGAAAATTTTATATAGATATAAAATTTGGGACAAATTTCTATAGAAACAAAATGTTGACAAAATTTTCTATAGAAATAAAATTTTGACAAAATTTTCTTGAGAAACTAAATTTTGACAAAATTTTCTATAGAAATAAAATTTTGAGAAAACTTTTTATAGAAATAAAATGTTGCCAAAATTTTATATAGATATAAAATTTTGAGACAAATTTCCATAGAAATATAATTTTGACAAAATTGTCTATAGAAATAAAATTTTGAGAAATTATTCTATAGAAATAAAATTTTGACAAAATTTTCTATAGAACTAAAATTTTGAGACAAATTTCTATAGAAATATAATTTTGAGAAAATTTTTTATTGAAATAACATTTTGAGAAAATTTTCTATAGAAATAAAATTTTGAGAAAATTCTTTATAGAAACAAAATTTTGGGAAAATTTTTTATAGAATAATATTTTGAGAAAATTTTCTGTAGAAATAAAACAAAAAAAAAAAATTTTCCTATAGAAATAAAATTTTGACAAAAGTTTTCTATAGAAATAAAATTTTGAGAAAATTTTATATAGATATAAAATTTTGAGACAAATTTCTATAGAAACAAAATGTTGATAAAATTTTCTATAGAAATAAAATGTTGACAAAATTTTCTTGAGAAACTAAGTTTTGATAAAATTTTCTAAAGAAATAAAATTTTGAGAAAATTTTTTATAGAAATAAAATGTTGCCAAAATTTTATATAGAAATAAAATTTTGAGACAAATTTCCATAGAAATATAATTTTGACAAAATTGTCTATAGAAATAAAATTTTGACAAATTTTTCTATAGAAATAAAATTTTAACAAAATTTTTTATAGAAATAAAATTTTGAGACAATTTTTTATGGAAATAAAATGTTGCCAAAATTTTATAAAGAAATAAAATTTTGAGACAAATTTCTATAGAAATATAAATTTGACAAAATTTTCTATAGAAATAAAATTTTAAGACAATTTTTTATAGAAATAAAATATTGACAAAATTGTCTACAGAAATAAAATTTTGACAAAAATTTTCTATAGAAATAAAATTTTGACAAAATTGCTATAGAAATTAAAAGTTGACAAAACTTTTATAGATATAAAATTTTCACAAAATTTCTATAGAAATAAAGTTTTTACAAAATTTCCATAGCAATAAAAAGTTGACAAAATTTTCAATAGAAATAAAATTTTTTCAAAAGTTTTTTATAGAAATAATATTTTGAGGCAAATTTCTATAGAAACAAAATTTTCTATAGAAATAAAATTTTGACAAAATTTTCTTGAGAAACAAAATTTTGACAAAATTTTCTTGAGAAACAAAATTTTGACAAAATTTTCCATAGAAATAAAATTTTGACAAAATTTTCTATAGAAAAAAAATTTTGACTAAATTTTCTATAGAAATTAAATATTGACAAAATTTTCTATAGAAATAAAATTTTGATAAAATTTTTTTATACAAATAAAATTTTCTATAGAAATAAAATAAAAAAACAGAAATAAAATATTCACACAATTTTCCATAGAAATAAAAAGTTGACAAAATTTTCTGTAGAAATAAAATTTTGAAAAGTTTTCTATAGAAATAGAATTTTGAGAAAATTTTCTATCAGAATAAAATTTTGAGAGAATTTTCTATAGAAATAAAATTTTGACAAAATTTTCTATAGAAATAAAATTTTGACAAAAGTTTCCTATAGAAATAAAATTTTGAGAAAAATTTCTATAAAAACAAAATTTTGACAAAATTTTCTATAGAAATAAAATGTTGACAAAATTTTCTTGAGAAAATAAATTTTGACAAAATTTTCAATAGAAATAATAAAATTTTCTATAGAAATAAAATTTTTAGAAAATTTTTTATAGAAATAAAATTTTTGTTGTTGTTTTTTCATTAATCATTGTTGTTGTTTTTTATTTCAGCTTAAAACCATGCATTGACTAAACTACAAATGTAGCTTAACCAACAGAGGAAAAGAATGTCTGCCAAATTTATTTGGACAAAGCCCTATAGACTGCAAGATGGTTCACTAAACCAAAAACCACACTTGAACCTTCCGAAAAATGGTTTTACATGATAGCCGGCTTATGCCGAAATAAATTCGTACAAACGGTGGCAAAGGAACAGAGATATGTTTGTACGAATTTATTTCGGTATAAGCCGGCTTCATGTAAAACCATTTTTTCGGAAGGTTCAAGTGTGGTTTACATTTGGGTTTAGTGATCTGCCTGAATTTATTCTGATAATTGGTTGATTGTTTTGCTGCAAGTAGAGGATGCTGATGAGGAATGTGGTAATTTTGAAACGTGCGTCCATTCAACTATCTTGCAGTCTATAGGGCTTTGCCAAAATAAATTTGACAAACATTCTTTTCCTCTGTTGGTTAAGCTACATTTGTAGTTTAGTCAATGCATGGTTTTAAGCTGAAATAAAAAACCAACAACAATGAAATACAATTTTGACAAAATGTTCTATAGAAATAAAATTTTGAAAAAAAAATCTATAGAAAAAAAATTTAAAAAAAATCTATAGAAATAAAATTTTGAAATAAATTTGCTATAGAAATAAAATTTTTATTTTTTTTGACAAAATCGTCACTATGTTGTGCTTTCCGACCAATTGTTAAGACAGAATGTTGACTTTTCCAAATCTTTTGAATAATTCTTTTTTGTCAAATCAAAAATATGACTTTTGGGTTATCTTACCAAGTATTACAATGTACTTGACACCAGACACTTTATCGCTTCTTAAACATCTCTATGGTGTTTCCAAAACTTGCTTTTATCACCATGTGAAATCAGACGATATTCCTTGAAAACATAACACATTGCTCTCTCCTTTCAATCGTATATCGTAAAATTCTTACCCTCAGTGTGAAAGTTCAAATTGTTTTTCTAGTGAACTTCTTAATCACCTTGTTTCGCTGGAATTCAATAAAAACAAGTATATACGGCCGCAAGTTCGGCCAGGCCGAATCTTATGTACCCACCACCATGGATTGCGTAGAAACTTCTACGAAAGACTGTCATCCACAATCGAATTACTTGGGTTGTGGTATCTTAAAACTTCTTATTCCTGCATGGTTGTTGGATACCATATACTAACATCACGTACCAAATTTCAACCGAATGGGAAGTATTTTGCTCTTCCAAGGGGCTCTGGAGGTCAAATCTGGTGATCGGTTTATATGGGGGCTATATATAATTATGGACCGATGTGGACCAATTTTTGCATGGTTGTTCGAGACCATATACTAACACCATGTACCAAATTTCAGCCGGATCGGATGAAATTTGCTTCTCTTAGGGGCCTCGCAAGCCAAATCGGGGGATCGGTTTATATGGGGGCTATATATAATTATGGACCGATGTGGACCAATTTTTGCATGGTTGTTAGAGACCATATACTCACACCATGTACCAAATTTCAGCCGGATCGGATGAAATTTGCTTCTCTTAGGGGCCTCGCAAGCCAAATCGGGGGATCGGTTTATATGGGGGCTATATATAATTATGGACCGATGTGGACCAATTTTTGCATGGTTGTTAGAGACCATATACTAACACCATGTACCAAATTTCAGCCGGATCGGATGAAATTTGCTTCTCTTAGGGGCCTCGCAAGCCAAATCGGGGGATCGGTTTATATGGGGGCTATATATAATTATGGACCGATGTGGACCAATTTTTGCATGGTTGTTAGGGACCATATACTAACACCATGTACCAAATTTCAGCCGGATCGGATGAAATTTGCTTCTCTTAGAGGCCTCGCAAGCCAAATTTTGGGGTCCGTTTATATGGGGGCTATACGTAAAAGTGGACCGATATGGCCCATTTGCAATACCATCCGACCTACATCAATAACAACTACTTGTGCCAAGTTTCAAGTCGATAGCTTGTTTCGTTCGGAAGTTAGCGTGATTTCAACAGACGGACGGACGGACGGACGGACGGACGGACGGACGGACGGACATGCTCAGATCGACTCAGAATTTCACCACGACCCAGAATATATATACTTTATGGGGTCTTAGAGACATATTTCGATGTGTTACAAACGGAATGACAAAGTTAATATACCCCCCATCCTATGGTGGTGGGTATAAAAAAATAAATCTCATGAATCCATCAAACCAATCAGCGATTCGAAACACCAATCTGCTTTCGATCACGAATATAATTCAATTGCCTAAAAAGACATTAATAATAACTTTTGGATGTGTGTGAGCGCAGAGGGAATATAAAGGGCACGTGTCTGATGGCTCAAATTCTCAGGTGTTTGCGTGACAACAACCTTTTGATTGTCTTCAAGCCATATAATTTAATATTTGTTCATAAACTTCTCAAGGGTATTTTAAAGCATAGCCTTCTGTGTTTTAGCAAACACATAAACGAATAAATTGTCTCGAAAAAAGAATAAACGAAATAGCAAAATATCCCGGAAATATCTTGCAACCAAACCACATGGCAGAGGTATCAGGCAAATATGCCGGTGTAAAGGTTTCACATCAAACTTTGTAAATTGCTTTTTATTACTTTGGCTCTTATCTGAAAACAAGTTCTTGTTGCTTGCTCTACGTTGCTTATGATGATGACGACGATGATGGTGCGACTACTGACGCTACTGCCTCCAATTCCATAAAGGCTGCCAAGATCCTTGTTAGGAAGGGCTGCGCCTCGCGTCTGCCTGTTTTCGAAAGCCAATTAACAGCTAATAATAATGGATTTTCATTATGTTCCCCTCCACATAGCTGGGCGGGTCAAAGTTCTGTGGATCTCTATGCCATAATGGCAAAGGACTCGAAAAACGAATACTCTCATTGTGCCGATATAGGTAAGAAGGTTGGTGTGGCTGTGGATAATGAAACTTATACTTTGTTATCTTTTTTATCATGCTTTCGAAATAATATGGTCATTAGTTACATGCAGTCAGGCAAGCTTACCGACAGACTGACTGACATACAGACAGACACCGAGACAGCCAAACAATCCGGCGTATTAATGGGCTCTCTAAAATTCTAGCAAATGGATTTAAAGATAAAACATGCCATAGATTCTATCCATAGCAATGCCAACTAAGATCTTAATACCATATCTCAAGACAATGACGGAGCTGACGACGATGATATGAGATAACGACTTGGACTATATGTAAAGACTAGTAATTCATTTGGACATTGATGGTGATATATATTTTAGATAATTTTTCCCTCATTGTCTACTTAAGAGAAATGTTAAACATCTATTGTGGGCATAATGGACTCATGTGAACATTATTAAAGAAGCTACCAATTTAATAGGCAATTTTTAATATCTTAAGGCAATGAGCTTTGTAATATCTAATATTTTTAAATATTTGCTTCAATAGAAAATTTTCATAAAATGTTGCTTTTATACAAGATTTGTTCAACATTTTATTTCCATAGAAAATTTTGTGAAAATTTTATTTCTATAGAAATATTTGTAAAAATTTTATTTCTATAGGAAATTTTGGGAAAATTTTATTTCTATAGGAAGTTTTGTCAAACTGTTATTTCTATCGAAATTTTGTAAAAAATTTATTTCTATAGAAAATTTTGTAAAAATTTCCTTTCTATAGAAAACTTTGTCAAAATTTTATTTCTATAGGACATTTTGTCAACATTTTTTTTTATAGAAACTTTTGTCAAAATTTTATTAATATAGAAAATTTTGTGAAAATTTTATTGATATAGAAAATTTTTGTCAAAATTTTATTGATATTGAAAATTCTGTCAACATTTTATTTCTATATACAATTTTTTCAAAATTGTATTTTTATAATTTTTTTCAAAATTTTATTCCTACAGAAAATTTTGTTAGAATTTTATTCCTATAGAAAATTTTGTCAAAATTTTACTTTTGTAGAAAATTTTGTCAAAATGTTACTTTTGTAGAAAATTTTGTCAAAATTTTACTTTTGTAGAAAATTTTGTCAAAATTTTATTTCTATTGAAAATTTTGTCAAAATGTTATTTTTATAGAAAATTTTATTTCTGTGGAAAACTGTCAAAATTTTATTTTTATACAAAATTTTTTCACAATTTTATTATACCCTCCACCCATAGGGGGGTATATTAACTTTGTCATTCCGTTTGTAACACATCGAAATATTGCTCTAAGACCCCATAAAGTATATATATTCTGGGTCGTGGTGAAATTCTGAGTCGATCTGAGCATGCCCGTCCGTCCGTCCGTCCGTCTGTTGAAATCACGCTAACTTCCGAACGAAACAAGGTATAGACTTGAAACTTGGCACAAGTAGTTGTTATTGATGTAGGTCGGATGGTATTGCAAATGGGCCATATCGGTCCACTTTTACGTATAGCCCCCATATAAACGGACCCCCAAATTTGGCTTGCGAGGCCTCTAAGAGAAGCAAATTTCATCCGAGCCGGCTGAAATTTGGTACATGGTGTTAGTATATGGTCTCAAACAACCATGCAAAAATTAGTTCAAATTGGTCCATAATTATATATAGCCCCCATATAAACCGATCCCCCGATTTGGCTTGCGGAGCCTCTAAGAAAAGCAATTTTCATCCGATCCGACTGAAATTTGGTACATGATGTAAGTATATGGACTCTAACAACCATGCAAAAATTGGTCCATATCTGTCCATAATTATATATAGCACCCATATAAACCGATCCCCCGATTTGGCTTGCAGAGCCTCTAACAAAAGCAAATTTCATCCGATCCGGCTGAAATTTGGTACATGGTGTTAGTATATGGTCTCTAACAACCATGCAAAGATTGGTTCACATCGGTCCATAATTATATATAGCCCCCATATAAACCGATCCCCCGATTTGGCCAATTAATTTTTAATTGAAATTTCTTCAATCACAGAAAGTTAATTGAGCCAATTAAAAAATTAATTGATACCATTATTTTTGTGATTGATTTTTGTTTCAATTAAAAAATTTGTTGAATCAATTAAATTTTTAATTGAATATTTTTTAAAACTCAATTAAAATTTTAATTGGAAAAATTTTCTTCAAATTTTTTGTGTGTACTCAATCCATGGTGGAGGGTACATAAGCTTCGGCCTGGCCGAACTTACGGCCGTGTATACTTGTTTTTATAATTTTTTTTTTGTTCAAAATTTTATTCCTACAGAAAATTTTGGCAAAATTTTATTTCTATAGGAAATTTTGTCAAAGTTTCCTTTTGTAGAAAATTTCGTCAAAATTTTATTTCTATAGAAAATTTGGTCAAAATTTTATTTCTATAGAAAATTTGGTCAAAATTTTATTTCTATAGAAAATTTTGTCAAAATTTTATTTCTATAGAAAATTTTGTCTCTACAAATTTTGGTCAACATTTTGTTTCTGAAAAATTTTGAAAATTGTTTGTCAAAATTTTGCCAAAATTTTACTTTTTATTTTAATAGAAAATTTGTATTTCTATAGAAAATTTTGTCAAAATTTTATTTCTATAGAAAATTTCGTCAAAATTTTATTTCTATAGAAAATTTGGTCAAAATTTTATTTCTATAAAAAATTTTGTCAAAATTTTATTTCTATAGAAAATTTTGTCTCTACAAATTTTGGTCAACATTTTGTTTCTGAAAAATTTTGAAAATTGTTTGTCAAAATTTTGCCAAAATTTTACTTTTTATTTTAATAGAAAATTTGTATTTCTATAGAAAATTTGGTCAAAATTTTATTTCTATAGAAAATTTTGTCAAAATTTTATTTCTATAGAAAATTTTGTCAAAATTTTATTTCTATAGAAAATTTTGTCAAAATTTTATTTCTATAGAAAATTTTTTTTAATTTTATTTCTATAGAATTTTTTTTTTAAATTTTATTTCTATAGAACACTTTGTCAAAATTTTATTTCTTTAGACAATTTTGTGAACATTTTATATCTATATATAGAAAGAAGGAGTACATCTTAGTTGCAGAGGAAGGTTTTTCAAAATCTACCAAAAGTTCAAACATCATGAACTTCAATGACTTCCAAGTCCAAGTTCATGTTTCAATATGTGTTGTATCCGGTCTCGTTATATGTTTATTTCTACCACGGCCTCATGGATTGCGATTAAAATCCTGCCTTCACCATTTGAATAAATTTTTCTGGTCATGCTAGCTTTTTCGTCTACTTTTTGTATGCCATTTAGCACAGGTAAACATAAGATTTATTCAGATTTATTTATTTATTTATTGAATTCGATCACCTCTAACTTTATTTCTGAATGCAATAGATCAAAATGCTTTTGTAAGCTTTGTAAACAATAAAATTAATTGTCACTGGAATAAATCTCTGATATGTCAGACGAGCTGTTTCGAAACGAGAGCAACTTGATGTTGGTGGCAATACATATCAGCCACACTCTAGAAGCCGAAATCGACCGAAAAGGAAGTTTTTGTTTTATGGAATTTTCCCATGAAACTTGAGACAAGTTTTCTGGTATTTTTCCAATAGTTTGCATAGTATTGAATTTATTACAATTCACAATTTTTAAGCCATTGACACTGAAATAAATTGCTAGTTCGTTTTTATTAGATAATTCTTACACTGTCTCTCCTTCTCTCTTCTCTTTTTATCCAATAATCTGCTGTTATTAATCTTCAGAATTGAGTCTGGTATGTGTACTCTTATTGGCATCTGTATATCCGAAGCCAAAGACTTTATATGCGGTTGTTTGATGAAATTCGATCAAGTGTTAAATTTTTTCATTAATGTTGAAGACAAGTTTCTCATATTATTCCATTAGTTTGCGATCTATTGAATTTATTGTATTACATATCACAATTGCTTGTTATACCATTGAGCACCAAAATAAATTGGTAATTAGCTAACCTTTACACTCTCTCGCTCTTTCCATCTCTCTCGCAGAAATTTACTTCTCCTAGTTAAGCTAATAATCTGTCGTTAACAATCTGTTTCTTTATTATGCCATTAATATCAATCGTCAAGCACATTCTCCAACCACATTTTATCATTAACTCGCACACTTTTCTTCTTCATCTCGCTTTCAACAAAATTTATTATTCAATATATCTTCGTGTCATCAACAACAGCTCAAAGAACAAATACACTTGGCTATCAATCAATTGCTGCTAATGAGATATCCTTAAATACGAAATCAATGTAAACATGTTGCAGAAAAAAATTGATAGAGAACATTATCAATATACAAACGCTCCTACACACAGCTACTCTCAAACTCATTCCACCTCTCATGCATATAAAATATTAATCTTCTCAATTAGTAACTAAATATGTGCTCAAAACATACACAACATTCACTCACACACACTTCTAGCAAATGAGAGTGATGGGACAGCCAAACACCTATCGGATATTTAATACATATGCTTTTGCACAAAGAACGATGGAATGAAAGAAATACAGATATCAGATATAATGATACCAAAAAACCAGATAAATTAAATACGACCACAAGTAATGCAAATAAATTGGTTGTGATGGGAAAGCAAATTGAGATAGAGAGAGAGAGAAAGTGAGGGGGAGAAATGTGGTAATCTTCTGTGTATCTATTTTGCAAAAGAGGATTACATATTGATTTTGACCATTGTGGAAAAGGTTTAGTTTTTCAAACGATATTGAACATCAATTACGGCGATGTGTATTTATCCATTCGCAGTAGAATTTCAGGGGTATTTACCAATGTCCATCACTATGACAAGCAAGCTTATTTAATGGCCTGTCTTCTGAACATGAAACATGGAGATTGGTTATTTAATCCAACATAAAAACTTTATAATCTATACCACTTTGTATTAGGAGTTTATGAAATACAAAGAAGGAAATGTGGTAGACCTTTAGAGCCCAACTACTATTATTTAATCAGACTTCCTGGTTCGTTTTAATGATATCCCTCTATTTTTATCTTATACCAACCACCATAGGATGGTGATGTGGGTAATATTAGTTTGTGATTCTAAGGAAAAATTAGTTTGTGATTTCTAAGGAAAAATAAAAATTCGCACTGCGTTTCACATTACGTTGAAACCAATTAAAGAAGCTTTGAAACTTTGGGAAATGTCACCAGCATAACTGAGAGGGTCGAAACTGTGATTGAACCAATGAACCTTTGTGTGAAAGTCCGGCAAGCTCGTCATTGCACCACGGTGATTCCTGGGCCCATAAATAGGTGTAACCAATATGGTGTGTATCGGTCCATGGTTGTGTATAGCCCCTATATGGACCGATCTGTAGACACCGCAATTTTTATATAGACTGATCTCCCGATTTGGCTTTTTGGGTTTCTAGGCAACGCAAATATCCGATTTGCTTAAAATTGATAATCTGGATTATTTTAGGTCCACATATTTTGGGGTAGCCTCCAGTGTGACTGAAATGTACTCGAACCAATTTAAGGTTGCTACCATTTCTAAACCGTTAGTCTAACAGCTCATAGAAACATTCGAGTGACAGTTCATTTTATTGTTTACAAGCTTACAAAATTACAAAAGCAATTTGATGTATTGCATTCAACGATAAAGCTCTATGTGATGAAATTCAAGCGTGACAGCGTGATTGCTTTACATTTAATTGGAAAGTCACATTGTTAGAGCCCATTTCTCGTATCATGCGTCCAAAAAGTGGACAAAAAACGGTAACGACCATAAAAATGATCCACGTCGCAGTGGTAGAAAACTTGCTGGTGAGCCAACCAAAAAATGTTCACCGAAGCACAAAAGATTCAAAGAGTTACTTCGTTTACACGAATGTGACTAGTTACCGATGTTGGTTTTATAAAAAGCCATTCAAAATTATGGATTTTATGAAGAAACTAAATTGCCGAAGAGGTCAGTTGAAAATATACACCAGATTTCAAGCGCCGCCGTAACGACCAATGATCGCTCTCTGCTCGTATTCATTGACTGTTGGTTCAAAATAAATCCGGAATATTATCGGGAAAATGTAGTAAATGCAGTATTTAAGCTCTGGACAGACAAACATTTTGACCGCATACAATGTATCTGCACCATCGTACTCAACAATATCTTTTGTGCCTGAAAATATTGCTGGCATGTGGGTTCACGGATTGACCTGTTGGTATCGAAAGTTAGATACCTCGATGGTATGAAATTTTGGTTTAGCTGTCATATACGCAATTATGACCTGCCTTCGATTATTTTTTTGTTGGTTATAACTTGTAGAACCCTTCAAAGTCCCGACCGTGTGCGAATATCTTTTATAGTTTGCGAGATATGGAACCCACATTTTTTTTCCAATTTTTAACAAAGTCAAGTCAGTATTTTTAACTAGACGGCGGATCCTTTTTTTATAGAAATAAATTTTTTTACAAAATTTTCTATAGAAATGAAATTTTGATAAAATTTTCTATTGAAATAAAATTTTGAGAAAATTTTCTATAGAAATAAAATTTTGGCAAAAATTTTGATAAAATTTTCTTTAGAAAAAAAATTTTGAGAATTTTTTTTAGAAATAAAATTTTTATAAAATTTTCTTTAGAAATAAAATTTGACAAAATTTTCTATAGAAAATTTTTAGAAAATTTTCTATAGAAATTAAATTTT
This sequence comes from Haematobia irritans, assembly GCF_050003625.1. NCBI lineage: Eukaryota > Metazoa > Arthropoda > Insecta > Diptera > Muscidae > Haematobia > Haematobia irritans. The sequence goes on from NC_134398.1 coordinate 210,480,724, forward strand.
TAACTAATTTTTCTATAGATACAAAATTTTGACAAAATTTTCAATAGAAATAAATTTTTGACTAAATTTTCAATGGAAATAAAATTTTGAAAAACTTTTCTATTCAAAAAAAAAAAAAAAAATGTTGACAAAATTTTATTAAGAAATAAAATTTTGAGAAAATTGTTTTTAGAAATAAAATTTTGACAAAATTTTCTTTCGACATAAAATTTTGAGAAAATTGTTTTTAGAAATAAAATTTTGACAAAATTTTCTATAGAAATAACATTTTTGACTATTTTTTTAAAGATACAAAATTTTGACAAAATTTTCAATAGAAATATAATTTTGACAAAGTTTTCTATAGAAATAAATTTTTGAGAAAATTTTCAATAGAAATTAAATTTTTGACTAATTTTTCTATAGATACAAAATTCTGACAAAATTTTCAATAGAAATAAAATTTTGACAAAATTTTCAATAGAAATAAAATGTTGACAATATTTTTTTATAAAGATAAAATTTTGAAAACATTTTCTATATAAATAAAATTTTGAAAAAATTTTCTATATAAATAAAATTTTGACAAAATTTTCTATAGAAATGAAATTTTGACAAAATTTTCTATGGAAATGAAATTTTGACAAAATTTTCTATGGAAATGAAATTTTGACCAAATTTTCTATAGAAAGAAAATTTTGACAAAAATTTTCTATAGAAAAAAACTAAGAGAACATTTTCTACAGAAAGAAATTTTTGACAAAATTTTCTATAGAAATAAAATTGTGGCAAAATTTTCTATAGAAAGAAAATTTTGACAAAATTTTCTATAGAAATAAAATTTTGACAAAATTTTCTATAGAAATAAAATTTTGACAAAATATTCTATAGAAATAAAATTTTGACAAAATATTCTATAGAATTAAAATTTTGACACGATTTTCTTTAGAAATACAAATTTGATAACATTTTCTATAGAAATAAAATTTTGGAAAAAACCATTATATGAATAGAATTTGACAAAATTTCCCTTAGAAATAAAATTTTGGCAAAACTTTTTTTAGAAATAAATTTTGGCAAAATTTTCTATAGAAATAAAATTTTAACAAGATTTTCTATAGAAATAAAATTTTGCAAAATAATTGTTTTTATTTTTGTAGTTTGTTGGTAAAATTTCTCCCAAATTCTGGTAGTATGACAAAATTTTCTTTATAAATAAAATTTTGAGAAAATTTTCTATAGCAATAAAATTTTGACAAAATTTCTTAAAGAAATAAAATTTTGACAAAATTTTCTTTAGAAATGAAATTTTGACAAAATTTTCTTTAGAAATGAAATTTTGACAAAATTTTCTATAGAAATAAAATTTTGACAAAATTTTCTTTAGAAATAAAATTTTGACAAAATTTTCTTTAGAAATAAAATTTTGACAAAAAATTCTTTAGAAATAAAATTTTGACATAGTTTTCGATAGAAATAAAATGTTGACAAAATTTTGTATAGGAATAAAATGTTGACAAAATTTTCTATAGAAATAAAATTTTGCAAAATAAGCTTTTTTTGTAAAATGTCTCCCAAATTTTGGTAGTATGACAAAATTTTCTAAAGAAATAAAATTTTAACAAAACTTCCTTTAGAAATAAAATTTTGATAAAATTTTCTATAGAAATAAAATTTTGAGAAAATTTCCTATACAAAGAAAAATTTGGCAAAATTTTCTATAGAAATAAAATTTTGACAAAATTTTCTTTAGAAATAAAATTTTGACAAAAAATTCTTTAGAAATAAAATTTTGGCATAATTTTCGATAGAAATAAAATGTTGACAAAATTTTGAATAGGAATAAAATGTTGACAAAATTTTCTATAGAAATAAAATTTTAACAAAACTTTCTTTAGAAATAAAATTTGATAAAATTTTCTATAGAAATAAAATTTTGAGAAAATTTCCTATACAAAGAAAAATTTGGCAAAATTTTGTATAGAAATAAAATTTTGACAAAATTTCCTAAAGAAATAAAATTTTGACAAAATTTCCTAAAGAAATAAAATTTTGACAAAATTTTCTTTAGAAATAAAATTTTGACAAAATTTTCTTTAGAAATGAAATTTTGACATAATTTTCTTTAGAAATAAAATTTTGACAACATTTTCTACCGAAATAAAATTGTGGAAAAAACCATTATACGAATAGAATTTTGACAAAATTTCCCGTAGAAATAAAATTTTAACAAAATTTTCTATAGAAATAAAGTTTTGACAAAAATAAAATTTTCCAAAATAAGATTTTTTTTTGGTTGGTAGGTTTTTGGTAAAATTTTCCACATATTTTGGTAGATTATTTTTGGCTCGAGTGGAAACCGTGTATTTGAGTCTAAGTTTATATTGGAGCTATATTCATATACCGATGTCGAGCAAATTTAGCACACTTGACTATATGGATAATTTTACTCCTTGTTCAAAATTTGAACTGAATCAAAGCGAAACTTAAACTTAACAAATTTCAACGCCTACCGGTAAGCCCCTGGGCCCACTTGCACCCACAAACTTAGAGGAAAACACTTCATCTTCGACATTATGTTGATATTTTTATCCGTTGCAGAATTATTTCTAAAAAAACATTTGGAACCACTTGGGCCGTTTGAAGGCGACAACTGATTCTAAAATTTCATATTATTTTCTTCGAAATTTTTTGCTTGTTTAGAATATTAAAAAAAAATAAAAAAATATACAGATCTTTAGTTTGTTGCATTACATATCAGTAGTAGTTTAGTTTAGGCATGGAATTGATTAGAGAAGCTTATTTATATAGAATAAAGCAATTAACGAAATTTTCTTATAAATATAAAGATTGAAATATTTTATTTGAGCGACTTAAAATAAAGGTCTACAAATTGTAGATCACAATATGAAAGTTAAGTACTTGATCTTTAATTTTTCTAAAGAAAAAAACGAAAAACATATCAAAGATTAAGTTAAAAAACAAGTCCTTTATCTTACAAAACGTACCCTGCAAATACTTACATCCTTCTCAGTGAATTGCTGTCTCCATTTCCTCTTAACTTTTATTAAAGGTCATAGCTAAGGACCTCCCAGGGTAAAATCATAGTTAAGTTTGTAGTAAAATCAACACTCACAAATATTTATAAATCTTTTGTACAAATATTTTTCGTGTTACGAGTTAAATAAAGTTTATGGCTGAGATTTAAAATGGGATTACCGAATGAAATATTTAGTCTCAGTCTGGCAGGCACATTGCAAAAATAAGGCAGCCTGAAGGTATAGACAAAAACAACAGCCGAAAAATACAGAGAAAGCGATAGCAAAACTCAACGAATAAGCAGATATTTAAGCAATAAACAGTGATAGCTATTGTATATATAGAGATTTTATAGAATGTGCTATTGAAAATTCGTGAAAATACTCTGACAACACCCACTCCCCTACAATTCTTTCAATTTTTTTTGTATGGTAGACCCGAATGATAAAAACACTCTGTATACCACCAGACAATGGATAAGGAGAGCATTAAATATTGACAAATTGAAAAAAATAAAACCCCAAATGTGTTGTATTCAGCATCATTGACATACTCTGGCAATAAAACAAATATTTCTTGAAAATATGGGAAATTGTCTGCAAATAGAACAACTGTGGCGTTGGTAGTGGCAAACACATCCAATTGGCAGGAAAAATGCTTATCATTCTGCCAGCGGGGTATATAACCAGAAAAAGAATTCAAATTCCAAAGTGACTTCCAGGAAAAAAATCTTATTTCGAAATACCAAAAAAAAAAAAAAAAAAAATAGCTGGCAATTCCCATCATCCATGTACTATGGATAATAAGAAGCAATAAAGACGAGGGTCTTTTCGAGAGCACGGTAAATGAAAAGGGAGGAAAAATAGTGCAGTGGATACTGCTTTAAAGAAAAAGAATTAAATTTCCATAGAAACTTTCGTAGATAAATATGTAAATCGAAAAATTTTGATGAAAGTCAAATGTTCTAGAAAATTTAATTTTCTTAAAAAATTTTTGATAAAAGTTTTGTTTTTAGTAGAAAAATTTTAATAAAAATTGAACTTTCTTAGAGAACAAATTTTGATAGAAGATCTGATGAAAATCAAAATTTCATAAAAAAATATGAAAATTTTATTTCCATATTGTTTTTTGAAAATTTAAAATTTTTGCTATTGTAACAAAAATGGCAATCTTAAAAAAAAAAAATCCTTTTTTCGCAAGATAATGCAAATGTAGTATCGGCTTTTAGAATGAAATTTCATTAAAAATTATTGAAATCAAATTTTTATATTGTTTTTTGAAAATTTAAAATTTTTGCTATTGTAGTAAAAAAGACAATCTTGAAAAAATTTATTTTTCGCAAGATATTGCAAACTAATATCGGTCTCTAGGCAAAATATGCTGCCATATCTGTCTCTGGGCCTGGGATGCTTATTCAACTCCACAAAGATACTAATTTTTTTTTTATATATAGAACATTTTTAATGAAAGTTGAAAAATTTCAAATTATAAAATCAAAGCTCTATTATAAAATTTAAAAAAATAAAATTTTCAAAATTAAATTTTAAATTACTAGATCAAATTAAAATTTCATTTCTTATAAGATCACAATTTTCTTACAAAATTGAAAATTGAATTTATAAAAAAATTTTAAAACCCCTGAATGGCATAACATTGTAAATTTTTCTTATAAAATTTTCAAAATGAAATTTTAAATCATAAGATCAAATTAAAACTTCATTTCTTATGAGATCAAAATTTTCTTATAAAATTAAAAATTTTATAAACATTTTTTAAAACTCCTGAATGGCATAAAATTGTAAATTTTTCATAATTCTAAATTATAAAATCAAAGCTTAATTATAAAATTAAGATATTAAAAATCTTTCTTATAAAATTTTCAAAATGATCAAATTAAAATTGCATTTCTTATAAGATCAAAATTTTCTTATAAAACTAAATATTTTATAATTTTTTTAAACCCTGAATGACATACAATTGTAAATATTTCATAATTCTATATAATAAAATCAAATCTTAATTATAAAATTTATAAAAATAAAATCTTATAAATGTTTCTATAAAATTTTCAAAATGAAATTTTAAATTATTAGATCGAATTAAAATTTCATTTCTTATGAGATCAAAGTTTTCTTATAAAATTAAAAATTAAAAAAAAAAAAAAACAAGCATATACGGCCGTAAGTTCGGCCAGGCCGAAGCTTATGTACCCTCCACCATGGATTGCGTAGAAACTTCTCCTAAACACTGCCATCCACCATCGAATTACTTAAGTTGCGGTAACGCTTGCTGATGGCAAGGTATCTTAAAATTTCTTAATACTGTCTTCAAAATTGTATGTAAGTCCAAACGTGGAGTTTATTAAATCAAACAAGATGGATCAAATACGTATATAATTCAGTTTGACAAAATTTTCTATAGACATAAAATTTTGACAAAATTTTCTATAGACATAAAATTTTGACAAAATTTTCTATAAAATAAAAATTTAACAAAATTTTCTATAGAAATAAAATTTTGACAAAATTTTCTATAGAAATAAAATTTTGACAAAATTTTCTATAGAAATAAAATTTTGGTAGATTATTTTTGGCTCGGTTGGCAACCATGATTATGAACCCATATGGACCAATTTTTGTGTGATTGGAGATCGGCTATATATAACTATAGGCCGATATGGACCAATTTTGGTATGGTTGTTAGCGCCCATATACTAACACCACGTTCCAAATTTGAACCGGATCGGATGAAATTTCCTTCTCTTAGAGGCTCCGCAAGCCAAATCGGGGGATCGGTTTATATGGGGGCTATATGTAATTATGGACCGATGTGGACCAATTTTTGCATGGTTGTTAGAGATCATATGATGACATCGTGTACCAAATTTCAGCCGGATCGGATGAAATTTGCTTCTCTTAGAGTCCCCGCAAGCCCTTTTTATGGCGGCTATACGTAAAAGTAGACCGATATGGCCCATTTGCAATACCAGGCGAACTACATCAATAGCAACTACTTGTGCCAAGTTTCAAGTGATTGCAACAGACGGACGGACATGCTCAGATCGACTCAGAATTTCACCACGATCCAGAATATATATACTTTATGGGGCCTTAGAGCAATATTTCGATGTGTTACAAACGGAATGACAACGTTAATATACCCCCATCCTATGGTGGAGGGTATAAAAATTGAATCGAAAATCAAAATTGTAAAATGTTTAGCTACTCCAATGTCATGGTGGTGAAAAACCGCCGATTTTGCCACTGAATTGGAAATATTTGAATTTCTTTATATGCCTTAAAGCCTTCAAAAGCAAAGCAAAATCCAGTCATGAAATAAGAATAAGCCATTCGAAGACCTGCCAATGCAAAATTTGAATCAATTTGCACTGAGAATACTTCTGGAAAGAAAACGGCAAATTGAAAAAATTCTTTCCAAATACCAAATATTTCCATTTTTGCATGAGATTTCCTTTTTTCGCAAAAAAAAAAAATACAAAACAAAACAAACACTCACACAAAAGTAAAATTCTGCCAATGAAACTCTGTGGGTTATTCTGGCCGCAATGAAATTAATACGAATCAGAAAAGATACAGAAAACTCTACTGCATTACACTAGTTAGTCTGCTTTGCATGCTTTTGAGGATTTTACCATAGAATCCTATTCTCTTTCACAACAAATGCAAACTGCGGCAAATCTTTTTGTGTTCACTCAATTGCCGAAATGGTGGATTCTTTCAATTTTGTTTTTGTTTTTTTTTTTTCGTCAACAATATTGGCTTGTTTGTCGAATTGCTCTTCATGTTACTGCTGTTTTGTTAACTTTAATAAGCATCGCTACAGGATGTTGTTTTTTTTCTACTTTCTTTAACAAAAATGCTATTAGCTTTCACTCTCGTCCTCTCTAGATTCCTTTGAGAACCAAGAATGCCATTATGTGAGAATGGCATAATCGAGGGACCACTGAGAGATTACCAAATTATAAACGTAAGCATCCATTTAGTTTACACATAAAATGAGAAACAAGATGAGGGTACAATCTATGAGAAAGATATTTGGATAAATGAGGAAGATTGATTTTCTATGAACATTCGATTTTTCGCCAAATTGTTTTTTTTTCTTATTTTCTATGAAAATTTGATTTTCTGTGGAAATTCGATTTTCTTCAAATTTTCTATGAAAATTCGATTGTCATTACATTTTTCGATTTTCATTAAATTTTCTATGCAAATTCTACTAACATAAAATTTTCTATTAAATATTCCATTTTCATGATTTTTTACGGGAATTAAATTTTAAATTAAAAATTGAATATAATTGAATTGTGTATATATTTATATATTTATTTTTATGATATTTTATATTAAAAAATCCATATCAAAATTTTTTGTAAAAATTTGATTGTCACTAAATTATCATAAAATAAACAATAAATCAAGAAGTTAGATTTTTCTATGAAAATTCAGTTTTCATCCAATTCCGATTTTCTTAAAAATTTCAATGGAAATTTGAGTTTCTTCAAATTTTCTATGAAAATTCGATTTTCATCTATGAAAATATAATTTTCTTAAAAAGTTTTCTATGAAAAATAGGTTTTATCAAATTTTCTAAGAAATTCTATGTAATTTTCATATAATTTATAAAAAATAAATTTTTATCAAATTTTCTATGAAAATTCCATATTCATAAATTTTCTATGAAAATCCAACTTATATCAAATTTTTCGATTTTCCATAAAATTTTCTGTAAAAATTCGATTTTCATGAAATATTATATGAAACTTTTATTTTTTATCAAATTTTCTATGAAAATTCCATTTGCGTCATTCTTTACGAAAATTAAACTTTAAATGAAAAATTGAAATATAAAATATTTAATTTTTATAATATTTTCTGTGAAAATCAGTATAAAAAATTTTTATAAAAAAAAAATTGACATCATTTAAATTAAAAATTGAACATCATACAATTTGTATATATATTTAATTTTTATGATATTTTCTCTGTTAAAAATCGTATCAAAAATTAGATTGTCACTAAATCATCATAGAAATTAAATTTTTATGATAAATTTAATTTTTATGATATTTTCTGTGAAAATCAGTATACAAACTTTTTATAAAAAAAAGATTGACATCATTTTAAATTAAAAATTGAACAGCATACAATTTGTATATATATTTAATTTTTATGATATTTTCTCTGTTAAAAATCGTATCAAAAATTAGATTGTCACTAAATCATCATAGAAATTAAATATATAAATATATATGGAAATTCATTTAATTTTTTATGAAAATCGGATTTCCATCCATTCAAACATTATTCAAATTTTCTATGCAAATTGATTTTCTTGAAATATGGTATGAAAATTGGATTTACATCAAATTTTCTATGAAGATTAGATTTTCATAAAATTTTATATGAAAATTTTATTTTCATTAAAAGTTTTCTATATAAATTAGATTTTTTTATCAAATTTTCTATGAAATTTCAATTATCATAAAATTTACTAAAGAACACAATTTTTATCATATTTCCTATGAAAATTCGACTTTTACAAAATTTTCTATAAAAATATTTTTTTTTCATTCGTTTTGTTTTGTTATAGTTGGTGTTTTTCTTTAATCATTGTTGTTGTTGTTGTTTTTTTTTTTTTTTTTTTTTTTTCAATTTTCAAATCAAATGTTCTCCGAAAACACACAAAGTTTTTCATAAGAATCGATTTCAACAAAATTTTTATTAAATGCTATTTTTTCTAAACGATTTAAAATAGTCTAGGATAAATTTACAAAATTTTTATAAAAATTACACTGTCACTAAATTATCATAAAAATTTGATTTTCACTAAGTCTGCTTATAAAAATCGAGTTGAACAAAATTTTTATAAATTCTAATTTTCTAAATCGTTTTCGATAACATTTACCACGAATATTAAATTTTCATCACATTTTCTAGAAAAACTCGATTTTCATAGAATTCTTTTACGAAAATTATTTTTTTTTTTTTTGGCGAAAAAGTGATTGACTTTAAATTCTGTGTAAAATAGCAAGTGCTTCTTTGTAATTTTCTTTGATAAATCCGTATTTTCATTTTCTTTTAATTTTTATACAAATTCTATTGGACTTAATTTTCTATACACAATCGATGTTTATCAAGCTTGATTTTTACTAAATTTTCAAAAAATTCGATTTTTATCACATTTTTAATGCAAATTCGATTTTCACCGAGCGTTTAACAAAAAGAAGCTTTTACTAAATTTTTAGAAAAATACGCATTTTTTATTAACTTTATATAACAATTCGATTTTCTCAAAATTTTCTATAAAAATTTAATATTCGCTAAATTTTGAAATCAAAAAAATCTTTTTTCATCAAAATTTCTATGCCACTCAATTTTTATTAAGCTTTTTACGAATACGATTTTCACTAAAGTTTTATAAAAAGTATTCGTTTTTTATTTAATTTTTGGTCGACCTTTTGTAAGAATTCAAGCTCGAGCTTGAAGGAACATTAATTTATAGTTTTATAAAGATTCGAATATCTTTTAAAATTTTTATAAAATTAGATTTTTTCTAAATTTTCATAAAAATTCGAGTTTCACTAAGTTTACTAGAGTTTTTACAAAAAAAAAACTCTTTTTAATAGATTTTTATAAAAACTCTGTTTCCTTTAAATTACCTATAAAAATTTGATTTTAACAAAATGTTCATAAAAAATCCATTGTCATCACAATTTCTATGCAAATTCGATTTTTAAAAAAACTCTTTAATAAATTTTTATAAAAACTCGGTTTCCTTTAAATTATCTATAAAATTTTGATTTCACTAAATTTTCATAAAAATTCGATTGTCATCACAATTTCTATGCAAATTCGATTTTTACTAAGTTTTTTTTTTACAAATACGATTTTTAATAAATTTTCACAAAAAATCTTATTTCCTCTAAATCCGATCCGGCTGAAATTTGTTACACGGTGTTGGTATATAGTCTCTAACAACCATGCAAAAATTGGTCCACATCGGTTCATAATTTTATATAGCCCCCATATAAACCGATCCCCAGATTTGGCTTGCGGAGTCTCTAAGAGAAGTATATTTCCTCCCATCCGGCTGAAATTTTGTACATGATGTTGATATATAGTCTATAACAACCATGCAAAAATTGGTCCACATCGGTTCATAATTATATATAGCCCCCATATAAACCGATCCCCAGATTTGGCTTGCGGAGTCTCTAAGAGAAGCAAATTTCATCCAATCCGGTTGTAATTTGGAACATGGTGTTAGTATATGCTTTCTAACAACCGTGTCAGAACTGGTCCATATCGGTCCATAATTATATATAGCCCCCATATAAACCGTTCTCCAGATTTGACCTCCGGAGCAAAATTCTCCGATCCGGTTCAAATTTAGAACGTGGTGTTAGGCAGCTAACAACCATACCAAAATTGGTTCATATCGGTCTATAGTTATATATAGCCGATCTCCAATCACACAAACATTTTTCCATGTTGGTTCATAATCATGGTTGCCACTCGGGCCAAAAATAATCTACCAAAATTTTATTTCCATAGAAAATTTTGTCAAAATTTTATTTCTATAGAAAATTTTGTTAAAATTTTATTTCTATAGAAAATTTTGTTAAAATTACATTTCTATAGAAAATTTTGTAAAACTTTATTTCTATAGAATATTTTGTTAAATTTTTTTTTTATAGAAAATTTTGTGGAAATTTTATGTCTACAGAAAATTTTGTTAAAATTTTATTTCTATAGAAAAATTTGCCAAACTCAATTATATACGTATTTAATCGATCTTTTTTGATTTAATATATACCACATATGGACTTACATATGTTACAATTTAGAAGACGGTGTTAGGAGGTTGTACAATACCTTTCCATGGGCAAGCGTTACCGCAACTTAAGTAATTCGATTGTGGATGGCAGTGTTTAGAAAAAGTTTCTACGCAATCCATGGTGGAGGGTACATAAGCTTCGGCCTGGCCGAACTTACGGCCGTACACAGAAAACAATTTCACGAAAATTTTTCCAATTAAAATTTTAATTGAGTTTTAAAAAATATTCAATTAAAAATTTAATTTGTTCAACAAATTTTTTAATTGAAACAAAAATCAATTACAAAAATTAATAGTATCAATTAATTTTTTAATTGGATCAATTAAATTTTTAATTGACCTTCAATTAATTTTTTAATTGATACTATCATTTCTGTGATTGAAGACATTTCAATTAAAAAATTAATTGGATCAATTTAATTTCGTGATTGAATCAGAAAAAAAATTGTTGTTGTGTATATACTTGTTTTTTATAAAATTTAATTTTTATGAAATATCCTATGGAAACCGAAATCCATTAATTAGATTTTCAATAAAGTTTCTACGAAAAGACAATTTTCAGCAAGTTGTCTACGAAAGTAGCTATTTATAAAATTTTCTATTAAGTTCTCTTTTTACCAAATTTCTATGAAAATCCGATTTATGAAAACTAGAATTTTCTAAAATATGAATTTCATTAAATAATACAATTAGATTTTTATTCAATTTTCTAAAATACTTATTAAATGTTACATGGTAATATTACTAATATTATTTTTCCCACCATCACATTACTTTGCTTGTCCCACCATTTTAGAAGAACACAAAAAACAGTGTCACAATTGTGGAAATTAAAATGTCGTATGCAAATTGTCTCCTTAAAAGATCAAAATTTCAACGCTAATTCAATTAAGTTGCGTTAACAATTTTGTTTGAGGTTTACAACAGCTCATTTCCGCCTATTCAGCACTTCCGGTTTAATGTGAGAGCGCACAAATACACGCATAGACATAGACACAAACCCACATAAGCATTTCCATAGAATGTCTGCTAATAGAGATAGTCATTTTGTTGTTGTTGTTGTTGTAGTCGGCCTCGTTTATGGTTGTGTACGCATAATCCTAAAACATAATTAGACGAAATTTACTAAAAAGATTAGGAATGAAAACACAAAAATTTTCTTGTTCATCACAAACTATATAGGACTTGGCATTTCAAGTTCATCGTGTCTCAATGGCATTCTGGCTGGCTTGTGTGCTGAGATGAACATGAACAAGGAATTTCACAATTTTTACAATTTCTTGTTTTTGCTCTTTTTATATTTCTCCTAACGATTCATTTGCTGGTCTAAGTATTTTGCATATTTAATTGAATAGCTTTTACATTTTGCATTTAACTTTAATGGAATTCATTAAATATGTTTATGTCATTTACATAAATATCATTTATTTACAAATTTTGTCATGTATTTAGAGTGAGAGAGGTTTTTAAATATGTATAAAGAGCTTTATCAATTTGTACTACTTTTGTTTTTTGTCATGGTAATTAATATGGAATAAATGTAATTAATTTTTTTGTGGGTATGTAAATAAACAAATTAGGCACATATTTTTTGTTACTTTATGGGAAGAGATGTGTCGTAGACATTTCCAAAGCAAATACAAATCTAAATACATATATTTTCCTATTTTTCTTTAATTAACGAGTTAATATTGATTTGCAAAATAATACCATGGGCGAGTGGAAGTGTAAAGAGGGCATTAAAGGTAAATTTATTGTCAAACAGAAAAATGCTTTGAGGGGAAAATGGAATATATTGATGTTCAATTTTAAATTTTGAAAAAAGTCTTTCAAGCTTGAATATACAAATGACTCTTAGAGCCTCAGGAGCTTCTGGAGGGTGGCCGATATGTATTGCAACCAACTTCAAGTTACTCTCGTTTCTAAACCGCTTGTCTTCCATCTGAGAGATTTATTCCAGTGACAATTCATTATATTGTTTATAAACTTACAAAAGTATTTTGATCTATTACATTCAGAAATAAGGTTATTGGTGATGGAACTCGAGCATGATAGTGTAATGTGAATAAATGTTATGATTGCTCGTTATCATTTCAATGTTATATGGCTACCAAAAAGAGAGCGAAAAAAGCTAGCATGACCAGAAATGATCCAAATGGTGAAGGCCAGAATTGATCGAAATCCATGTCGCCGTGGTAGAATACTTTCTCAAGCCCTAAACATATCACGAGACCGGATGCAACATATATTGAAAAATGAGCTTGAATAAAAGTTATTGCAGTTCAAAAATAGAATCACCGATGTTCAACAAAAGTTAGATCGAAAAAAGCCAAGGAGCCAAATTTAGTTTTCTCCCATGAGAAACTATTTCAAATTGAGCTCTTTGTTATGAAACAAAATGATCGGGTTTACTTGGTAAAGAGGCCAGTTGAAAATGTATATCTTTGAGTGGCTATCACAACCACGGTTGCCACATTTGGTAGAATTCAACCAAAAATTGTAGATTTTTACTATTTGGTATTTATACAAATAAAATTTTGACAAAATTTTCTATACAAATAAAATTGTGACAAAATTGCTTATATAAATAAAGTTTGACAAAATTTTCTATAGAAATAAAATTTTGACAAAATTTTTTATAGAAATAAAATTTTGACAAAATTTTCTACAGATATAAAATTTTATATAAAAACAACAACTTGAAAAAATTTTCTATAGAAATAAAATTTTGACAAAATTTTCTATAGAAATAAAATTTTGACAAAATTTTCTATAGAAATAAAATTTTGACAAAACTTTCTATAGAAATAAAATTTTGACAAAATTTTCTACAGTAATAAAATTTTGACAAAATTTTCTATAGAAATAAAATTTTGACAACATTTTCTATAGAAATAAAATTTTAACAAAAGTTTCTATAAAAATAAAATTTTGACAACATTTTCCATAAAATCAAATTTTGGCAAAAAAAATTTTATAGAATTTAAATTTTGACAAACTTTTCTATAGAAATAAAATTTTAAAAAAAATTTCTATAGAAATAAAATTTTCACAACGTTTTCTATAGAACTAAACTGTTGACAAAATTTTCTATAGAAATAAAATGTTGACAAAATTTTCTATAGAAATAAAATGTTTGACAATAATTTCTATAGAAATAAAATTTTGACAAAAATTTCTATAGAAATATAATTTTTAAAAAATCTTCTATAGAAATAAAATCTTGAAAATTATGTTTATAGAATTTAAATTATGACAAAAATTTATATTGAAATAAAATTTTGACCAAATAAAGAAATAAAATGTTTGACAAAATTTTCTATAGAAATACAATTTTGACAACATTTTCTATTAAAATAAAATGTTGACAAAATTTTCTATAGAAATAAAATTTTCACAACATTTTCTGTAAAAATAAAATATTGACAAAATTGTCTATAGAAATAAAATGTTGAAATAATTTTCTATAGAAATAAAATATTGACAAAGTTTTCTATACAAATAAAATTTTTACGAAATTTTTTATATGAACAAAATTTTGACAAAATTTTCTATAGAAATAAAATATTGGCAAAATTTTCTATACAAATAAAATTTTGACAAAATTTTATATAGAAATAAAATTTTAACAATCGATTTTTTTTAATTTGGTAGATTTTTGGATTGGACCACAGTGATGGCCGATTATCGCTTCTATATATTCTATAGGTAGTATTGAAGCCCTGGGCAGACAAACATTTCGCTCGCAGATCATGGATATTCTGGACAGGACTGAGCACCATCCTACTCAGCACTCGTCAACTAAGAATGGCTTAACAAGGAGGTTTCTCGCTTAATTTCCACAGTACATATTTTCTATGAAAATTAAATTTTCTATAAAAATTAAATTTTTCTCGCTCTATTCCTACCATATAGACCCATCAAAATCTCCGAAAATTAATCCTTTGGTCTTTCGTGCCTGGGGCATTTTGAAAAGTAAAGTAGCGCTAAAAAAACACCAAAGTGTCGCTAATCTCAAAACGTAGCTAACCCGAAATGGTCAAAAAAAAAGTATCACAGAGGCACACTCATGCCCCAGCCATCACATACGGCTGAGTGGGCCGAATGAAGACCAGAAAAAAACTAAAAAAAAAAATAATTTTGAAAAATCGATGAAAGTCAAATTTATTATTTTCAATCCAAAATGCGATTGGAATAATTTATTTTTCTGCAGGATTTTGGTATTGATCCCGAGCTAAGGATAGGTGCATCTCTTTACAGTAATGACATTAGGAAGCTCTTTGAAACTTAGCTCTATAAATTTAAAACCACGTTACAAATCTCCGTTTAAAAATCTAAATTGCAACGATATTTGTTGCAAAAAAATGTGACAGTTGTACTAGAAGTCACAACTTTAAAAGCACTTCCAAAAATATCCTCCCAAAAATTTTCTTTACTTTAACTGCACAGGATTTTCTTTAATTTGTATTTTTACAACTCGTTTTTATACCCTTCACCACTACTGTGGTACAGGGTATAATAAGTTTGTGCATTTGTATGTAACGCCAAGAAGGAAAAGTCTGAGACCCATCGTTTAGTATACCGATCGTCTTAGAATTAAATTCTGAGTCGATTTAGCGATGTCCGTCTGTCTGTCTGTTGATGTATTTTTGTGTGCAAAGTACAGCTCGCAGTTTTAGTCCGATTGTCCTAAAATTTGGTATAGGGTCCTGTTTCGGCTCAAAGACGATCCCTATTGATTTTGGAATAAATCGGTTCAGATTTAGATATAGCTGCCATATATATTTTTCACCGATCTGGTCATAATTGGCGTGTATATCAACCGATCTTCCTCAAATTCCGTACATCTGAATATTTTATGAGTTTCGAAAAACTTGCAAAATATCATCCAAATCGATTCAGATTTAGATATAGCTCCCATATAAAGCTTTCTCCCGATTTACACTCATTTGCCCACAGAGGCCAATTTTTTGCTCCGATTTAGTTGAAATTTTGCACAGGGAGTAGAATTAGCATTATTGCTATGCTTGTCAAATTTGGTGGAAATCGGTTCAGATTTCGATATAGCTCCCATATATAGCTTTCGCCCGATTTACACTAATATGACCACAGAGGCTAATTTTTTGCTCCGTTTTAGTTGAAATTTTGCACAGGGAGTAGAATTAGCATTGTTGTTATGCGTGCCAAATTAGGTTGAAATCGGTTCAGATTTCGATATAGCTCCCATATATAGCTATCGGCCGATTTACACTCATATGACCACAGTGGCCAATCTTTTACTTCGATTTAATTGAAATTTTGCACAGGGAGTAGAATTAGCATTGTAGCTATGCGTGTCAAATTTGGTTGAAATCGGTTCAGATTTAGATATATCTCCCATATATAGCTTTCGCCCGATTTACACTAATATGACCACAGAGGCTAATTTTTTGCTCCGATTTAGTTGAAATTTTGCACAGGGAGTAGAATTAGCATTGGTTTTATGTATATATATATATATATATATATATATATATATATATATATATATATATATATATATATATATATATATATATATATATATATATATATATATATATATATATATATATATATATATATATATATATATATATATATATATATATATATATATATATATATATATATATATATATATATATATATATACATATATATATGTTTTTCTGATTTCGACAAAAATGGTCAAAATACCAACATTTTCCTTGTAACTAAAATCGCCACTGCTTAGTCGAAAAGTTGTAAAAATGATTCTAATTTTCTTAAACTTCTAATACATATATATCGACCGATATAAAGAAAATTGCTTCAGATTTAAATGTTTCCCATATTTTTTTACTAACATTGTGTTCCACCCTAGTCCATTAGCCGACTTAAATTTTGAGTCTATAGATTTTGTAGAAGTCAAATTCTGTCCAGATCGAGTGATATTTAAATGTCTGTATTTGGGACAAACCTTTATATATAGCCCCATTTAACGGATGTGATATGGTACCGACAATTTAGATCTACAAAGTGGTGCAGGGTATAATATAGTCGGCCCCGCCCGACTTTAGACTTTCCTTACTTGTTTCATATTCAAATAGGTAAAAAAATCGGGTAAAATTTAATAAAATGATACAAGTTATTTAAATTTTGCCGAAACAAATAGCTTAATCATTTTTAGAAAAACTGTGATTTTATGAAAATATTTTAAGTCAAATGTTTCAGACAAAATCATAAAAAAAAAATAAAAATTATTTACATTAAAAAATATCACAAAATTTTTTAATTCACATCCAAAATATCTTATATGTTTCCTTCCTTTTTTCAGATTTAAATAAAATATTAAAGGTAAGTGAATATTAAATTACTTAAGAAGATAAAATATGTATATCATATATCAAATACAATTTATATAAATTAATGCAAGTTATTTTGTCATTGTCATATTATTAAGATTGTTTATAGTTGTTATATTTATTATTTTTTTTTTTAGAGAGACCAGTTTCGCCTTTGTGAAAATTTTTAAAATTTTTATTCAAAATATTTTTAATGTGGTCCAAATGCTATTCTCATAGCATTTAATTATATAAATTGGAATTTTTAATATTCTATACAAAGGCAACTAAAAACGGTTTGCCGTTTTCCCATTTTTCTTGCAACGAATCCCACCTTTTAAATAATTAAATTGTGTTATTTTTATTTTGATTTTTTTTACCAAGCAATTAATTATGAGTTATTACTGTTAATAGCAATATAAATAATAATTAATAAAAATTGATATATTTATATTTATGTGTAATATAAATAATTAACATGCCATAGCGCATAGAAGACCACATATCCAACAGTGATGGATTTATATCAAAATTCATCATCAACAAGCCACATAATATCAGATTCACAGGTGATATTTAATGTCAATTGAAAAATAATTTTTCAATTAAAATAAATTAATATTATAATAAAGTTGTTTCAACAATCTGTGTACTAATACCAAGGGATTGTGGGCAAAATAATAATAATAATAACCTGGTTTATTGGAAAATTTTATCCATGTGATTAAATGCTTATAAAGCCCTTTTAATGATAATAACGATTGGTCACGCTGGTTGTCCATAGGTATGTACCTAATTACAATATAGGAATTTTTAAATACACTGGACTTGGTAACGTATTAATTTTACTTTGAAAATTAATAAATTTTATATATAAGCATTTACATTTAATTATACATAATTAATAAAAGCAAATACCAACACTTGTGGTTTTTGTATAATCTTTAAAAGTTATGAATTTAAATGAACAATATTTTATTTAAATACATATATATATATATATATATTAAAGTGTCATGTTTAAACGTAAGCAAACCTTTGCTTCGAAAATTCTGAATTTTCAGTTAACATTTCCATTTATTTAAAAAATAGGTTTAACCCCTTGTATTTAATTATTTCATACAACATCAATGACTTCATTTAAATATATTTCACGTCTGGCCTTTATTTGTAATGGTCATTATTTTTATAAAATAAAATCTTGTATATTTTTAATTACCATGTGAAAAAAGAAGACAAATTTAATTATATTTAAGCTGGCCCCATTACAATTACAACACAACAGAAAGCTGGTAAATTATTACATTCAGCAAATGAAAGAATATAAACAAGTATATACGGCCGTAAGTTCGCCCAGACCGAATTTTATGTACCCTCTACCATGGATTGCGTAGAAACTTCTGCGAAAGACTGTCATCCACAATCGAATTACTTGCGTTGTGGTAACACTTACCGATGGCAAGGTATCTTAAAACTTCTTAACATCTTAACTTCTTATGAGTTAGTCCATACGTGGTATATATTAGACACAAAAGTTATGTATAGGTAAGTCTACAAATAAATACGAATCTATATGGACTTTGGCACGGTACGTGGAGAGCCAAAATTGAAATATGGGAGTCGCTTTTATGGGGTCCATATACAATTATGAACTTAATATGGACCAATTTTTGTGTGATTGGGGATCGATTTACCTAAGGACTATATATAACTATAGACTGATATGGACCTAGTTAGGCATGGTTATTAACGGCCATATACTAGCCAGATGTACCAAATTTCAACTGATTTGGATGAAATTTGCTCCTCCAAGAGGCTCCAAAACCAAATCTCTTATATGGGGGCTATATATGATTATGGACTGATATGGACCACTTTTGGCGTGGTTGTTAAATATCATATACTGACACCACGTACCAAATTTCAATCAGATCGGATGAATTTTGCTTCTCCAAGAGGCTCCAAAACCAAATCTCGGGATCGGTTTATATGGGGCTATATATAATTATGGACTGATATGAACCAATCCCTGCATGGTTTTTGGATACCATATGCTAACATCGGGAGCCACCGTGGTGTAATGGTTACCATGCGCACCTTGCATACACAAGGTCGTGGGTTCGATTCCTGCTTCGACCGAACACCAAAAAGTTTTTCAGCGGTGGATTATCCCACCTCAGTAATGCTGGTGACATTTCTGAGGAATTCAAAGCTTCTCTAAGTGGTGTCACTGCAATGTGGAACGCCTTTCGGACTCGGCTATAAAAAGGAGGTACCTTGTCATTGAGCTTAACATGGAATCGGGCAGCACTCAGTGATAAGAGAGAAGTTCACCAATGTGGTATCACAATGGACTGAATAGCCTAAGTGAGCCTGATACATCGGGTTGCCACCTAACCTAACCTTAGTACTTGAGGTGAAAAACTCATTACTTGGAAAAAAAGATTTATAGTTAACGAATCTTTCCATAGCATACAGTAAACAGGTTTTTAACCCACCTACTAAACCTGGTTTTACTGGCCAAAATCGGTAACCACTTACGATGGAGCTCAAATTAGAAAAATGCGGATTTTTTTAAGGTTTGAGCATTTAAATATTCAAAAAATAAATGTAACTCTATTCGCGAATCGACCCAATTTTCGCCTTCCTCATAAAAAACGCAAAAACTGATCAGTGATATCATGCGTCATCGACTGGAAAAAGTGGTCATTGGAAGGAGTAATATTTAAGCTATTCGTCGGAGGGGGTAAGAAATCTTCAAAATTCCATTTAAGTGGAAACACATAAATGGGAAGTTTGAAGATTTCTCCATTGGGTATCGCTAATACTGGGAGTCCAAATGTTGGGCGCATAATCGATAAGGAGACGACTAATAGACTCATAAGTCCTTTGTTAAAGTCTCTTTATCTTTCCGCCAGGTGCTACCAGCCAATGACTTCAGAATCTTGTTTGTACTGCCAACGTTTTTGGATACCATTCCTGTATATTTTTCAAAGAGTATCAGGCTATCGAATATCACACCAAGAACCTTGGGGTTCTTGCATGTGGGGTTACTCTGGTCACAGGTGTGGATATCGGACATAAAATGCAGTTATTTCAGCCGATGTTTGAGAGCTCGCATTGTCGTGGTGAAGAGTGATTCGTCTTTGGCGGTAGATTTTCCTGATGTCTTGGAGGACAACTGGCAAAATTTTAATTCTACTTAAATTTCGTCAAAATTGTATTTCTATAAAAAATGTTGTCAAAGTTTTACACCTACAGAAAGCTTGCTGAAATTTTATTTGTATAGATAATTTTTTGAAAATTAAAAAAAAAAAAAAAAACAAATGGAAAAAGAAGAGGAGGCACGCTCAAAATAAACCCAGCCATGTGAATTCAAATCGATGATTTGACAGTGGCATAGGAAAAGAGATATGTTTGTTTCGAATTTATTTCGGCATAAGCCGGCTATCAATGTAAAACCTTTTTTCGGAGGGTTCAAGTGTGGTTTTTGTTGGGTTTATTAAACTACCTGAATTTATTCTGATAATTGGTTGATAGTTTTGCTGCAAGTAGAGGATGCTGATAAGGAATGTGGTAATTCCGAAACGTGCGTCCATCCAACCATCTTGCAGTCTATAGTGCCCAAATAAATTTGACAAACATTATTTTCCTCTTCCTTAAAAAAATGTATGTAGATTTTATTTCTATAGAAAAATGTGTCCAAATTTTAATTCTATAGAAAATTTTGTCAAAGTTTTAATTCCTTACGAAAACCTTGTCAAAATTTTGATTGTATAGAAAATTTTTCAAAATTTTATTTTTATAAAAATTGTATCAAAATTTTATTTCGATAGAAAGTTGTGCTCAAATTTTATTTCTGTAAAAAACTTTGTCGGAATTTTATTTCTATAGAAATTTTGTCAAAATTTTATTTGTATATAAAATTTTGCCAAAATTTCTTTTTATTTTTTTTTCTATAGGAAACTTTGTCAAAAATTTATTTCTTTAGAAAATTTTGCCAAAATTTCTTTCTATATAAAAATTTTGTCACAATTTCTTTTTCAAAAAAAAAAATCTATAGAAAACTTTGTCAACATTTTATTTCTATAGAAAATGTTGGCAAAATTTAATTTTTTATTTCTATCGAAATTTTGTTAAAATTTTATTTGTATGGAAAATTTTGTTAAAATTTTATTTGTATTTCTTTCCATAATGTTTATTATTTCTGGTATAAAAATTCGTTTATTATTATGTTGTTTTATTATTTGGTACTAGGGAGCGTATTCGTATTGATAACTTGATTTTATTCTTCATACGCCACCGGTTCTCCTTTCGCTGTTAAGTAATTGAGATAGGGAGCCAACGTGGTGCAATGGTTAGCATGCCCGCCTTACATAGGTTGTGGATTTGATTCTTGCTTCGACCGAACACCAAAATGTTTTTCAGCGGTGAATTATCCCACCTCAGTAATGCTGGTGACATTTCTAAGAGTTTCAAAGCTTCTCTAAGTGGTTTCACTGCAATGTGGAACGCCCTTCGGACTCGGCTATCAAACGGAAGTCCCTTGTCATTGAGCTTAACATGGAATCGGGCAGCACTCTGTGATAAGAGAGAAGTTCACCAATGTGGTATCACAATGGACTGAATGCGTAAGTGAGCCCGATACATCGGGCTGCCACCTAATCAAACCTAACCTATACTAACATCACGTACCAAATTTCAACCGAATCGGATGAATTTTGCTCTTCCAAGGGGCTCCGGAGGTCAAATCTGAGGATTGGTTTATTTGGAGGCTATATATAATTATGGGCCGATTTCGACCAATTTTTGCATGGGTGTTTGATGCCATATATATTAGCACCATGTACCAAATTTCAACTGAATCAAATGGATTTTGGTTTTCCAAAAGGCTCCGGAGCTCAAATCTGGGTATCGGTTTATATGGGGGCTATAAATAATTAAGGACCGATGTGGACCAATGTTTGCATGGTTATTAGAGACCATATACTAACACCATGTAATAAATTTCAGCCTAATCGGATGGAATTTGCTTCTCTTAGAGGCTCCGCAAGCCAAATCGGGGGGATCGGTTTATATGGCGCCTATGTATAATTATGGACCGATGTGGACCAATTTTTGCATAGTTATTAGAGACCATATACTAACACCATGTAACAAATTTCAGCCGGATCGGATAAAATTTGGCTTCTCTTAGAGGCTCCGCAAGCCAAATCTGGGGATCGGTTTTTATAGGGGCTATACGTAAAAGTGGACCGATATAGCCCATTTGCAATACCATCCGACCTACATCAATAAAAACTACTTGTGCTAAGTTTCAAGTTGATAGTTTGTTTTCGTCGGAAGTTAGCGTGATTTCATCAGACAGACGGACGGACTGGCATTCTTAGATCAATTCCGAATTTCACCACGACCCAGAATATATATACTTTATGGGGTCTTAGAGCAATATTTCGATGTGTTACAAACGGAATGATAAAGTTAATATATCTCCCAACCTATGGTGGAGGGTAAAAAATATTCACCAAACGACACAAAATCGAATTTACGACTTGTGAGCACGCTCTGAGTTCATGGCACTGACATCGCACAGGATTAACAATGAAATTGTACCTGCAATTAAAAATCATAAATTAAATAGCCGGTAAACATAAATTTTTGAAAACTCCCTCTCTCTCTCACTTATGTTGTCCTCGATGTGAAAACAATAGTCGTTTTCAACAGAGTGTTCACACACATACACACCCATACGCACACCCACACACGACTACATTGAGTAAATAATATATTTGTTTTGGCAGAGGTCTTTGGAGATTGTATATAACTGCCTGGAATACAAATCTAGAACAAAGTGCTACAGTGCTCAAGAAAAAAACTTAATAGTCTTATATCGAATCAGTTAGTTACAATGAAGAATTCCAAGATTCCAAATGCTCAAAAGATATTTCCTTAAAATAAATCTTAGCTAATGTTTACAGCTTTTTTATTTTAAGTCACGAGACACAATTGTCAGTTTATTTCCGAATTTTAAATACTCACCATGGTGAATCAAATATAAGATTTTCCCTTAAAAAATGGTCGAAGGAGCTTATTTGAAAATATATAGAAATTTAAATGGATTCGTTAAATATATCCCTTCAAGAAGATCAGTTCAAATGACATAGTTGCTGAAGAAAAACCTAAACCTATATTGTGGCAACATCAGAACTTGGTTTGAGTTCTAGAAAAATCTTTAAATCCTTGTCTAAGCGTCAGTAGATTTTTATCGACACTTCTACACTGATAGAAAAAGTTTCGTTATATTAACGAAATGTGTCATTAAAAATGAGCCAATGAAACAAATTCGTTAATACAACAAAATTTTTCGTTATTATAACGAATTTTCTTTTAACCAGCCTAACGTTTCGTAATATTAAAGAATATTTTCATTATATTAATGAAAATTTTTTGTTATATCAATGAAAAATATCTCATCCACATTCGAGTCAGTTATTAGTTATAGGTATTAGGAATATCAATGAATTATTAGATCATAAGATGTTATTGTATTTATGTGTTATTAATTATAGTGTCAAAAATTGGAGAACTGCATAATTGTATAGGCCAATTTAGGCTTTTTGATTATTGATTGAAATAAATGAAATGAAATGAAATGTTCGTTAGCTCAATTTTAAATTGAATTTTTTTGTGTGTAGTCTCAGTTAATCCTCTCAAGAAGTTAAATCGGAAGACCGTGTAACTAAATAAACTACATTTGACATATTTTTTTAAACAATATCTATAAAATAAAATTTTTACTGAACTATCTACAGAAATAAAATTTTGCCAAAAATTTTCTATAGAAATAAAATTTTGATAAAATTTTCTATAGAAATAAAATTTTGACAAAATTTTCTATAGAAATAAAATTTTGACAAAATTTTCTATGGAAATAAAATTTTGACAAAATTTTCTATGTAAATAAAATTTTGACAAAATTTTCTATAGAAATAAAATTTTTACTGAATTATCTATAGAAATAAAATTTTGACAAAATATTCTATAGAAATAAAATTTTGATAAAATTTTCTATAGAAATTAAATTTTGACAAAACTTTCAATAGAAATAAAATTTTGACAAAATTTTCTATAGAAATAAAATTTTGATAAAATTTTCTATAGAAATAAAATTTTGACAAAATTTTCAATAGAAATAAAATTTTGACAAAATTTTCTATAGAAATAAAATTTTGACAAAATTTTCTATGTAAATAAATATTTGACAAAATTTTCTATAGAAATAAAATTTTTACTGAATAATCTATAGAAATAAAATTTTGACAAAATATTCTATAGAAACAAAATTTTGATAAAATTTTCTATAGAAATTAAATTTTGACAAAATTTTCAATAGAAATAAAATTTTGATTTTGACAAAATATTCTATAGAAACAAAATTTTGATAAAATTTTCTATAGAAATTAAATTTTGACAAAATTTTCAATAGAAATAAAATTTTGACAAAATTTTATATAGAAATAAAATTTTGACAAAATTTTCTATAGAAATAAAATTTTGACAAAATTTTCTATAGAAATAAAATTTTGACAGAGTTTTCTATAGAAACAAAATTTTCTATAGGAATAAAATTTTTACAAAATTTTCTATAGAAATAAAATTTTTACTGAATTATCTATAGAAATAAAATTTTGACAACATTTTCTATAGAAATAAAATTTTGATAAAATTTTCTATAGAAATTAAATTTTGACAAAATTTTCAATAGAAATAAAATTTTGACAAAGTTTTCTAAAGAAATTAAATTTTCTATAGGAATACAGTTTTTACAAAACTTTCTATAGAAATTACATTTTTACTGAATTTTCTATAGAAGTAAAATTTTGATAAAATTTTCTATAGAAAGAAAATTTTTACAAAATTTTCTAACATTTTAACAAAATGTTCTATTAAAAAAAATGATGCAAAATTTTCAATAGAAATAAAATTTTGACAAGTTTTTCTGTAGAAATAACATTTTTACAGAAATTTCTATAGTAATAAAATTTTGACAAAATGTTCTATAGGAATAAAATTGTGACAAAATTTTCTACAGAAATAAAGCTTTGACAAAATTTTCTAAAGAAATAAAATTTTGACAAATTTTTAGAAATAAAATTTTGACAAAATTTTCTGTAGAAACTAAATTTTGACAAAATTTTCTATTAAAATAAATTTTTGACAAAAAAACTTTGAAAACATTTTCTATAGATATACAATTTTGAAAAAATTTTCTATAGATATAAAATTTTTCTGTAGAAATAAAATTTTGAAAAAAACTTCCTACTCGTATATAAATGTTATTTCGACAAAATTGTATATAGAAATAAAATTTTGTTTGTTTTTATACCCTAAACCACATAGTGGTCAGGGTATAATAACTTTGATCTGCCAAAAAATGTGCCTACCAGAAGTATTGATTTTAGACCCCATAAAATATATACCGATCGATTCGGAATCACCTCCTGAGTCGATATAGCTCTTGGTGTCCGTCCGTCTGTCCGTCCGTCTGTCCGTTTGTCCGCCCGTTCGTCCGTCCATGTATTTATTGTTCGCAGGATTCCGGTCGCAATTATTAACCGATTTTGATGAAATTCAGTACATGGCGTTTTTCTGGACCAAGGACGATTGCTATTGAATTTGGGAAATATCAGATCAAATTTAGTTATAGCTCCCATATATATGTATCGCCCGATTTCGATAAATTGGGTCGGATTGCGTTCATTTACTCACCGATCAGCGTCAAATTTGCCACAAAGTAATCCAATAGACCACCCTTTAAGTGTGCCAAATTTCATCGAAATCGGTTCAGATTTAGATATAGCTCCCATATATATGTATCGCCCAATTTTCACAAATTTGGCCATAAGTCCCTTATTTATCAACCGATCTGACTCAAAGTTGGCCAGATCTAATTTTCTATAGTACTGACTATATGTGCAAAATATCATCCCAATCGGTTCAGATTAAGAAATAGCTCCCACATATATGTAGCGCCCAATTTTGAAAAATTTGCCCCTGCAAAATATAATCCAAATCGGTTCAGATTTAAATTTGGCTCCCATATACCCAGCGAAAAAAATTTGGAAGTTTTTCCAAAGGCACAACTTTAAAAGCACTTCCAGAAGATGCACTCCCAATGATGGTCATTATTTTAACTACCAAGGAGGTTCTTTTAATTCAATTTTTTTTAACTTGGTTTTTTCACACTTTTAATGGATAATTTTAAATTTTTTTATTTCAAATAGGTTAAAAACAGAGTAAGAATTCATAACATTGTACAAAATATTTGAATTTTGTCGAAAAAATTCTAAATCCAATCTGAAAAAATTGTGAATTTTTAAAAATATTTGAGGTCAAACGTTTCCGAGAAGCGTTAGAATTCATTAAAAATTATAAAAAATTATAAAAATTATTTATTGGCAAAATATCACAGAATTTTTTAATTTACATCCAAAACATTGAATCCGGATCACACCTAAAGAAGTGATGCAAATTCAGTGCAACGGCTGTTGAAATGGAGGACTTCCGTCCTATGATAAGCCCATGTTAAATTCATCGCTTCTGCGTCAATTTTGCATCACTTCCGGATCCCAAAAGAACATTTTCATTACTTTTTTGGCGACGCTTTTTTTGCTGGGTATATGTATCGCCTGTTTTTGAAAAAATTACCTCTTACAAATTTATTTCTGACCATATTGGCCTTATTTAGTACCCGATCTTACTCTAAGTTGGGATAAGGTAAACTTCTGTGGTATCAACCAAATCTAGGAAATATCATCGAAATCGGTTCTGATTTAGATATTGCTCCCATATATATGCATCGATCGATTTTCCCAAATTTGGCCATAATACTCTTATTTCTTAACCACTGTTGCTTTCAAATGTACATGTATGAGCTGATCGTATTTAGACTTTCATGTAGCTCTTACATAAATCTTTTATCCTATTTTCAGAAATTTGGCTTTATAACCTACACTAATTGAGCGATTTCATCTTTTTGTAATAATGGACTCAATATTAGTGGCATACTAAGTCTGTAGGTTCAGAATCTACTATTGCTCCAAATATCATACATTTCTGTTCAGATTGTGCTAAAACTCCGATGAACCCCTTAACGTTTTTATGTTAAATGTGGAAATGCGCGGTTTCCCCAAACCTATACCATTGATACCCCACAAACAATGTTTACTAATTCAGTAGGGGTGGTTTAGGGTATGATATAATCGGCCCCGCCCGACTTTCTGCTTTACTCACTTGTTTTATTGTTGCTTTGTTCTTTTTCAACAAAGGTTAAGCTACTCTTAGAGTTTAGTCAACGCAATGATTTTAAGCTGAAATCAAAACAAAATATGTGATATAAAAGGTTAACAAAATTTTCTATAGGAAAACAATTTTGACAATTTTTTATATAGAAATACAATTTTGACAAATTTTTCTAAAGAAGTAACATTTTGACTAAATTTTCTATGGAAATATCATTTTTCTATAGAAATATCATTTTTGTCAAATTTTCTATTAAAATAAAATTTTGACGAAATTTTCTATACAAATAAAATTTTAACAAAATTTTCTATGGAAATAACAATTTAATAAAATTTTCTATAGGAATAAAATTTGCCTATACTTCTAATACATATCTTTTAACCGATAAATTATAAATGCACTTCTGCGAAGTTGCCTAAAATTGCTTTCGATTTAAATATTTCCCATCGATAGATTTAGACTAAGATCTATAGACTTTGTAGAAATCAAAAATAAAAAAAAAAATGTTCAGATTGGGTCAGCTTTAAATATATTTATGTATAGTACATAGTTGGCCCCGTCCTCTACAGACATTACTTACTTGTTATTTTAAGTCGAAAGATTCAATACTCCACTTAATAAAGAAGGATGGTTTTTGCATTAATCAAAATTACTTTAAAGTAATACGACTAAACGAGAGACGCAAATTTTAGGTAAGAGCACCCAAATTCAGTGAAAAAAATTGGTTTATTAGATTTTTTTTTTTTTTTGATTTAGAAAAACAATTGTATCAATTTGGTGCTCCAAAAATTAAATCTTTCATATTAGGTCTTTATTTTTGTCACTGGAATATCTTCACCTTAACTTTTACTAAATATCAGTTTCTTCTATTTCCTCACATTATCACCACTGTTCACAGACATCGAGCCATGGCCAGAAATCTTAACAACAATAGCCAACAGTGATGCAAAGAATGCGGCGATAAATTTTGTAAAAAACATTTACAATGGAATGAAAGTGGAACAACTTATTGTTCCCACTCAAACACAGAGACACAAGCCAACGTCTCGCTCTCCCAGGCTGGTAAACACACAGTCCACACAGTCTCCCACGCAAGCTAGCCAACAAATGCAGGGACATCATATAAATAAACTGGACACGAAATTGAACTGCATGGTAAATAATGTTGCAGCGAGTGAGAGGAATTTTTGAAAATATTTTTATAATAAAACCACATTTCATATCCATATCCACATATCTGTGTTTATTCAATTCGCACACACACACACACACTCACATGCACTTTAAAAGAGTGTAATCTACGTAAAACCACCATCTATACAGATAGAGAAACAAAGAGAGAGGGAGAGCGAGAGATATGTATAACATTCCTAGGGAATTGTGTGTAAATTGTATCAGCTACCATCACAAATACATTGACATAAAACCTCAATATAAATGGAATATAAATAACACAACATTCACTATAGTGACTGACTGAATGAGTAAAACTCACACACTCATCCACATGACATCCGAGTAATTGTGGCTATGTATGCGTGTGAATGCATCGTTTAATAAATGACATAGTCTCCATTTAAAACCCCATATATGCATGTATAAAGGCATGTGTGTGCATTTGAATTCACATTTCAATGTGGTTCACCTACCAGCCACGAGGGTATTCATTCATATGCAAGGAAAACACCATCAGCCACCAATCATTGACCATATCCGGATCCGTTTTTGTGTAAAGCCCTAACATACCATGTATTTCAGTGAGGTAAATCGAATGGATATTCTATGTGTGTTGTTGTGGTCCTTAGGTTAAATCATTTATTTTGACAATGGCTGGTGTTTCTGTGTTTTTTTTTTTTTTTGGGTGTAATTTATAGCGTTGTTTTGTTTCATTTTTATTTGCATTTTGATGCATTAAATATAGACATGTACTACATAGTTTTTAAATCAATAAAAATTAAAATGCAACAGGGATTTTACAGCATACGTATTGGACGAATGGGTTTTTCTTGTCTTGGTGAAGAAGTTTTTATATATATAATATATAAATGAATGGAAATTCAAACATAACTTTTGCAAATTGTGAATTTTGCATCTATATGTGGGCCGATATTGACACATTTTTAGGTTTTCCTCGGACATTATGTACCGCTTTTGAGGTGAATCGATTGAAAAAAAACCTTCAAATAAATGGAGAAGTCAAATCATGGGTCAGTATAAAGTTTATATCTAACTATAGATTAATACACACAAAAAATTGTTTCTGATTCAATCACGAATTTAATTCATCAAATAAATTTTTTAATTAAAATGTCTTAAATCACAGTATCAACTAAAAAATAAAAAATAAAAAAATTATTTGATTACCTCAAGATCAAGTGCTGATGTCAGTTACAAAATTCCAGGAGTATCAGGTGAAACATAAGCTTTCACGGCACTCACAAATACTGATTTTGGTATTGATTCCGAGCCAATGAAGTGGAAAATTGCAGTAGGAATATTTTTCAGATACAAAGCTCTTTTAAAATTGTGTTTTGCGTGCTCGATACTAAGAAACACACTTGAATTTATATATTTCCCCAGCTTTTCCTTCATGTGTCCAAAAAATCTTTTAAAAAGGTGTTAATGACAACATAGATTTCCAAGTCAAGTCTCAACTTTATGTAGAAATTATGTTTCAAGTAAAATACGACTGTATAATAAAAATTCGAAAGACTTTTTTTTTGTTTTGTTAAAAGTCAACAACCAAGCAATCAATAAATTATGTATCCAAAATTATCTTAATACTAAGACGATTTCATTATTATGAATTATTTATATGAATTATTACAGCCACGTTAACCTTGGTCAAACCAAATTTGGAGAACACATAGAGTATCGGGGTGAAATAACAAAAAGACAAAATTTTGTATAGAAATAATATTTTGAGAAAATTTCTGTAGACAAAAAATTTTGACAAAAGTTTCTATAGAAGTTACATTTTGACAAAATTTTCTATAGAAATAAAATTTTGAAAAAAAAATTTTATCGAAAAAAAAATGTTGACAAAATTTTATTTAGAAATAAAATTTTGACAAAATTTTCTTTAGCAAAAAAATTTTTAGCAATTTTTTTTAGAAATAAAATTTGACAAAATTTTCTATAGAAAATTTTTAGAAAATTTTCTATAAAAATTAAATTTTTGACTAATTTTTCTATAGATGCAAAATTTTGACAAAATTTTCAATAGAAATAAATTTTTGACTAAATTTTCTATGGAAATAAAATTTTGAAAAATTTTTCAATTCAAAAAAAAAAATTTTTGGCAAAATTTTATTAAAAAATAACATTTTGACAAAATTTTCTTTCGAAATAAAATTTTGAGAAAATTGTTTTTAGAAATAAAATTTTTACAAAATTTTCTATAGAAATAACATTTTTGACTAATGTTTTTATAGATACAAAATTTTGACAAAATTTTCAATAGAAATAATATTTTGACAAAATTTTCATTAGAAATAAAATTTTGACAAAATTTTCAATAGAAATAAAATTCTGAAAAATTTTTCTAACATTTTGACAAAATTTCTATAGAAAAAAAATTAGAGAACATTTTCTATAGAAATACATTTTTGATATAATTTTCTATAGAAATAAAATTTTTCATGGTTTTATAAATTATTCCTCTGTAACCCTTTTTATATTACAACCCGATAACATATTTTGAAAAGTTTCAAATGTAATGAAAACCTTTTTTAGTCTCTTCTTGTTATAAAGGATAAAATAAACTGTTCTCACAAATTTTTCAAAAATACTTGAGAAAATAATGGGATACTAAGATATCGTAAAAATTTGCTTTAGAAAAACATTTTGAGCAAATTGTTTTTAGAAATAAAATTTTGGCAAGTTTTATATAGAAATAAAATTTTGAGAAAATTTTCTATAGAAATTAATTTTTTGACTAATTTTTCTATAGATACAAAATTTTGACAAAAATTTCAAAAGAAATAAAATTTTGACAAAATTTTCAATAGAAATAAAATTTTGACAAAATTTTTTATAAAAATAAAATTTTGAAAACATTTTCTATATAAATAAAATTTTGAAAAATTTTTCTATATAAATAAAATTTTGACAAAATTTTCTATAGAAATGAAATTTTGACTAAATTTTCTATGGAAATGAAATTTTGAAAAAACTTTCTATAGAAATAACATTTTGACAAAAACTAATAAAATTCTAATTAAATTTGGTCTAATAATTAATAATAGTATAGATGTAACAAATATTCAAACTAATATAATAAAACGATTAATTTATTAATCACTTTCTATATATTTCTTTCTATAATAAATAACTAAAGAAGAAATTATTAAAACAAAAGATATAAAAATTAATCTTATTCAATCTAATAAAATAGTTATAACAATTATTATTGAATTTATTGAAACCACTTCTCATTCAATAAAAATTCTATAATCATTTATAATAAAAATTAAACCTATTGAAAAGGATAAAATCCTAAAAAAAAAATAAAAAATAAAACAATAATATAGAAAGAAAATTTTGACAAAATTTTCTATAGAAAAAAAACTTAGAGAACATTTTCTATAGAAATACATTTTTTACAAAATTTTCTATAGAAATAAAATTGTGGTAAAATTTTCTATATAGAGAGAAAATTTTGACAAAATTTTCTATAGAAAAAAAATTAGAGAACATTTGCTATAGAAATACATTTGTTACAAAATTTTCTATAGAAATAAAATTGTTATAAAATTTTCTATATAAAAAAAATTTTGAAAAAATTTTCTATATAAATAAAATTTTGACAAAATTTTCTATTGAAATGAAATTTTGACAAAATTTTCTACAGAAATAACATTTTGACAAAACTTTCTATAGAAAGAAAATTTTGACAAAATTTTCTATAGAAAAAAACTTAGAGAACATTTTCTACAGAAATAAATTTTTGACAAAATTTTCTATAGAAATAAAATGTTGAGAAAATTTTCTATAGAAATAAAATTTTAACAAAATTTTCTATAGAAATTAAATTTTTGACTAATTTTCTATAGAAATAAAATGTTGAGAAAATTTTCAATAGAAATAAAATTTTGAAAAAATTTTCAACGAAAATGAAATTTTGACAAAATTTTCTATAGAAATAAAATTTTGACAAAATTGTCTATAGAAATAAACTTTTGACAAAATTTTCTATAGAAATAAAATTTTGTCAAAATTGTTTATAGAAATAAACTTTTGACAAAATTTTCTATAGAAATAAAATTTTGACAAATTTTCAATGAAAATGAAATTTTGACAAATTTGTCTATAGAAATAAAATTTTGAAAAAAATTTTCTATAGAAATAAAATCTTGACAAAATTTTCTATAGAAAAAACATTTTGACAAAATTGTCTATAGAAATAAACTTTTGACAAAATTTTCTATAGAAATAAACTTTTGACAAAATTTTTTATAGAAATAAAATTTTGACAAAATTATCTTTAGAAAAAAAAAAACTAAGGGAAAATTTTCTAGAGAAATAATATTTTGAAAAAATTTTATATAGAAATAAAAATTTGATAAAATTTTCTGTGGAAATAAAATTTTGAGATAGTTTGAGATAGTAAAAAAAAATTGACAAAATTCCATATAGAAATAAATTTTATTTATTTATTTATTGTTTAATTTATTATAATTACAAATTACAATAAACTTATTTATACGGGCACTAGCAACTAGATGCTATCGGCCTAAGAAATAAAGTTTTGAAAAATTTCTTATAGAAATAAAATTTTGGAAAAATATCCTATAGAAATAAAATTTTGACAAAATTTTCTATAAAAATAAAATTTTGATAAAATTTTCTATAAAAATAAAATTTTGATAAAATTTTCTATAAAAATAAAATTTTGATAAAATTTTGCATTAAAATAAAAAATTGTCAAAATTTTCTATAGAAATAAACTTTTGACAAAATTTTCTATAGAACTAAAATTTTGAGAAAATTTTCTTTAGAAATAAAATTTTGAGAAAATTTTCAATTGAAATAACATTTTGAGAAAATTTTCTTTAGAAATAAAATTTTGAAAAAATTTTGTATTGAAATAAAATTTTGAGAAAATTTTCTTTAGAAATAAAATTTTGACAAATTTTTCTTTAGAAATAACATTTTCATTAAAAATAAAATGTTCGAGATTGCACGCGAACATTAACGTGTAATTAATTTTTGCAACTTCCGGATTAACTCAACAACAGTTCGTCAATGAAATTAATTCAATTGTTGGCTGTGAAACTCTGTCAAGGACCAACAATATTGAATCTACCCTAAGTTAACCGTGACCCGTCAAATTAAAGACTCATAGGTCCTTGATCCTTTTGCACTAATTATTTTCCGTCACAAAGTATGCCACAAGCATTGCAACATAAGTATCAGTTTGAAAAAAAACTCGATAATGGTAAGTAGTTCATTGTCTCTCAATTAGTTAAACAATTTCATAGAAATTAAAATTTTTGCATTGACATTGTTCAGTAGCTGGAATAAAAGCAAACATGCTTTCAATATCAATGAAATACAATATGGGATGGCAGTTTCAATTTGAAATTGTTTTTCGCTTTGTAATTAAACGAAGAGTATTTGTATGTGACTTTTCCGTTCATCTCTCCCAATTTCTCGTTTCCATCTCACATTCCTTGAAAAATGCCACCAGCAGATACAAAGTGAAAAAGACAAAAGGCTGAGGACATATCCAATTGAATGATAAAAGTACAAAGGGGTACTTAATGGCCAATGGAAAAGGATGGGATTTTCATCTGGGGCCATCAAAGACCAATATACGAGTATTATCAAAGTCATGGCTATCAATGCCACAAAGGAGTAAAACAGAATATGGTATTTATTCCATTTGTGTGTCGCGTTGAAACGGGTGAATCAGTTCTACAAAATCGATCCCATATTAAATTGGGTGTGCAAATTAAAAATGCGAAATTTCTTATGGTTTTAGAAATTACTCCTTTGTAACTCTTTTTATATTTCAACCCAATAAAAAATTTTTAAAAATCTCTTCCTGTTATAGAGGATAAAATAAACTGTTCTCACAAATTTTGCAAAAATACCTGAGAAAATAATGGGATACTCAGATATCGTTCACTACAAAAACAAACAAAAACCCTTGAACAAAACGAGCCACTCCACAACCATTCAATACAAGACAATACAACAAAAGGTAAAATATATTGCTGTTGCTACTATGTCATGTTAAAGTCTTGGCCCAAACTTTTTTCTATAAATTCAATTTTCACGTGAAGCCAATGAAGGATAAAAATACACTCCTTCCAGGAACTCTACTGCAAGTGATCCATTCAACTACGAAGACTTGAAGAGAACCGAACAAAAAAATTGGAAAAATCATTCACTTCTCTTCTGTTTTGTATGTTTTTTTTTTTACTTTTCTACGGAGTAAAATTGCATTTAACTTATAGCCAACAATCAGTTGAATGAATATCCACATTCTGCTGCTGTTTAATTGGCATCGAATTTTCTTCTTGTAATGAGTTCAACATGTATCCTCAAAAAAATAATTCCACTGAATTTCATGATTTTGGATTCCACATCAGAATTCACAACAAAAAGAGGTTGAGGTTGAAGTGATTTATTTGTAGGAAATCCGAGAACAACTGATATTAATTTCAATTAAAAGCTGCGTAATTGCTATAATTGCTGATATATTTGGAAAACTGATGGCAATTTATTGGTAAAGGTGTGAAGTGAAATAAATCGACAAATGTGATGGAGCAAATGAAATTCTGTATATATATATAACATTTGGACAGTTTTTCGATTGGTTGAAATAAATGCTCCAATAATACGATCGTGGTGCTTCAAAAAGTGTCTATGACATCGTTACAGGTGATGAATTGTGGATTTAAGCATATGAGCCCTGAAGTAAACAACAGTCGACTGTATGGGTGTTTCAAGATGAGCCAAACCAAAACAAAAGCCAAACCTTTGAAACACAATTTTTATACAAATAAAACTTTTAAAAAATTCCTATACAAACAAAATTTTGACAAAATTTTCTAAAGAAAGACAACATTTCTATAGAAATCAAGTTTTTGACAAAATTTTCTATAGAAATTAAATTTTGACAAAATTTTCTACAGAAAACAAATTTTGAGAAAATTTTCTATAGAAACAAAGTTTTGCCAAAATTTATATAGAAATAAAATTTTAACCAAATTTTCTATAGAAAACAAATTTTGAGAAAATTTTCCATAGAAATAAAATTTTGCCAAAATTTTCTATAGAAATGAAATTAAAAAAAAAAATATATAGAAATAAAATTTTGCCAAAGTTTTCTATAGAAATTAAATCTTCACGAAATTTTCTATAGAAATAAAATTTTGATAAAATTTTCTAAAAAATAAAATTTTGACAAAATTTTCTATAGAAATACAATTTTGGCAAACATTTCCATAGACATAAAATGTAGACAAAATCTTCTACAGAAAAAAATTTTGACAACATTTTTTATACAAATAAAATTTTGGCAAATACTTAATAGAAATAAAATGTAGACAACATTTTCTATACAAATAAATTGTAGACAAAATTTTCTATAGAAATAAAATGTTTGCAAAATTATCTATGGAAATAATATTTTGGCAAAATTCTATATAAAAATAGAATTTTGCAAAATTTTCTATAGACATAAAATTTTGCAAAAGTTTACTATAGAAATAAAATGTTGACAAAATTTTCTATAGAAATAAAATGTTGACAGCATTTTCTATAGAAATAAAATTTTGACAAAATTTTCTATAGAAATAAACTTTGGACACATTTTTTTATAGAAATAAAATCTTCATAAAATTTTTTATGGAAACAAAATTTTTAAAAAATTTTCTATACAAATGAAATTTTCCATAGAAATGAAATGTTGCCAAAGATTTCCATAGAAAAAAAAAATAAAAAAATATAGTAATGACATTTTGACAAAAGTGTTTATAGAAAATTGGAGAGCAAAATCGATACCATAAAATACCAAAGTGTGAATCGTTTCAAGACGTCGCTTCGTCTGGAAAATTCCAGGCGATCTATGGCCTCAAATTTGTGAACCATAAACTAAAAAACAAAAATACGGAAAAATCACTTTATTTTGGTGGATTATATAATAGAACAAAATCCAGTTTCCAATTCGAATGTACCCAATTGTACTAAATAGTAAAACAAGATAATAATAAACAAATCTTTATACAAAAAATCATAAAAATCATAAAAAAAAAAACAATCAAATATTTTTACCCCCAATTTCCATGTACTATATATAGGATTATAGTGTAATATCATCTTAAAGTTGAAATATTTCTAATAGATATCTACTCTCTTACATTTTTATGATAAATTACCATTCCAACTTAATTCTCTAGAACTGGAAATAGTTTCAAGATAATTTTTCCATTTCATTATCCTGTGAAAATTGCATAGCAACATAAAATATATAGTCGTCCCTCTGTTGATAATAATTTTCCGTTTGTATCCCTTTTTTGATAACATCATCTTCTACTTTTTGTTATTTCTCATACTTCGTTTGTTCCTGCTTAACCATCTCCCTTAGGAACGACTTCTGGGTGGCTAGCTTAATTTTAATGTTCACTTCACTTTTGTTTAAGATTGCATTTTCTTGCACTTTGGACAAACTAACTTTGAAGAAATGTCGGCAATGAATAATGATGTTGGCAACAATTAAATGTTGGCAACGGAAGAAAATAAGGCTTTTGTATTTATTTATCACAGCTTCAACAATGTTCTACGAATGGAATGGAATGGAATGAAGACTGTTCGGGACAAAAGGCAGTAGGTATTAGGAGAACAAAATGGATCTATGGAAAAGTTGTAGAAATCAACAAAATAGTTATACACTGGTAAAAAACAAAATTAATTACAATTTTTGTCGTCCATACCCCAAAGGACAGTAGTCAGATTTTGACAAAATTTACTAATGAGATAAAAAATTTTCCATAGAAATAAAATTTTTCACAAAATTTTTATAGAAATAAAATTTTGACAAAAGCTCTGTAGAAATAAAATTCGGACAAAATTTTTTATATAAATGACAAC
This sequence comes from Haematobia irritans, assembly GCF_050003625.1. Lineage (NCBI taxonomy): Eukaryota > Metazoa > Arthropoda > Insecta > Diptera > Muscidae > Haematobia > Haematobia irritans. The sequence goes on from NC_134398.1 coordinate 210,518,346, forward strand.
ATTTTCTATGAAAATAAAATTTTGACAAAATTCCTTGCAGAGATAACATTTCAAAAAAAAATATTAGAATCAAATTTGGACAAAATTTTCCATAGAAATAAAAATTTGACATAATTTTCTATAGATATAAAATGTTGACAAAACTTTCCGCAAAAATAAAATGTTGACAAAATTTTCTATAGAAATAAAGATTTTACAAAATTGTAAAAAAAAGTAAAAAAAATAAAAATTTATAAAATTTTGACAAAATTTCTATAGAAATAAAATTTTGACAAAAACCTCCATAGAAATAAAATTCTGATAAAATTTGTATAGAAATTAAAAATTTACAAAAAGAAAAGCACTAAGCATCCAGTCAAACAGAATGAAATTTTTAATTGGCCGCCAGTCGAAACTTTCTCTAGAGGGTAAGCTTCTAATCTTCAAATGTATTATAAAGCCTATATGGACGTATGGAATTCAGTTATGGGGGACTGCATCAAACACAAATATAAAAATTTTGCAACAACTTCAATCAAAAACATTGCGACAAATCGCCACTGCTCCAACCTATATAACTAACCAACGACTACACAAGGATCTAAATATTCCAACAATAAAAGAGGAGATTACGGCTCAAATAACAGCATACAAATCCAGAATTGAAGCCCATCCAAATCCCTTAGCGTCAATTCTAATGACCAACACTGAAACCTTTAGAAGACTCAAACGCAGAGCACCGCAAGATTTAATATAATTATAAATAATTATCAATATTACATAAACTCCACTAGGACATTAAATGCTTGAAAATTGTTTACAATATGGATTTGCCAATGGGATTTGTTTAAATATGGATTTGCCAATGGGTAAATCCCATTAATTATTTAGAATAATGCCTTAAATAATGTAAATATCTAGATAAGATAAATAGCATTAATAAATAATAATTAAAAAAAAAAATTCTATAGACAGATGAAATTTTGACAGAATTTTCTGTACAAACAAAGTTTTTACAAAATTGTCTATACATATAAAGTTTTGATAAATATTTTTATACAAATAAAATTTTGACAAAATTTCTGTAGAAATAAAACTTTGGCAACATTTTTTATATAAATACAATTTTGAGAAAATTCCCTACGGGAAATTGGTGCAAATTGTCACTGGCGGACCTATCACAGAACTGGTACCTGTGCTCCAGTTAGTTGCAATTTTTAAATAGTAGTAATTTATTTATTTCCGTACTCTTAATGGATCTAAGATTTTAATATCAAGAATTTTCACATTTAGTGAAATAAAATTATCAGAATAACCTATTGTTCGACATATTTCAAAAGTTTTTTTTTTTTCATTTCGGGTTCAATTGGAAACGGATTTCAAATTGAAATGGATTTCTAAGAGTTTGTCCGAGACTGGTTCCTGTCTATGGGGTGCTCCTGCTAAATTGTCCCAGGACGTGTCCTTTGGGATGAGTCTAAGACGCGTTGTAAAATGTAAATTTACTCCATCAATGACAAACCCATGTTAAAGTGACCGGTCCCTTCCATACGTTTTGACCAGAACTGGGACTGGTCCATATACACCAGGAACTAGTCCTGTACCGGTTCTGTGGTTGATCCATTTCCCGTAGGGTTTCTATAGAAATAAATTTCTGACGAAACCTTTATAGAAATAAAATTCTGATAAAATTTCTAGAGAAATAAAATTTTGGCAACATTTTTTGTAGAAATTTTTACAAAATTTCTATAGAAATAAAGTTTTGACAAAATTTCTTATACAAATAAAATTAAAAAAAAAATTTTATAGAAAAAAAATTTTGACAGAATTTTCTATAGAAATATAAATTTTGACAACATTTTGCTATATATATAAAAATTTTGACAATATTTTTACAGAAATACAATTTTGAACAAAATATATATAGAAATACAATGTTGATATTTTTTAGAAATCACATTTTTCACAAAATTTTCTATACAAATAAAATTTTTACAAAATTTCCGTAAAAATAAAACGGCAAAATTTTTATTTAAATAAACTTTCGACAAATTTCTACAGAAATATATTCTGTTTAAAAAAAATGTTCACTCAATTGTCCATACAAATACTATTTTGACAACATTTTTTTCACAAATAATATTTTGACAAAATTTTCATTTTTCATACAACCAAAATAAAAATAAAAAAATATAGTAATCAAAATTTTGACACAATTTTCTATAGAAATAAAAAATAAAATTGTTGATGATTAGTTGCGTATCGTTTGGCAACCATGATCTCAAGCTGTTTGACTTTTGCGCCAATGGCATTTTCGAGACACTATAAAAGTCGACACTATAAAATACAAAAGTTTTGATCGTCTCAAGACGGTACTTTGTCTGGTAAATGTCAGTCGACTTATGAGATTCAACCTGCTTTCTCGATCATTTGCAGGCCATATTTAGTTGCAAAGGTAGCCAGTTCAAATAAACCTATATTGAATCTAAAAATTGATGTTATTTCCGACATTTTTAAGTTATAAAATAAATAACAAAAATTCAGAAAATATCGCTTTATTTTGGTGGATAACATACCAGCCTTTAAACCAGCCAGCTTAATGCTAATATTTGGTTTTTTTTCACATCTTCCCCCTATACCCCAATAAATCGGTTCACCATCCTCCCCTCCTTTAAAACTCGGTTTGACTTTCTCACTGTGTATACAATGACAAGGTAGTGTAGTTGAAAAGGCTTAAGATAAATGAATAGCAATTTTATGCTTAGCCACAATGGCAGGATAACAAAAAGCAGGACAAGAAAAATAATAAAACATTATTTAAGACTAACAACCCCCACCTTAAGCTATGAGTTTGCAACTCCGCTACCAGCAAATATTCTTTATTTGCAGAAAAAAATTATATATATTTCCTTGCATTCATTGATAACAGCACATGGACATCCCAACAGACCATACAACTGCTTCAGTGCTTCACTTCTACTGTAGCAATCCTTCTTAGGACATTCCGACATTCCTTATCCGCCATTCAGGCATTTGCAATTGGTGTCTTCCGAACAAAAAGCAACAAAATCCAAAATGAATGCAAGAGGAAGAAACGAAATGCGTTTGAATAATAATAACAATAATGACCCATAGTTGAGGCAGAGGGTAAATATGAAAGCAAAATAGCAACCAACTTAGTTACCATGCATTCTAGCCACATTTAACGCGGTCACTGCGGCTATTTTGGCTGGGTTTTTAACGTTTCATTTTCACTTGGATGCTATTGGCTTTCACTGGCAACATTTCAAAAGCTAGCAACCAACGCCACTCCTGTAGTTGCTGCTGCAGTAAAAGCCAGAAATTGAAATGAATGGTGGAAATAAATCTATATTTTGTCGAGATTAAAAATACCGGAATTTTTATCAAAAATTAAAACAAAACATGGAACAAATAATGCGATTATGTTGTTAGTCATTTTACTTACTCAAGAGGATCCGGTAAGGCTTTTAATTTAGCGGGGGAGGAAAAAATATACATCAGTTGTATGTCCTCCTTAAAGGATGAATACAGTTACCTTCAGTGCACCTTGGAAGCCGGTAAAAGCCTTTAAAACCTCATAAACGACTATGCCATGGAGAAATCTCAACAGTATTACGGCAAGCGGCTAAAACACCACTGATAAAATTTTTGGTCAACACCATATTGTGTGAAACCATGGTCACACTGGCGATATTACGACTCCAACGCTATCTATGGTCTCGATGGTCTTGATGGTTACTTCGGAGAAGTATGTACGTGAAGATAAGTTACCCTTGGGTTGTAGACACATTTTTGGTTTCGAACCAAAAATAATCTACCACAATATGAAGAAAATTCTACCAAACAAAAAAATCTTCTATAGAAAATTTTGCCAAAATTTTGTTTCTAAGGAAACATTTCACAAAATTTTATTTCTATAGAAAATTTTGCCAAAATGTTATTTCTATAGAAAAATTTTGCTAAAATGTTATTTCTATAGAAAAAATTTGCCAAAATTGTATTTCTATATTTTGGCAAAATTTTATTTCTATAGACAATTTTGTCAAAATTTTATTTCTATAGAAAATTTTGCTCAAAGTTTATTTTTATAGAAAATTTTGTCCAAATTTTATTTCTATAGAAAATATTGTCCAAATTTTATTTCTATATAAAATTCTGTCAAAATTTTATTTCTATAGACAATTTTGCCAAAACTTTATTTCTATAGACAATTTTTCCAAAACTTTATTTCTATAGAAAATTTCTATAGAAAATATAATTTCTATAGAAAATTTTGTCGAAATTTCATTTCAATAGAAAATGTTGTTAAAATTTTATTTCTATAGAAAATTTTGTGCAAAATTAAATTTATATAGAAAATTTTGTCCAAATTTTATTTCTATAGAAAATTTTGTCCAATTTCATTTCTATAGAAAATTTTGTTAAAATTTTATTTCTATAGAAAATTTTGTCCAAGTTTTATTTCTATAGACAATTTTGCCCAAATTTCATTTCTATAACAAATTTTGCCAAAATTTCATTTTTATAGAAAAGTTTGTCAAAATTTTATTTATATAGAAAATTTTGTCAAAATTTTAAAATTTCGCCAACATTTCATTTCTATAGAAAATTTGTAAAATTTTAATTTCTAAGACAATTTTCCCAAATTTTATTTCTGTAGAAAATTTACTAAAAATTTTATTTTTATAGCAAATTTTGTCCAAATTTTTATTTCTATAGTCAATTTTGTCAAAATTTTATTTCTACAGAAAAATTTGTTAGAAGTTTGTTTCTATATAAAATTTCCTCAACATGTCATTTCTATAGAAAATTTTGTCCAAATCTTATTTCTATAGCAAATTTTGTCCAAATTTCTTTCCTATAGAAAATTTTGTCAAAATGTCATTTCTAAATTTCAAAATTTTGTTTCTATAGAAAATTTTGTCACAATGTTATTTCTATAGAAAATTTTGTCAAAATTTTATTTCTATAAAAAATGTGTCAAAATTTTATTTATATAGAAAATTTTGCCAAAATTTCATTTCTATAGAAAATTTTGTCAAAATTTTATTTGTATAGAAAATTTTGTCAAAATTTTATTTCTATTTAAAATTTCGCCAACATTTCATTTTTATTGAAAATGTTGTCAAATTTTAATTTCTAAGACAATTTCCCCAAATTTTATTTCTATAGAAAATTTTGTCCAAATTTTATTTCTATAGAAAATTTTGCCAAAATTTCATTTCTATAGAAAAGTTTGTCAAAATTTCATTTATATAGATAATTTTGTAAAAATTTTAAAATTTCGCCAACATTTCATTTCTATAGACAATTTGTCAAATTTTAATTTCTAAGACAATTTTCCCAAATTTTATTTCTATAGAAAATTTATAAAAATTTTATTTTTACAGCAAATTTTGTCCAAGTTTTTATTTCTATAGACAATTTTGTCAAAATTTTATTTCTATAGAAAATTTTGTTAACATTTTATTTCTATATAAATTTCATCAACATTTCATTTCTATAGACAATTTTGTCAAAATTTTATTTCTATATAAAATTTCGTCTACATGTCATTTCTATAGAAAATTTTGTCCAAGTCTTATTCCTATAGAAAATTTTGCCAACATTTTATTTCTATAGAAAATTTTGTCAAAATTTTATTTGTATAGAGAATTTTGTCAAAATTTTATTTCTATATAAAATTTCTACATGTCATTTCTATAGAAAATTTTGTCCAAATTTTATTTCCATAGACAATTTTGTCAAAATTTTATTTCTATAGAAATTTTTGTAAAAATTGTATGTCCATAGAAAATTTTGTTAAAATTTTATTCTATATAAAATTTCGTCAACATTTCACATCTATAGAGAATTTTGTTAAAATTTTATTTCTATATAAAATTTTGCCAACATTTCATTTCTATAGAAAATTTTGTCAAAATGTCATTCTATAGAAAATGTTGTCAATTTTTTATTTCTAAGACAATTTCCCTAAATTTTATTTCTATAGAAAATTTTGCCAAAATTTTATTTCTATAGAAAATTTTGTTCAAATTTTATTTCTATAGAATATTTTGTCAACATGTTATTTCTATAGAAAATTTTCTCACAATGTTATTTGTATAGAAAATTTTGTCAAAATTTTATTTCCATCAAAAATGTGTCAAAATTTTATTTCTATATAAAATTTCGTCAACATTTCATATCTATAGAAAATTTTGTCCAAATCTTATTTCTATAGCAAATTTTGTCCAAATTTCTTTTCTATAGAAAATTTTGTCAAAATGTCATTTCTAAATTTCAAAATTTTATTTCTATAGAAAATTTTGTCACAATGTTATTTCTATAGAAAATTTTGTCAAAATTTTATTTCTATAAAAAAATGTGTCAAAATTTTATTTGTATAGAAAATTTTGCCAAAATTTCATTTCTATAGAAAAGTTTGTCAAAATTTCATTTATATAGAAAATTTTGTCAAAATTTTAAAATTTCGCCAACATAGAAAATTTTGTTAAAATTTTATTTCTATATAAAATTTCGTCTACATGTCATTTCTATAGAAATTTTTGTCCAAGTCTTTTATAGAAAATTTTGCCAAAATTTTATTTCTATAGAAAATTTTGTCAAAATTTTATTTGTATAGAGAATTTTGTCAAAATTTTATAGAAAATTTTGTCCAAATTTTATTTCTATAGACAATTTTGTCAAAATTTTATTTCTATAGAAATTTTTGTAAAAATTTTATGTCCATAGAAATTTTTGTTAAAATTTTATTTCTATATAAAATTTCGTCAACATTTCATATCCATAGAGAATTTTGTTAAAATTTTATTTCTATATAAAATTTCGCCAACATTTCATTTCTATAGAAAATTTTGTCCAAATTTCTTTTCTATAGAAAATTTTGTCAATATTTCATTTCTATAGAAAATGTTGTCAAATTTAAATTTATAAGACAATTTCCCCAAATTTTATTTCTATAGAAAATTTTACCAAAATTTCGTCGCATAAATCAGACCATAAAGCTACAGACAAGTCGGTAGAACAAAAAACAGCACTGGCAGCTCACTGTACAACAACAGGACACAAGCCCAACTTTACAGACGTCGAGATACTTGCTCAAGAGAATAATCATAGACGAAGATACACTCTTGAGATGCTCAATATAATAGATCTCTCTCCTGACAAAAGAATGAATTTCAAAAAAGACACGGAAGAATGCGCCAGAATGTATCGACATATTATAAACAAGCATCGACACAAACGAAGTTTAGTGTACGGTGAATTGCGAAACAAACAGCAGCACAAGAACTCAAGTTAGTTATTTTTCGATAAAATATATTTTCAATAACAATTGTGATTTTTGTGAACATTAAATGTAATTTAATTTTTGTATTTTATGTAGATACAAAATCCCAGAAGATGGTTAGTGGCACTAACCGAAATATTGGAAATAAATATTAAAACAAATCAATAATCGATTGTTTCTATGACCTCAAGCCGAACAAAATTAATAATCAGAATAATCATAAAATAGGTCAACAACACACAAAAATACAAAATTTTATTTCTATAAAAAATTTTGTTCAAATTTTATTTCTATAGAATATTTTGTCAACTTTTTATTTCTATAGAAAATTTTGCGGCAAAATTTTATTTCTATAGAAAATTTTGTCCAAAATTTTATTTCCATTGAAAACTTTGTCAAAATTATATTTCTATAGAAAATTTTGTCAAAATTGTATTTCTATAGAAAATTTTCTCAAAATGTTATTTCTATAGAAAATTTTCTCACAATGTTATTTGTATGGAAAATTTTGTTAAAATTTTATTTCCATAAAAAATGTGTCAAAATTGTATTTATATAAAAAATTTTGGCAAAATTTTATTTATAAAGAAAATTTTCTCTTAAATTTTATTTCTATAAAAAAAGTTACAAAATTTTATTTCTATAGAAAATTTTGTAAAAATGTTATTTCTATAGAAAATTTTTGCAAAAAAAATCATGAACCAATCTTAAGAGCACTTAAAGAGTTTAATAAATTGAGTAGCTTGCATGATTTGGACTTTGCAATGTCCTTAAATAAGTTTAACTCGATTTAATTTACTTTTAATTCTGCTAGTCTGTAAGGATTGTAATCCATAGACTTAAATAAATAAATAAATAAAATGTTTAGAGAAAATCTTCCAAAACATCAAGAATTCTACCAAACAGTAAAAAATCTACCATTCTTCCAAACTGTGGTAAGCGTGGTTGTAGATCATAATTCCTGCAAGTTAAATTATATTCACTTCAATTTGTTAACTAAATTTAATTCCCATTAAATACAGAATTGTATGTATTTATATTCTTTAACTGTCAATAACGTCGTCTATTGGAAACTATGCTTTTAAAATAATTCGAATGCGTTAATTCCCTGTAAGTTACTACTGTGGCCCTGCCCTCTTCCATTTCAAATTAAAGCTACCACATTTCCATCAAGTGAACCTTGTTAATGGCGTTGACTAATAACTCTTCTCCATGCTAGCCGCTAAGACTTTGTGAAAAATTGGATTGGGGATATTGATGGCAATAATGTTTAGCTTTTGCAGAACGGTGGATTCTTTGATGCTAACTGATGTTGTAGCCACTTGTCATGGTGGTTTCTGTGAAGTGAAAACGTTTTCTCCATTGCCAACTTAACTTAACATTGGAACATTTAATACTTGACGCCGTGTATAACAACGGGGAATACAATCAAAAATACAATCAAAATCAAAGAAGAAGGGTAAAACTTTAAACTTAACTCAATAAATCTCTATTACATGGAAAATTTTCATTTACACTTCAATCTTGTCTTGTATACGCAATGCACTGTGGATAGCCGTGAAGTAGGTGTTTCAATTATAAAGAGAAGTTAAAGTTGTTAATACTAACTATGAGATATATAAATTCAATAGAATTGAAATTGTTTATCAAATAGACTGCTGAAAAACATAGTTAGTAGCGTTATGGTATACAGAAAAAAATGTCCAGAAAAATTTTTTCCAATTAAAGTCTTAATTGAGTTTTAAAAATATTCAATTAAAAATTTAATTGATCCAACAAATTTTTTAATTAAAACAAAAATCAATAACAAAAACAAGTAAGGAAAGTAGAATGTTGGGCGGAGCCGACTATATCCTAAACCACCACTACTGAATTACTAAACATAAGCATTTGTGGGGTAACATTGGCTTAGGTTTGGGAGATAAACCACAGTTCCATATTCAAGAAAAATGAAGGGGTACATGTTTATGAGTGCTTTGTCCCAATCTGAACGGAAATGTTTGATATTAAGAGCTATAGTCAGTGTTGCCTTTTTTGTCCTTGTAGGGTAAATCGAAAATTTTCCCTACAAGGACAAAAAAGTTCCCTATTTCCCCTACATTTCCCAAAAAAATTTTCCCTACGATATTTTCGTCGAATTTAAACAAAATTTTCAAAGCAAAATTTGTTGTATGTGCTTTAACATATTATCTTAAAACACATGAAAATACAATGTATATAACGTAGAAAATACATTTGTATTACCACCACGGTTGCCACAGTTGGTAGAATTCTACCGAAAATAGCAAAATTTTTTCCTTTTGGTGGATTGGTAAAAATTTTGATGTTTTGATAGATTAAATCTCTATAGAAATAAAATTTTGGAAAAAGTTTCTATAAAAATTTTTTTGTTTGAGAAATTTTTCTATAGAAAAAAAAAATAAAATCAAAATATAAACATAAATTTTTGATAAAAATTCTATAGAAATAAAATTTTGAGAAAAAAATCCATATAAATAAAATTTTAAGAAAATTTTCTATAGAAATGATATTTTGAAAAAATTTTCTATGAAAATAAAATTTTGACAAAATTTTCTATAGACATAAAATTTTGGCAGAATTTTCTATACAAATAAAATGTTGACAAAATTTTCTAAAGAAATAAAAATTTTAACAAAATTGTCTATAGATGTCTATTTATACCCTGCGCCAGACTGTGGAACAGGGTATTATAAGTTAGTGCATATGTTTGCAACACCCAGAAGGAGACGAGATAGACACATGGTGTCTTTGGCAAAAATGCTCAGGGTGGGCTCCTGAGTCGATATAGCCATGTCCGTCTGTCCGTGAACACATTTTTGTAATCAAAGTCTAGGTCGCAGTTTTAGTCCTAACGACTTCAAATTTGGCACAAGTATGTGTTTTGCCTCAGAATAGAACCCTATTGATTTTGGAAGAAATCGGTTCAGATTTAGATATAGCTCCCATATATATATTTCGCCCGATATGGACTTATATGCCTCCAGAAGCCAGAGTTTTATCCTAAATTGCTTAAAATTTTGCACAAGCAGAACAATTAGTACTATAGTCAAGTGTGCTAAATTTTATTGAAATCGGTTCAGATTTAGATATAGCTCCCATATATATCGTTCGCCCGATTTACACTCATATGACCACAGTGGCCAAATTTTAACTCCGATTTAGTTGAAATTTTGCACAGGGAGTAGAATTATGATTGTAGCTATGCGTGCCGGTTCAGATTTAGATATATCTCCCATATATAGCTTACTCCCGATTTACACTCATATAACCACAGAGGCCAATTTTTAACTCCGATTTAGTTGAAATTTTGCACCGGGAGTAGAATTAGCATTGTAGCTATGCGTGCCAAATTTGGTTGAAATCGGTTCAGATTTAGATATAGCTCCCATATATAGCTTTCGCCCGATTTACACTCATATGACCACAGATGCCAATTTTTAACTCCGATTTAGCTATGCGTGCCAAATTTGGTTGAAATCGGTTCATATTTAGATATATCTCCAATATATAGCTTTCAGCCGATTTACACTCATATGACCACAGAGGCCAATTTTTAACTCCGATTTAGTTGAAATTTTGCACCGGGAGTAGAATTATGATTGTACTATGCGTGCCAAATTTGGTTGAAATCGGTTCAGATTTAGATATATCTCCCATATATAGCTTTCTCCCGATTTACACTCATATGACCACAGAGGGCAATTTTTTGTTCCGATTTAGTTGAAATTTCAGATTTAGATATAGCTCCCATATATATGTTTTTCTGATTTCGACAAAAATGGTCAAAATACCAACATGTTCCATGTAAAATCGCCACTGCCGAGTCGAAAGGTTGTAAAAATCACTCTAATTTTCCTAAACTTCTAATATTATTTATATAGAGAGCGATAAATCATAAATATACTTTTGCGAAGTTTCCTTAAAATTGCTTCAGATTTAAATGTTTCCCATATTTTGTTACTAATTAATCTTGTGTTCCACCCTAGTGCATTAGCCGACTTAAATTTTGAATCTATAGATTTTGTAGAAGTCTATTAAATTCTGTCCAGATCGAGTGATATTTAAATGTATGTATTTGGGACAAACCTTTATATATAGCCCCCAACACATTTGACGGATGTGATATGGTATCTAAATTTTAGATCTACAAAGTGGTGCAGGGTATAATATAGTCGGTCCAGCCCGACTTTAGACTTACCTTACTTGTTGTTTGGTAGATTTGTGGTAAGATTTTCTTCAAATTTTAGTAGATTTTTTGGCACTACTGGTAACCGTGGTTACCACACATGATTAAAGATCAAGCCTTGGCGGCTTCTACTTTCCTCCTCTAGAGCCACCAAAACGAAATTGTTTTGATTGAAAAAGTCCCTACATTGTGCTCCTACTTCCCTAAAAAACGCTAAATATTAGAAAAAACTGACAGGAAGGGAATTTCCCCTACTTCTGGCAACACGGGCTATAGTTGATTTTGCATCTACAGAATTAGTAGCCACTAATATTGAGTCTATAAAATCGATTAATAAATTAAGGTTTTAAAGCCAGTTTTGAAAAATCGGCCAATATATACATATATGGAAGCTATAGCTATATCTGAACCGATTTCGATGAAATTTTTGTGACTTGAACATTGATGAAGAAGATTATCTTTGGTCAAATTTTATGACGATCCGTTTCTAAAAAAGCGCAACGTGACCCCATTTGTCAAAATTGGGTGACACATATATATGGGAGCTATATCAAACTTTTATCCGATTTCTTCACAAATTCAATAGCGATCGCCCTTGTGCCAAAAAACACCCTGCACCAAATTTCATCAAAATCGGTTAATAATTGCGACAGGAATCCTGTAAACAACAACTATATGGACGGACGGACACCAAGCGATAGATTGACTAAGGAGGGTATTCTTAGTCAATCGGTATATATTTTATGGGGTCTAAAAACAATATTTCTGGTAGGCACATTTTTGGCAGATCATTTCTGTGATTGAAGACATTTCAATTAAAAAATACTTGGATCAATTAATTTCGTGATTGAATCAAAAAAAAAAAAAAACAAGTATATATGGCCGTAAGTTCGGCCAGGCCGAATCTCATGGACCCTCCACCATGGATAGCGTAGAAACTTCTACGAATGACAGTCATCCACAATCGAATTACTTGGGTTGTGGTATCTTAAAACTTCTTAGCATCATTTTCTAAATTGTGAGTTAGTCCATACGTGGTATATATTAGACAAAAAAGGTATGTGTAGGTAAGTCTACAAATAATTACGAATCGATATGGACTTTTGTACGGGACGTAGGGAGCCAGAATTGAAATATGGGGGTCGCTTATATGGGGGCTATATACAATTAGGAACTTGATATGGACCAATTTTTGTGTGATTGGGGATCGATTTATCTGAGGACTATATATAACAATAGACCGATATGGACCTATTTAAGCATGGTTGTTAACGTGTGAAGTGACTCGGATGAAATTTGCTCCTCCAAGAGGCTCCAAAACCAAATCTCGGGATCGGTTTATATGATTATGGACTGATATGGACCACTTTTGGCATGGCTGTTAAATATAATATACTACCACCACGTACCAAATTTCAACCAGATCGGATGAATTTTGTTTCTCCAAAAGGCACCGGAGGTCAAATCTGGGTATCGGTTTATATGGGGGTTATATATAATTATGGACTGATGTGAACCAAGTCCTGTATGGTTGTTGGATACCATATACTAACATCACGTACCAAATTTCAACCGACTCGGATGAATTTTGCTCTTCCAAGGGGCTACGGAGGTCAAATCTAGGGATCGGTTTATATGGGGGCTATATATAATTATGAACCGATTTCGACCAATTTTTGCATGGGTGTTTGAGGCCATATATTAACACAACGTACCAAATATCAACTGAATCAGATGAATTTTGTACTTTCAAGAGGCTCCGGATGGGGGTTATATGGGGGTTTATATGGGGTTTATATGGGTCGGTTTATATGGGGGCTACATATAATTATGGACCGATGTGGACCAATTTTCGCATAGTTCTTAGAAACCATATACTAACACCATGTACCAAATTTCGGTCGGATCGGATGAAATTTTCTTCTCTTAGAGGCTCCGCAGGCCAAATCTGGGGATCGGTTTATATGGGGGCTATATATAATTATGAACTGATATGGACCAATTTTTGCATGGTTGTTAGAGACCATATACTAACACCATGTACCAAATTTCAGCCGGATCGGATGAAATTTGCTTCTCTTAGAGGGTCTGCAAGCCAAATTTGGGGTCCGTTTATTTGGAGCTATATGTAAAAGTGGACCGATATGGCCCATTTGCAATACCATCTGACCTACATCAATAACAACTACTTGTGCCAAGTTTCAAGTCGATAGCTTGTTTCGTTCGGAAGTTAGCATGATTTCAACAGACGGACGGACGGACATGCTCAGATCGACTCAGAATTACACCACGACCCAGAATATATACTCTTAGAGCAATATTTCGATGTGTTACAAACAGAATGACAATGTTAATATACCCCGATCCTATGGTGGAGGGTATAAAAATGGATGTTATTCTAAATGCACAACTGTAAAATAACTTCCCAAGCTATGTATAATTACCATATGAGTATAGCACTTAGATATGCCTGGCCGTTGAATTGAGCTGGTTTCCAAATATTTCTAGATACTTTGCTCTGCTTTATAAATCTTAAAAGTTGTGTCAGGTTCCATCGTTACTGGAAAACAAAAATTTCGGTCAAGCATTTGTGGCACACGGCCGATTTTAATGTAACCAAAATTTATAAAAATCATTCATTTTATTTTCAAATTCAAAAATATTTGCATCCACCCACTGTCCTCAATCACTCCACAAAATGTCTATACAAACCCCCGTAAGATAGAATCTAGATAGTCTAAAAACTATGACGTTTCCTACAAAACTAGTTCATTGCTCTATGAATGGTATAAAACATTACACAAACCCCTCCCCCCATCCGTCCATCCATCTTGTATTTGATTAATAAATCCTTGAAATTGCTCAGAGAATATTTCTCTTGTCTATGTACAACCAAGGTGGTGGTCTCAGTGATGTTATACTCGTACACATCATTCAATAGTCCTACTTACACATACATACATATTCTAGTAAGATTCATAAGTTAACAAGCAAAAGGGGAAGGGAGATACTTTCATTTACTGTTACTAGGTAGAGAGTGAACAAGACACACAAATCATTTCAAATATTTTTCAGTTGAAAGAAATTTACTTGGAATTCTTTAGGAACATTACCATCAAAAGCAATCCTTTCACATTGCACAGAGTGTAATAGTGTAATACAAGTGTATAATTTGCTCAACCTTTTGATTGAGAGAATCTTTCATTTCAACTCATTTAGAGTTGTTACACTTCATTACATTCCAACTAGCATAGTTTTAAATGTTCAGAATTTCAATATTTTTACAATTTTGCAATGTTGGAAATTCTTTAATAATTTGTTGAATTGAATTTTGAAATTTTGTACTTGTGTGTTAGTGTTTTTCTAATAGAGAAGATATCAGATTATGTATAAACAGCCCAAAATTTCGCGCGGGTCGAATCTTAAATACCCACCAATATGGAACGTATACAATAATTTCTCTGAGAACATCTCATCGTAATGGTTATAGCACGAAATTGCTATATCAGAATTAAAATCAAAATATTAACGATATTTAGTGGCATTGATATGTTCAAACTAAGTTAAGTCATATCAGTTACAAATTATTATCACTCCATAAGGGTGACTACACACAGAGAAGGAATATGATCACCTCCAACATGTTTCAAGAGCAAAATGTTATTTTTGTAAGGTGACCATGTAACATGTTTGTGACTAAAATGTTATTTTCTCGTCAAATATAACCTGTTTGCCGAAATCAGATACATGTTTTTCGAGAAAATGACATGGTTGCGAAAACCATGTTACATGGTCACCACCCAAAAATAACATTTTGCACTTAAAACTTGAGGTGAACATATTCCTTCTCTGGGTGTATATCAAAACAGATCATTCAGGACTTAATTTACCTGTGGCTTTCAAATTTTAAACAATTCGGATGGAAACTGCGGACTCCGTGATCTCCAGAAATCAAAACGAGAGATCTATCTATAGTGGGCTATATAGGAACATTGTCCAATGTTCTTGTTCTGCCTTCAGGCGAAAGCACGATAACTTCATTATTAAATTTTTGTCAAAAATTTAGTTCTAATGAAATTTTGGCATTTTTTTGTATACAAAATTTTGTCAAAATTTTAGTTCTATGGAATTTTTTGTCTATAGAAATTTTGTCAAAATTTTATTTTTGTAAAAATTTGCAAACATTTTGGAATTTTATTTCTTTAAAATTTTTGTCACAAATTTAGTTCAATAGAAATTTTGTCAACATTTTAGTTCTATGCGAATTTTTGGCTATATAAAATTTTGATTCCTGGAGAAAATTTTGTCAAAATCTTGATTTCAGTAGAAAATTTTTTTTTTAAATTTTTTATTTAAAATTTTTTCAAAATTTTATTTCTATGGAAATTTTGTTAAAATTGTATTTCTATAGTAATTTTATCAAAATTTTATTTCTATAGAACATTTGTCAAAATTTTATTCCGATAGAAAATTTTGACAAAACTTTATTTCTATAGAAAATTTTGTCTAAATTTTATTTCTATGGAAAATTTAGTCAAAATTTTATTTCCATAGAAAATTTTGTTTATATTGAAAATTTTGTCAGCATTTTATTCCGATAGAAAATTTTGTCAAAATATTGTTTCTATAGAATATTTTGTGAAAATTTTGATTTATATAAAAAAATTAGTTGTATGCTAAATTTTGTCTATTGCATCAACTGATGGCATTCAAGCCAAAAATAATCTACCAAAATTTGAGGAAATTTTACCAAAAAATTACAAACAAAAAATCTTATTTTGTTTCTATAGGAAATTTTGTAACAAGTTTGTATTCTATAGGGAATTTTGTAAAAAAATTAGTTTTCTAGACAAAGTTTTTCAACATTTTGTTTTCTATAGAAATTTTTGTTAAAATTGTATTTTTTTTTGTTTGTTTGTTTTTTTTTTTTGTTTTATCATGCACAACAAGTTTTAGATCTTATAAATTAAAGTACATGAATTATATGATACAAATACGATATTCTCCACATCTTAATAAAAATAAAAATGTATAAGTATTAAAAAGATTCCAAATAATATAAAAAGGCAATTAATACAATTAAATTAAATTAATGGAAAAAATAAAAAAAAATAATAATAAAAATAAATAAATAATTAAATAAACAAAGTTTAATTAAAACAAAATTTTGAATAGAGATATAACATTTTTGTAGAAATTTTGGCAAAATTTCATTTCATAAGAAATTTTGTCAAAATTTTATTTGAAAATTTCATTTCTATGAAAAGTTTGACAAATTTTATTTCTATAGAAATTTTTGTAGAATAATTTGCAAACATATTGGTTACTATAGAAAATTCTATCAGAATTTTTTTTTTCTATAGAAAATTTTGTCAAACTATTATTTCTATAGAAAATTTTGTCAACATTTTATTTCTGTGGAAAATTTTGTCAAAATTTTATTTCTGTGAAAAATTTTGTCAACATTTTATTTCTATAGAAATAATTGTCAAAATTGTCTAAGTTTGTACAATCGTTATTTCTATAGAAAAGTTTGTCAAAATTTTATTTTTGTAGAAAAATTTGCAAACATTTTGGTTACTATAGAAAATTCGGTCAGAATTTTATTTCTATAGAATTTTTGTCAAAAATTTAGTTCTATTGAAATTTTGGCATTTTTTTTATTTTCTGTATACAAAATTTTGTCAAAATTTTAGTTCTATGGAATTTTTTGTCTATAGTAATCTTGTCAAAATTTTATTTTTGTAGAAAATTTGCAAACATTTTGGAATTTTATTTCTTTAAAATTTTTGTCACAAATTTAGTTCAATAGAAATTTTGTCAACATTTTATTTCTATGCGAATTTTTGGCTGTATAAAATTTTGATTTCTGGAGAAAATTTTGTCAAAATCTTGATTTCAGTAGATTTTTTTTTTAAATTTTTATTTCAAATTTTTTCAAAATTTTATTTCTATGTTAATTTTGCTAAAATTGTATTTCTATAGTAATTTTATCAAAATTTTATTTCTATAGAACTTGTGTCAAAATTTTATTCCGATAAAAAATTTTGACAAAACTTTATTTCTATAGAAAATTTTGTCTAAATTTTATTTCTATGGAAAATTTAGTCAAAATTTTATTTCCATAGAAAATTTTGTTTCTATTGAATTTTTTCAGCATTTTATTCCCATAGAAAATTTTGTCAAAATATTGTTTCTATAGAATATTTTGTGAAAATTTTGATTTATATAAAAAAGTTTGTAAAAATTATTTGTATAGACAACTTTGTCAAAATTTTATTTCTATAAAAAATGTTGTCAACATTTTATTTCTACAGGAAATTTTATTTCTATAGAAATTTTTTACAATTTTATTTGTATGCAAAATTTTGTTAAAAATTTAGTTGTATGCGAAATTTTACCTATTGCAAATTTTGTCAACATTTTGATTTTTTAGATAAATTTGTCAAAATTTTGATTTCTACAAAATTTTATCAGAATTTTATTTCTATAGAAATTTTTTCAATATTTTGTTTGTATACTAAATTTTTGTCAAAATTTAAGTTCTATGGGAAAATTTTGTCTACAGTAAATTTTTTGAAAATTTTAATTTTCATAGAAAATTGTCAAAATTTTCTTTTCTATAGTAAATTTTGTCAGAATTTTATTTCTATAAATATTTTGTGTGTTAGTTGGAGAGGAATATTTTGAAAAATCTACCGATACATCAGAGTTCTTCAAAACAGTAGAATATGTACAATATTGGCTATAAAGAAACAATTGAAAAATTGATTTATACAGTGCTAATTAAACTGTTGATATAACTGTTAACGAAACGTACAAGAACAAGTAAGGAAGGTATAAAGTAGGGCGAGGCCCTTCACCATTGTGCATACCAGCAATTTTGTTGCCATTTGGAGTCCTTGTTGGGAACATATATGGAAAAAAATATTCGTCTAGAACCTGGAGTTTACTCTTAAACGATATTTCTAGGAAATCAAAAAGAAAACCTGTCGATTGGAAACAGTCCATAAAAGGGGAATATTAATTTTATCGTTTAGAGTAACGTAAAGACTTTGGTTGAGTGCAACCATTAAAATTAATAGAAAATAGAAGTGCGAGGTGAGTTTAGGTGGCAGCCCGATGTATCAGGCCCACCAAAGATAATTGAGAAGAAGATGCAGTCTTGTCATAGCAAAACTGAAACACCAGAGGACTCTGCCAACAAAATATCATAAAGTTTGCGTCGACGTGTCTCTCAAATGTACTGCCGTTTGCGTCGGAAAATATCATAACATTTGTGTTTTTCATAAATTTCTGAATAATATCCCACAAAAGCAATACCAAAACGATTGTAGAAAATCAAAATAATACGTATGTGTATATTAAAGCGAATATTCATTATGGTTTTATGTGAATATTGCCGTTTAAATTTATTCCTGGGCAGAGCTGCTTTGGAAAAAATTGACAAATAAAACAATTTTTTTCTCATAGCCCTCTACACATTGACATTTGTTTTCTCTTTATAAGAGCACAATGCTTAATCTTGTTATACTCAATTATCTTTGGGCCCACTTAGACTATTCATTCCATTGTGATACCACATTGTTGAACTTCTCACTTATCACTAAGTGCTGCCCGATTTCATGTTAAGCTCAATGACAAGGATCCTCGTTTTTATAGCCGAGTCCGAACGGCGTTCCACATTGCAGTGAAACCACTTAAAGAAGCTTTGAAACCCTCAGGAATGTCACCAGTATACTGAGGTGGGATAATCCTCCCCTGAAAAACTTTTTGGTGTTCGGTCGAAGCAAGGATCGAACCCCCGACCTTGTGTATGCAAGGCGGACATGCTAACCATTGCACCATGGTGGCTCCCGTGTGATTGAAGGCTTGCGTTAAAACCTTGCACATTCCCAAAATTTGGCATATAGAGTACCGTGTTTGCCGTGGTTCCATTTGAATGCATTTTTCATTTTTGTGCTACCTTTTTCTCCTGTTGTGTCAGTTTTTAATAATTTTAATTTATTTTATTTCTAAAGAAAATTTTTTCCAAAATTTTATTTCTAAAGAAAATTTTTGCAAAATTATTTCTACCAAAAAATTTTGTCCAAGTTTTATTTTCATAGAAAATTTTGTCGAAATGTTATTTCTAAAAAAAAAAAAAAAATTTTTGCAAAATTATTTCTACAAAAAAATGTTGCCCAATTTAATTTTTAATTAAATTTTGTCAACATGTTATTTCTGCAGAAAATATTTGCAACATTTAATTTCTAAAGAAAATTTTTCAAAATTTTATTTCTATAGAAATTTTTCGCAAAATTTTATTTCTATAGAAAATCTAACAAAACATCAAGAATTCTTTCAATCTACCAAACAGTAACAAATCTAACATTTTTGGTATATTTCTACCAAATATGGTAGAATTATATGCATGATAGCCATAGCACTACGATGACTCCCTTTCTTATAGTAAACATCAAAACTACATTTAATCTAATTGCTGTTAAACCCCTGATACAATGATAAGGTGGGATTCACCAACATCTACATTTTATACACATACACACACACGTAGACTTTTATAATTAAGAAATCTAAGTAAGTGTACTTAGAAAAGCACTTTAGAATAAAATCATAAATTAAAAATTATTCCACTTTTGCCCTCATAACATCAACAATTGCACGAATTTACGAATGTCTGCCCTATAGTGTAACAATAGCTGTCTGAGTTCTCATTCTCATTTCAATTATCTCTGCATTTTCTGGGGACATTGCAGCATTGTTCATTCAGTAATCACTTGTCTCATTTTTGTTTTTATTTCTCTTGTGTTAGAGTCTTCATTTGGACATTAAATAGAGATACTCTCTTCAAAACAAACAAAAAAAAGGTGTTTGTCTCTGTATTGTCAGTTATTTTGCAAGTGAGTACTTTTGAATAACAAATGACCACTGAGTGAAGGCAACAAGAGCGAAAATTTTGCATGCTAGGGACCATAAGCGCAGTAAATGGGTGAACCGAAAAATTATATGAAAAAGGTAAGAAGAAATCTTACATTATTTCGTCATATAGTTAGATGTTCTACATGAACATTCGTTATGAGAATTTTGTTTTCCAAGAGTTTTTCTTGTATACAATCCATGGTGGTGGGTATTTAAGGTTGAACTTGGCCAAAGTTTCCAAATACATTATCTTCTGCATCACCCTGTGTATAGAAGTATAATTAATGCATTCGTGCATTCGTTTTGTTTGTTTTCTGATGAAGTAGCTTCTTGTTAACTAACTAGAGAAATGTTTTAAATTTTAGCACAAAGTTATGTACATTTTTCAGATATTAATGGCATTCAGTAAGAAGACTTACTTTAAATACACCGAAAAGAATTAAAAAAATATTAATATTTCTATTTCAAATTTGATTTCAAAATTTTTATAAACTAAAAAAAAATCTCTTTCAATTCCTATAATGCCCATTATTTTGCTTTGATTTTTTTCTCATCATCGATTTTTTCTTTCACTGTTTACAAAATATTCCGCCATAGCAGCAGTGGTGACTACTTTTGCAACAATCATTTGTTTACTGCAAATCTCCATGAATGAAAATGGAAACTAGAACAAGCCATAGTAGCAGTAGTAGCCCGCAGCTTCTGAAACAATTGGTCGCAGTGGTGTTTGTATTATTCTAACTTTGTAGTGTCCTTGGCGTTGTGTCTGTGTCCTCGCATTTGCGAGAGTCAACCAGTGAATTAGGAATGGGGCGTGGGCTGCTGGTTGCTTTGGCAGTTTGGTTTTAATTAGTCTTCAACGATTTCAATTCTTTTGTTGTTTGTCTGATTCATTTAAATTTCAAACATCTCTCGACTTGCGGCAAATGACAATGTTTAGTTCTAATTATCCCTCTAAATGTTTTAATTAATTTTCATTCTTGATAAAGTGTTTTGGGTATGGCACTTGCATTTCGTTGGACTCACAATAATTGTTGTTAATTGAAAGGCAACGCAGCATATAGGTTTTGGGAGCTGGGAGTTGAGTTATTTGTCAAGTTGGTGACATCTGAACAAAAAAACAAAGTAGGGATAGTTAAAAGTCAGCCTAATCGATTATATGAAACCTTTCACCATGATCGCTGTTTAATATATACAGTGCAATCTCTAGAAAAAAAGACATCTATAGCCATCTATATTTTGTCCCCCATTGTGAGGTGGCTTATGTGGGGTTAATTTTAATGTGTTTGTATGTACATGTCTCGCAATATGTTTACAATTGTCCGCATTTGTAGAGTGGCCAATTTTGAGAGATTTCACTGTGTATGTATTAGTAAGCTACCATTTCTTTTTCTAGGGGTTGGCGTGTGAGGGGATACTGATGGGTACAATCTGCATGTTAACGAAAGGCCATTATCCGTACCTAGCAAAAAAGAGTCGTTGTCATAGGACGGCTGTCCACCATTTCAAAAGCCTTTGTACTGAATTTGCATCACTTCCTAAGGTGTGATCTAAATTCATTGTTTTGAATGCGAATTTAAAATTTGACAAATAAATAATTTTTATAAAATTTTTTTAAGATTTTTAATTCATTCATACCCTTGCCACCGTGGTGCAATGGTTAGTCCACCTTGCATACACAAGGTCGTGGGTTCGATTCCTGTTTCGACCGAACACCAAAAAGTTTTTCAGCGGTGGATTATCCCACCTCAGTAATGCTGGTGACATTTCTGAGGGTTTTAAAGCTTCTCTAAGTAGTTTCACTGCAATGTGAAACGCCGTTCGGACTCGGCTATAAAAAGGAGGTCCTTTGTCATTGAGCTTAACATGTAACCGGGCAGCACTCAGTTACACTCACTAATGTGGTATCACAATGAACTGAATAGTCTAAGTGAGCCTGATACATCGGGCTGCCACCTAATCTAACCTTTGAACCGTATAGGCGGTATTCTAACACGACGTACCAAATTTCAACCGGATCGAATGAATTTTGCTCCTCCAAAAGGCTCCGGAGGTAAAATCTGGAGATTGGTTTATATGGGGACTATATACAATTGTGGACCATATAGACCATATACAAATACCACATATCAAATTTCAACCGGATCGAATAAAATTTACTTCTCTAAGAGGCTCCGCAAGCGAAATCTGGGAATTGGTTTATATGGGGTTTATGAAGTGAGCGTTATGAAGTGAGCGTCAAGATATAAATGTCCCGATAGGGAATATTTTTTGTGAACGAGCCCTTATTTTTTATACCCTCCACCCCAGGATGGGGGTATATTAACTTTGACATTCCGTTTGTAACAAATCGAATCGAATATTGCTCTAAGACCCCATAAAGTATATATATTCTGGGTCGTGGTGAAATTCTGAGTCGACCTGAGCATGTCCGTCCATCCGTCCGTGTGTTGAAATCACACTAACTTCCGAACGAAACAAGCTATCGACTTTAAACTTGGCACAAGTAGTTGTTATTGATGTAGGTCGAATGGTATTACAAATGGGCCATATCGGTCCACTTTTACGTATAGCCCCCATATGAACGGACCCCCAAATTTGGCTTGCCGAACCTCTAAGAGAAGCAAATTTCATCCGATCCGGCTGTAATTTTGGTAATTTGGAGTTGGTATATGGTCTCTAACAACCATGCAAAAATTGGTCCACATCGGTCCATAATTATATATAGCCCCCATATAAACCGATCCCCCGATTTGGCTTGCCGAGCCTCTAAGAGAAGCAAATTTCATCCGATCCGGCTGAAATTTGGTACATGGTGTTAGTATATGGTCTCTTACAACCATGCAAAAATTGGTCCATATCGGTCAATAATAATATATAGCCCCCATATAACCCGATCTCCAGGTTTGGCCTCCGTTGCCACTTAGAGGAGCTAAATTCATCCGATCCGGTTGAAATTAGGTACGTGGGGCTAGTATATGGTCTCTAACAACCATGCAAAAATTGGTGCATATCGATCCATAATTATATATAGCCCCCATATAAACCGATCCCCAGATTTGAGCTCCGGAGCCTATTACAGGAACAAAATTCATCCGATCCGGCTGAAATTTGGTACGTGGTGTTAGTATATGGTCTCTAACAACCATGCAAGAAGTGGTCCACATCGGCCCATAATTATATAGCCTCCATATAAACCGATCCCCAGATTTGTCCTCCGGAGCCTCTTGGAGCGGCAAAATTCATCCGATCCGGTTGAAATTTGGTACGTGGTGTTAGTATGTGGTCTCTAACAACCATGTACAAATTTGTCCATATCGGTCCATAATTATATATAGTCCCCATATAAACCGTTCTCCAGAGTTGACCTCTGGAGCCTCTTGGAGAAGCAAAATTCATTCGATCCGGTTGAAATTTGGAACGTGGTGTTAGTATATGGCCGGTAATAACTATGCCAATTTGGTCCATATCGGTCCATAGTTATATATAGCCGATCCCCAATCACACAAAAATTGGTCCATATTGGTTCATAATCATGGTTGCCACTCGAGCCAAAAATAATCTACCAAAATTTTATTTCTATAGAAAATTTTGTCAACATTTTAATTCTATAGACAACGTTGTCAAAATTTTATTTCTATTGAAATTTTTGTCCAAATGTTATTTCTATAAAAAATTTTGATTTCTATTGAAAATTTTGTCAAGATTTTACTTCTAAAGAAAATTTTGTCAATAATTTATTTTGTCAAAAATTTTATTTCTTTGTCAAAATTTAATTTCTATAAACAAATGATGTCAAACTTAATTACATACATATTTAATCGGCCTTTCTTAGTTTAATAAAGGGTGATTCTTTTGAGGTTAGGATTTTCATGCATTAGTATTTGACAGATCACGTGGGATTTCAGACATGGTGTCAAAGAGAAAGATGCTCAGTATGCTTTGACATTTCATCATGAATAGACTTACTAACGAGCAACGCTTGCAAATCATTGAATTTTATTACCAAAATCAGTGTTCGGTTCGAAATGTGTTTATCGACAAATTTTGTTCAGCGATGAGGCTCATTTCTGGTTGAATGGCTACGTAAATAAGCAAAATTGCCGCATTTGGAGTGAAGAGCAACCAGAAGCCGTTCAAGAACTGCCCTTGCATCCTGAAAAATGCACTGTTTGGTGTGGTTTGTACGCTGGTGGAATCATTGGACCGTATTTTTTCAAAGATGCTGTTGGACGCAACGTTACGGTGAATGGCGATCGCTATCGTTCGATGCTAACAAACTTTTTGTTGCCAAAAATGGAAGAACTGAACTTGGTTGACATGTGGTTTCAACAAGATGGCGCTACATGCCACACAGCTCGCGATTCTATGGCCATTTTGAGGGAAAACTTCGGAGAACAATTCATCTCAAGAAATGGACCGGTAAGTTGGCCACCAAGATCATGCGATTTGACGCCTTTAGACTATTTTTTGTGGGGCTACGTCAAGTCTAAAGTCTACAGAAATAAGCCAGCAACTATTCCAGCTTTGGAAGACAACATTTCCGAAGAAATTCGGGCTATTCCGGCCGAAATGCTCGAAAAAGTTGCCCAAAATTGGACTTTCCGAATGGACCACCTAAGACGCAGACGCGGTCAACATTTAAATGAAATTATCTTCAAAAAGTAAATGTCATGGACCAATCTAACGTTTCAAATAAAGAACCGATGAGATTTTGCAAATTTTATGCGTTTTTTTAAAAAAAAAAGTTATCAAGCTCTTAACAAATCACCCTTTATATACCACGTATGGACTTGCAATTTAGAAGACGGTGTTAGGAAGTTTTAAGATACCTTACCATCGGCAAGTGTTACCGCAACCCAAGTAATTCGATTGTGGATGACAGTCTTCAGTAGAGGTTTCTACGCAATCCATGGTGGAGGGGACATAAGCTTCGGCCTGGCTGAACTTACGACCGTATATAGTTGTTATTTCATTTTTTTTTATACCCACCACCATAGAATGGTGGTGGGTATCGAAATATCGATAGAATCGAAATATCGATTTCCGACTATATAAAGTATATATATTCTTGATCAGGGAGAAATTCTAAGACGATATAAGCATGTCGGTCTGTCCGTCTGTCTGTCTGTTGTAATCACGCTACAGCCTTCAATAATGGCGCTATCGTCCTGAAATTTGGCACAGATGTTTGCAGGCAGGTCAAATTCGAAGATGGGCTATATCGGTTCAAGTTTTGATATAGTGCCCATATAAACCGATTTCCCGATTTGGGGTCTTGGACTTATAAAAACCGCAGCTTTTATCCAATTTGCCTAAAATTGACAATCTAGAGGTATTCTAGGACCTTAAGGAGGTGTGCCGAAAATGGTGAGTATCGTTCTATATTTTGATATAGCCCCCATATAGACTGATCTCCCGATTGTACTTCTTGGGCTTCTAGAATCCGAAGTTTTTATCCAATTTGCCTGAAATTTGAAATCTGGAGGTAACATACATTATGGATTCTTAGTCCAATATTTTGATGTGTTATAAACGAAATGACAAAGTTAATACACCCCACCATGCTATGCTGGAGGGAATATACAAATAGGTGAAAATACCAAAGAAAAATTAATTAATTTTTCAATCAAAAATTTTGTTATTCCTTTTACTAAATTCATGGATTGATACTATCATTTACGTGATTAAATCAATTTCAATTAAAATATTAATCAAATCCTTTAATTTTCTGATTCAATCAGGAATTTTCTCTATGTACTACAATTATATTTTAAGTTCTCAAAAAGAATCTCCGAGATGGAAAATTGAAAAATTATTAATGATAAAAATGCAAACTATAAAGTTTAATGAATTTAGAATCATTTATTCCTT